>NC_068291.1:21123097-21457597 GCF_025860055.1 Xyrauchen texanus
TTGTAGTTAGTTTAGTCCCTGATCAAACCTGTAGTGTGGAAAGTTAATTGATGAAGTGATGAGACAGGAGAGTGAGGAAGGCCACCGTGTGAGTTCACTGCTGAATTGTAAAATTCCATCAGGAGAGCATGATTGAAGTAGCCTCATTCATCCAGGATTATGCTAAACAGAATTTGTCATGGCTGTAAACCATTGGGGAAAATAATAATAAGGAAATTATAGTTCACCTATAGTAACTGAATATGCAAAAGTGTAGCAAAATCACTGCGTTTTCAAGCGGAACTATTACTTGTAATGGATATACTGTATATACAATTGTGTTACTGTGTTGAACTATGGACCTGAGTGTCAGGCTTTAGTGTCAAATTTCGTTTAAATATTTGAGGGGTACGCATTCGAAGTTCTTGATTTGACATTTGAAAATGGGAGATTTTGTCAAATCTAAAATAAAGTTTTGGGAAATGTTAAATATTCTGCACTATTTCTAGGTGAATAATCAAATAAGCAAACTTATAACAAAGAGCATATTAAATTTGTATGAAGTACTCAAGATGCACTTTGGAATGTTTTCCAATCATGTGGGGGATGGCATGAATCATCAGGTTTTGCACAAAACTGCGGAGTTCATGCCAGCTCGACTGCATGCTGTCATTAAAGAAAAAGGGGAAAGACCAAATATTAAGAAATTCTGAAATTGGTTTTAGTTTTTCAATGAAACTTTTTCTTAATGCTGATAACATTATTTGTAATAAAATGTATATCAAGCATTTTTTACAAGTCGATTCAGACTTTTAAATGGTAGTGTTTTAGGACAGAGCATTCCTGTTGTTAAATATTATTGAGAATATATCAATATTGAGAGTTTCGTAAGTCATCCTAAATATATAAAGAGCTGTATTGTCAATTTTTAAGCAAATGTTTGCATAGTATTGAAGCACCAACATGTTTTGGTGTTTTTAAGCATTAAATGAGATATCCTTGTATGTACACACAAATATTGGCAGATTTACACTGTAAGATCCATTGACTTGGGTGTCAGGGAACTTAGCTAGCTTAACAAATCAAAATGATGTTTTGCGTCATTTTAATATTGTGCATTGTAATACTACGAGGGCATTTTAAAATAAGCATTCTAGTATGTAATGTCTCCTACACAGAGGAGAAAGGAAGTATTGCTTTGTAGAAATGATTATCATCGCAACTCTGAGCAGCAGTTAACGCTGCGCCATTTAATGTGGTGAGGTTTAATTTTCTTCCTTTTCGCAGCTGTCAGGGGAAGGCTTGTAAATCTCAGCTACTTTTTCATCATGTTTCTTTCTCTCTTCAGCGCCTTTAAACGAGCTGACGAGTGGTAGTGTTAGGAGAAGGGAGGGTGCGGAGGAGAAAGATTTACTGCACCTTTGGCATGATGGCCATTAAAGTCTTCTTGTTAATGGAGATAATGCAATCAGGGAGTGAAAACTCACCCCGAAGGCAAGGTTATCAGCCACAGTTATGTTTTATTTATTTATTTATTTTGTTGGCAATTGAGCATATAGATGCCTGAGATTTTAGATGCATTAGCTGCATATGTTTCGCTGAAAAATATGTTAAGTTTTGATAAATGAAGCTTTGATTAATCGTGGTCTTCTGTTAAGCTTAACATGTAGAGATGTAAATAAGTGCATATGAAAGGTGTAAGTGTTGCTAAATCAATACGTTTTCAAGTGGAAACGTATATTTACATTTTGAAATATAGTTACAGTACTGCAATTTGCCTTTGCAGAGCAGTGCAGTGAAGATAAGTGTGTATAAACCTTTTGGGGGCATTGCAGCAGCAAGCAATAAGGCTCACCATGTGTGAATATGTGTGAGATCATGTGCATGTGTGCATTTATTTGTGTGTGTGACATGTGCCAGACCAGTCTCCTTGGGGACATTTGCCCCTCCTCTCTTAGCTGAGTGACGCTGATCAGGGTCGTTGTGGGAGGGCCTGACGTGTGCCTAACCCTCCAGCCCCTCACCAGTAACCATCTGCTCCATGCTTTGATGAATTCTGCTGTCGTGGGCTGCTGAGTATGGTCATCAGGCCCCTCCACTCCCACAGGACCAGTCACTACACTGATAAGTGCTGTTATTGAAGGTAATTGAAAGGAGAGTGCTCTTCTGGGACAGCTAGGCCTCAGGCTGATGATACCAATGATTCCACTGCAGCTGCTTCTACAGATGATGTAACACACTTGTTTCTTCTTGAGTAATTGTGGGGGTGTCAAATAATTTGCTCATTTTGGAAATATTGTGTAGGTCCAACAAGATTACAACTGTATTTTGTGTGATTGGTAGCAAATTAAGTAGATTTTGAAACACCTAACCCTTAACATGAAAGGAAAGTTTAACGTTAAACTTAATCTACAGCATTCGCGGAAATAATATTGATTAGCACAATTTATTTGAACTCATCGCACATTTATAAACAAATACATTAAAATTGGAATTCAGAAGTATATCCACAAAATGTAAACATTATTTTATGATTTTAGTTTGATAAAATCAGGGATTTGCCAGTGTTACGTCATCATGACAATAAAGTTGTAATATTGGATATAGCTTTACACAGAAAAGAGAAGCGTTTTTATCACACTAAAACACACAATGTTTACATTTTGTTACTGTATTTTTTAAACATTGTGTATTTTATTTATTACTCATTGTAGGGACTGTAACCGTGATTTTTTTTTTTTTCTTATTTTTTTCCCAAAAACAAGCGATTGGGTCAATACATTTATTTTATATATATATATATATATATATATATATATATATATATATATATATATACTATATATATATATATAAACACACACGGACAGGGTTGGGGAGTAACGGAATATATTTAACCTGATTTACGTATTTAAAATACTGAATATAAGTATCCACTACAGTTACAATTTAAGTAATTGTAATTAGAATACAGTTACATTCTAAAAGTTTTTTGTTTACTGAAAAGATTACTTTGCATTTTATTGTCATTTGTTTCATTTAATATTTAGTGCTTTCAGATGGAAAACACATATCCATATAAATGATGTGATCCAAAGTGCATTTGAACAGTGGTGAAATATATATATATATATATATATATATATATATATATATATATATATATATATATATATATATATATATATTGTAGTAATCAACATTATTCCATACATCCTGTCGATTGAGCTTAACTTGTATTGAAGCCAAAATATACTTTCTTTCAACATGTCGCTACGAATTGCACACAGTGCATGTAACGCAAATTTAGTCATCAGCACATTATACAGACTCTCTGTATATAGCCCAGTTTTTTAGACTCACGGACTGTCTGCGTGTATTGTATGCTCGTGCCTGCCTTTGAGTATACTAAAAAAATATCACAAAGCAGTAAAAGTTTGTGACATATGTGTCCATATGGGCTTGTGGTCAAAGGAGTTTATGTTGAAAGACTGAGTGCTTGACCATGTGCAAGATGTAACTGTGTGTGGAAAAACAAAGTATACCTTAACCTTTAGGCTTTTGTGGTTTCTAGGGATGTGCACAAGTAATTTAGTACTAATCGAGTACTTGTTCTGCACAGCTAGTCGAATATTAAAAACCTAACTAAAAAGTTTTTTGCGCATTTGCCTACAGTGAGCAGCACTGAAAACTGTACTTTCCATCTGAGTCTCATCAAATCTCGCAGTTACAATTGAGTCCACTGGGGGGCACTGTGGATGTGTGTTGTCGAAATGTTGGTTGAGAGAAGGCAATATGATGGCGTCTGTGCTTTTGAAAGCAAAGCCTACCCTTTCTCAAATTACATAGTGTCACAGTGTGTACTGTATGTGATCAAGGATACACATCCCAGCCAGTAAAACTGCATGTTCTTTAGATATCCATGCAAGGAGTATGACTAGATTACGGACATCATCCAGGGACGTCGCTATTGACCCATGACCTGAATATATGATGTAACAACAACCATGTAAATAATCTACAATGGTTTTGTTAAACAAGGACCATTTAACACAAGGAACAAATTTCTTGGTAAATATATCACTTCAAGTTGAATATAGTGATCCGACTCGCAGTTAACCGCCATTCTTATAAATCCAGCATTTTGATCGTGATGTCTCCTCAGTTTCGAGGCATTATGGGATAGTAAATTGTCCAGTCGATCTAACCTTCAGAATCTCGCCGGAAATAGTCTTGCTGAATACTGAGTATTCAGACATACTACACCATTGGCATTCTGTTTTTGGCACGCTATACTGTATAGCAGGGAAGTATGGATGTTTGAATGTAGCACTAGCAGTACCTGTAATATTTTTTATTCTTTTTGAATTCTAATCTACACTGACAACAAATCAATTTGTTGGAGTCATGCAAACCAATGGATGAGGATCTGCTTTTAATGGTGGAAAGAAACTGTGAAGCGGTATGAGGAACATTGTTCGTTAAATCTCAGGGCAGAGCACATTTTATGAAAAAAGTCAACTTCACCACCTGTTTTTCTGAATAATAACATATGAAATTAGATAAATGTGATAGCCTTTAGGTAGACTCAGAAATGATATATATGCATTGCCCTAAGGCTGTCATCATTAGTTTCTAAGCTCCGAGTGAGTGTGAATGTTTTTTACTTTTAAATCTTTTTTTTTTTTTTTCATTTTAAGTAATGCATATTGTTCATTTATTTTCAAAAGAAAAGCCTAGTTTGGTGAAGTTACATTATTTTTGAAACCATTCTTGGTAATGTTTGTGAATAAAACGAAATACATATTTCCCAGGTCATACTTAATATTTGTAACTTTTTTAGTAACTATTTTTATTTACGAGTACTCTATTACAAAATTACTTAAATGCTTGCCCCTAGTTGTTTCTCTGGACAGATGTTGTGATAACTTCATATTACAGAAATTAATGCTGAATTATGTAATTTCTCCGCAACTAGTGTCAAGAAATGGAATTGCCAAAATAGTTAATGTTTTCCAAACTCTCCTCCTATCTAAAATTGAAAGTCCTGCCTAAAGCTGGCTCTACACTGGCAGACTCAAAACAACTCGTTTTGGCCAAGGGTGTCACACATGCAGACTGTTTTGCTGAGATCTTGCTCTTTTCAGTCAGAGGTATGACACATTTGCCGATTTTGGAGGGGTTACACACACAATTACTTACCATAACTATCTCTCTCTAATCCCTGTTAGGTGGAGCTCACAAAATAAGGACATGAGTAAAATTGCAATTTCAATTGACCGATTTTGGGTGGTTTCAGACCTGTATCTTGTTTAATTTGTAGCGTTGGCTAAAATTGTTCCAAAGTTGCATTTTCTTCATGGTTCGGATGGCTTTCATAAGGTTATATTTTAAGATGCACCAAAAATGTCAAATGTCCGTCAATTTTATTTGTATCCGTCATTAGTTGCTTTTGCATTATTTCTGCAGAATAACAGAATCACTATGGTTTTTAATCAGCATTTGTGATATACAGCCTAGTTTGATTAAAAAAAAAAAAGTTCAGATCATCTTGTTATCTTGTCAGTTTTTCACAGTGACAGAATGATTTTTTCAAACTAAACAGATGTTTTTTTTTAGTGCTTGAAGCCATTAACTCAGCAGGGACTCCCGCTGAGAGGGGCCAATGGGTGCTCTGTCGTCCTCTACCTGGCCAGTGGTTATGTTAATGAAGCTAACACCTGAAAATCATTGGAAAAATCAGCTAGTGTAGAGCCAGTTTAAAATGCTATTGGATGAGCCATTGTTGCTATGTCGGGTTGATCAGGATGCTCAAACAATCAGACCAGTGTTTTGATAACGCTACAGTGACTACATTTTACAGGAAAATCGAAATACGAATGGCTTACTTATAGTTGTCTGTCCACAAACTGAAATAGGAACTTCCTCCTTGGAGAAAGTATGTACAGTAAATGGTGTAGGTGTATGGAGGAAAATGGGTAAATATGCTTATGTAAAAAATTTGAGTATCTATTGGAATAGGGAATAGAAAGGCTGACAACATTCAAGAATCCTCTGCTATTCAATCTGGTCTTACATCCAGTATGAAGGTCACACCTGTCCAAAGCTAATGGTCCCAATGTTCGCTTCCCCCACCCCTAGATCAATCTCTTCTCTATTAAGCGGAGTGTGTTGCTGAATATGATTGCAGTGATGCTACCCTACTGTAGTAATGTGCTTCCATCAATCTATCAGAGACACCCGACCGTAGGGGCAAGCAGTTATGAAGTGCTGCTAGATGACAGGCTGAGCTAGGGGAAAGCTGTCCTCTAACTTACTCTCCTCTGTCTTCCTGTCCTCTCATCTTCACCTTCCCTCACACCATCCTCTCTATCTGCTCTGCTTCTTTATGGCCAATATAGTTCCAGATATGAGCAGGGAATGTTTGCGGTATTGCCTTAAACAGAACCTAACTATAATCCTTGTTTTAAAGGAATAGTTCCCCAAAATTTTTAATTCTGTCATAATTTAATCACCCACATATTGGTCAACCCTTTTGATTTGTTCATCTGCGGAACACAAAAATGTTTTAATGAATATCGCAGTCTGTCTTTTTAAAGTCTATGACAGATGATAGTGATTCACTTTATCAATGTACTAAAGTACGTTGTACTAAACAATGCAAAACAAAGTTTTCCATGAAATTAAATTGAATGGTTACTGAGGCTGTCAGCCCCTAACATTCTGCCTAACATCATTTTATGTTCCACGGAAGAAAGTCCGGAAAGGATTTGGAATGTTTTTCAGTGACCCTCCAACTTAAATGACCAATTTACCTGTATTTCCTTTGCCTTTTTTCCCCCTCTTCTCCCCTTCTTAATGTTATTAAGCTCATTTTAAAGTGTCAAAAGTGAACAGTCATACGTACTAAAAGCAAGGGTGTCCAATCATGGCTCCTCCCACCCTTATCTCAACATTTGGCATGTGAGGCTTGGTGAGGCATCTTTGGCATTCAGTAAGATGCAAAAAACTGAACAGATACGCCTGAGTTTGGCTTAAATTTGGCCTGGCACAGTGGAAAAGTGGAGGGAATTCATCCGGCTCACTCTCTCTTCTCTTTCCTACCCAGCACCTCTGTCAACAGATTGGAAATGACACCTTATTTCCATAAATACATTAGAAATTCATTGGATTTTCTTTCCCAGCTAATCATACTGCCTGTGTAAAACCTTTTAGGGTTTCTAATGAATGAATTTTGACTGATTGCCTATTAATAAGGACACCATTTGAACAGGGATGTGCTGTGGCAGAGGTGGCGGTGTGTGTGTGTGAGTGTGTGTAATGATTCATGGTGTCAAGTGGGTGAAGGGAGGGGTGAGAAGAAGAGATCTCTCGGCTGGGACATTAAGAGGAAGCTGTGGCTCCCCTGGGAAATCACTCACCATGTCTGCATCTTAAATATCTCTGTGAAGTATCAATAAGTAGGTAATTGAATTTTGAACACAAACATGAGCGTCAGGTGTATGTTCCAACGCTGGGACGAGAGGGTGGGTTTGTGTGCGAGCGCGTGGCTGTCCTTCTTCTCCCCTGAGGTTTATGCAGCGAGAATGGATGTTAAATCTATTAAATAAAGATTACTCCCCGTAATAGCCAAGTGGCAGTTTCAGATGCACAACAGGGACACGATTAGTGTGTTTGACTTTTAATGAAAGTGAATTGGGGCAGTCAGGTTTAGGAGAAAATTCTGCTTAAACTAGGGTCCAGGGATTCTTTATTTTATAAGGGTTTAAAATAAACCCTCTTGTCTCAAGATGTGCTGTAATGGCCTCTTAAAGAGTATCCATGACTGTTTAACAGCTGGAGT
Organism: Xyrauchen texanus; assembly: GCF_025860055.1. NCBI lineage: Eukaryota > Metazoa > Chordata > Actinopteri > Cypriniformes > Catostomidae > Xyrauchen > Xyrauchen texanus. The sequence continues at coordinate 21,130,920 of NC_068291.1, forward strand.
AATGGATTATTAAACCAGAAAAAATGTAATGTGAACAGAACATTTTACATTTTATGCGTTAAACGCATGCCTTAATTTAGGTTAACAATTTCTCATATTTATCCAATGAAAGGGCCTCTGTCTTTTCAAGATCGCTCATAGCGGGGGCCTGCGTAGCTCAGTGAGTATTCACACTGACTACCACAACCGGAGTCGCAAGTTAGATTCCAGGGTGTACTGAGTGACTCCAGCCAGGTCTCCTAAGCAACCAAATTGGCCCGGTTGCTAGGGAGGGTAGAGTCACATGGAGTAACCTCGTAACCTTGTGGTCGCGATTAGTGGTTCTCTCACTCAATAGGGTGCTTGGTAAGTTGTGCGTGGATCGCGGAGAGTAGCATGAGCCTCCACATGCTGGGAGTCTCTGCGGTGTCGTGCACAACGAGTCATGTGATAAAATGCGTGGATTGACTGACTCGGACGCGGAGGCAACTGAGACTTGTCTTAAAACACCCGGATTGAGGTGAGTAACCACTCCACCACGAGGACCTACTAAGTAATGGGAATTGGGCATTGCAAATTGGGGAGAAAAGGGGATATAAATTTAAAATAAGAAAGATCAATCATATTACCTTTTATGATAAATTGACCATTACGCTGATTAAGATTATGACAATATCATCATCATAAACAGAATAAGTTGATTGTGGCCCATGTGACTCACTCAACCATGAAATGGTCGTTTTCACGGTTGTTTTAGGGTTTACATCATTACGGTGTTACGGCAACGACTATACATAACTATGCAGGTAAGGTTAGTAAATTATTTGCTTGGCATAATATTTTAAAAGAATATTCCAGGTTCAATACAAGTTAAGCTCAATTGAAAGCATTTGGCATAATGTTCATTACCGCAAATATTCATTTTGACTGTCCCTCTTTTTTTTTCTTTTTTTTTTTTTTTATAAGCCAAAATGACTGTTTCTTATAGCACTTCAGTTTTTCTTATATTTTGGCTTGTTTATGTCTAGTTATTTTGCCTATTATCCCATCATCATCAAATCTTAATGAGTGTACATGCAAAATCAAGAAGATAATATGGGTTCTGGAATCCATAATATGCCATTTATTGTGGATGTCAACGGCAACAAGTTGCTGATTAACTAAGTACAGAATTAGTAATTGACCTTTCTAATCAACTAAACAAATCTCTATCTCCTGCTAATCAGTATTGATCTGCCCTGTCCTCTGACAGCACTAGCTATGTGCGTATACATGCACATTGTGTGTGTGTGTGTTGGGGGGGGGGGGGTTTAATTACCAGTTTGTAGGTTACAAACTGGTAATTAAAAGGGTATTATGCTATAAATGTGGTATATGTGGACATTTCTATTGTCCCCATAATTCAAATCGCTTAAGCATATTAAACAATGTATTTTTGTTTTTGTTTTTTTGTTTTTTTGTTTTTATCAGAATCAGAATCAGCTTTATTGCCAAGTATGCTTACACATACAAGGAATTTGTCTTTTTATGTAAAAATGCAGAAAGGTTTTTGTGAGGGTTAAGTTTAGGTGTAGGGTTAGGGGATAGAATATATAGTTTGTACAGTATAAAAATGATTGTGTCTATGGAGAATCCTCATAAGGATAGCCGCACCAACGCGTGTGTTTGTTTGAGCGAGGCTAGCTGGCAGGAGCCTCTACACTCCCCTTTTTAATCTAACTCACTCCATGCAAATCATTTCCCTTCTGCTCTGACGGGAATTGAGGATAAATGGAAATCTAATTAATGAGTGGATCAGAGGGGTGCACTCTGGTGAAGGGGTCTCATGGGAGAATACTTGGCCAGGCAGACTCCTGTATTGTGTTGGACAGAAAATGTGAGGGAAATTGGGAGAGGGGTACTAAGAGTTATACAGGGGTTGTTAGTTCAGCCATGACGAAGCTCTTCCCCCTGTTTGTGGACCCCTTCAGAAACCAGTGGCCCATTTAACAAATCGTTAGCTGCTGTATCATTGACATGAAACCTGGGATTAAGACACGCATATAATTCTGGAAAGTGCTTAAGTCACTAATCTCTAGCGGTGAGATGACAGAGTAATGTTTAAATACTTCGATCTTATGTTCATTGTATTTTCACCTATTATGGTCATTATATTAAGATGCTTAAGATTAAGTTGTGTGTGTGTCACTTTTTTACCTGAAGGAATATTCTGGGTTCAATACAAATTAAGATTATTCGACTCATCCCCCTTTAAAAAAAAAGCAAAAATCGAGGTAACAGTGAGGCGCTTAAAATGGAAGTGAATGGGGCCAATTTAAAGGGTTTAAAGGCAGAAATGTGATGCTTGTAACTTTATAAATGCACTTACATTTAAATTTTGTTAAAAGTTGTGTATTATTTAAGCTGTGCAGTTGTTTAAATGGTCATTTTCACGGTTGTTTTAGGGTTTACATCATTACGGTGTTACGGCAACAACTATATAACTATACATAACTCCATATTAAATATTTGCCTTTTTTCAACGAATAAACAAATTAAGAACTGACCACTAGGGCTGCATAGTTAGGAGGAAAAATGTGATATGTAATAAACTTAAGATTAATGGGTCAAGATAAAATGTTATCTTTTTCATGAAGATTTACCCTGAGAAAATGATATCCAAGGGACATGAAGTGACATTCTGTAAAAATGTATTATCCACCATTAAACAAATGGATATCTAAGCAAAGCGTAAATGAACAATTTACAAATTGTTAATAATATAATCACAAAATAAACAAATAATGAGGAGAATCCCCCCCCCCCACTTGCTGCTTTCCAACTCCCTCACTCCCTCATAATCTTTGCTCATATTGCTTATGTATTTGTACTTTAATTTTTAACTGGATAAAGTAGGCCTCCTGAAGGCTTAACCTACAATTAATTACTTATTTTAACACAAATGCCTTATTTTATTGACAATTTTATTTTCTAATTATGATGATTCTCCAGTGTGCAAAATAAAACATTTATTGGGAGTTATACCAGCATCTTAAAATCCTGCACCTCTGACACAATCATTCAAATTTTAAGGTGTCTTCCTCAAGAAGGCGCTTATGAGGCAAAAAAGCAGAATCTGCATGCAAAACTCAGGATGTTTTTGACAGGAAATATTTTGTACACAAAAAGTGTGCTTGTTTAAATCTGCTAATTTCAAGGATTGGATGTAAAATTCCAATGGAAATCTGGCTGCATAATCTCCAGAAAATATTTTTTTTTTACATTTTAAAAACTACTTTGATGCATCCTGGTCATCACTGAGAAAAGTAACAGGTGCCACATGACAACACTGTTTAGGCGCCACTTCAGAAGAGGTAGGACATTAATTTATACATAAATAATTGTACTGAATTATTGAATTGAACTGAAAGTTGAAGTATTTTCTGTGTTAAAATTGCCCAAATGTTGGTTGGGACATTTCAGATTTTCTGAAAGTTGATTGGGACATGTCCCTATCATTCTACCTAAATTTTACACCTATGAACACGCATATTTTTTTTGTCTTGTGGCTATACTTTTGAAACTGAGTTTTTTAATTTTTACAGATTAGCCCCATACACTTACATTGTAAGTACCTTACCTTTTTTAAAGAGAAGTCTTAATATTTGCGGTAATCAGCATTATGCCACAAATCCTACCCTTTTCTCCCCAATTTGGAATGCCCAATTCCCAGTGTGCTCCAAGTCCTCATGGTGTAGTGACTCAACTCAATCCTGGTGGCGGAGGAAGAATCTCAGTTGCCTCCGTCTCTGAGACAGTCAATACGCACATCTTATCACATGGCTTGTTGAGCGCGTTACCGCAGAGACATTGAGGCAAATGTAGAGGCTTCACACTATTCTCTGCGGCATCCACACACAGCTCGCCACAGAGAGGTTAACCCAACGTGACCCTACCCACCCTAGCAACCGGAGTCTGCGAAAAAGTATTAAGGTATTGTGCATTTTTGGAGGTAGCAGAGCACACTGCAGCTATGTTGTAGATTATAGTCTATGGATTTTGATATTGTATATCATGATATTTTGATGACAATTGATGGCAATACATTAACGTTTGTTTCTATGTGTTTTAAGTTCTTAAAAATACCCAGTTTTAGCACATTTTTGCATCTTAAAGGAGCTATATGTAATATATTTACTGTACTAAAGCATAAAATTATCATAATATGGTATCAGATATTTATGAAACATGCTAATTTGAAATACTGGCTTCTCTGAAAACAATGCTACAGCCAGTTTATTCTACTTTGAAATGTCTGTTCCAGGCCGGAATTTCTGTTTGTGTTATGGCCTGTGTGATTCCACCCAATGCCCATTTCCCAACAGTATTTCGACACCCCGGGTTGCCATACTTGAAACAAGTTAGCGGGCAAACACTGCGTGCTGCAGCCATGGAAGCCAGCAAAACATCTAGCTAACATTGACAGAGTTATAAAAATCCACACAAGCTGGTTTATAATTTGTAAAAAATAAAAACATTGCAAAGGTATACATTAGCTGATAAACTTGCAGTGTAAGGCTTGTCGCTTGCCATTGTCAGTTTGCTCGTTCCTGTTGCGTGTTCTCAACCTGCATGAGCTTTGAGGGCTCGTGGGAGACAACTCTCCAATATTTTTAATTTGGACTGCAGTGCCCATTTTAAATGTTTTATGTCAATGGTACATATTTCGCCTTTAACTCTCAACCAGACTCATTTGATAATTTCTTAGCTTCTTAAAGCCCTGTGTGGACAGCCTTGACTCTGAATATTTGAAAATGTAATATTCAGAGACCGTATCAAGCTAAATTGAATCTGAATCCAGGTATGGACAGCCTTGACTCTGAATATTTGAAAATGTAATATTCAGAGACTGCATCAAGCTAAATTGAATCTGAATCCAGGTATCATCATGTTTAGTCCATCATGTCATTAATATTCCACACAGGTCAGCTCATCTAAATTACAAACTACCACATTATTTCAGTTGCTGCTGCCCAACACTGTGGCTTGCCCTGTCCCTCACACCCTGCTGCCTAAAAAACACACCTCATCAGTACATGTGTCAGTCTGACCAAAGGAGGAGTCATAGCTGATGCACCTTCATTTTTATTAGGCCAAGAGTGTACTTTAGATTATATAGATGGCGTTTTGAGAATAAAAACCAACAGTGTGTAAACATCTACTGGTTATACATCTTGTGAAAAGTTTTCTTCTATTGGGCATTTGTATGTTTAACAACTACTTTATCTAGGTTTCTTTAGTAAATGCAGCAACCTTGTTAGTATTTGCCATTCTGGTCATCTACATAAATCACTAACAATTTGATGTATATTTTACACAGAGAAAATTGCTTGAATTTGACCCAGAATCCATTATCATCAGCAAGCTTACTGACTGTCATGTATAACGGTGTCGAAATAGGAGTTCCCAAAAACAATGCAAGAATGAATCTCGTGTCCACCATGTTTCCTATTCCTAATTTGACGTACTTGTAATTACGACTTTAGAAGTTGGAAGTAGGATGATTCCCATAGCATATGAAGGCAGCGTTAATACGTAAACAACATATTGTCATTTATTTTATTGTTGGTGTTTTGTTTTGTTTTTCAGCCAGAGAAATGACAAGAGGGAAATTCCTGAACATCTTGGAGAGACCCAAAAAGTGAAGACCCAGGCGTCAGCTACCAGCTGATTGTGGTGTTAGAAAGGCAGTATAAGAGTAGCATGAATTAACTAAGACGAGACAAACATCAAAACATAAAAAAAAAAACATAATTTTTGTATATACATTTCCAACACTTTTTTTGTGTTCTAACAGAAGTTGAGTAGAAATTATTGGTTAGCCTAGTGGTGTGCTTTTCAATACATGTTCATAATGTATTTATTTTTCTCAAGTGTTTAATGCAGTTTAATACAATGTAAGTTGTTAAATAAATTTTCAGTGTTGTTTGAATGAAGTACAATTGGATATTTTGTTGTTTACATGCCCCCAAAAGGATGCTAATTTAGCTTCTTTTATTTTTGTACATATGTTTGTTATATTACAGTCAGTCGCTCTTAAAAGGTACCAGCTATTAAGGCTTGGGTTCCCATTGTCCATCCAATGAAGCCTCTCTAAAGTTACATCCAGCAAACAATGAAAGAGTTTATGAAATAGCATAAAAACTTTTAATTAGGGCAATAACTTCATGCCTGTGCCTCTCCATAGATTGGCTCCGTTAACATCCCTCTTTTGGTCTGAACATGTAAGAGGCTTTCACATGAGAGTGGCTCCACACCAGTGCTTGGCCATTTTTTCTGTTTAATGCGTATTGGAAGTTTTGAAGGCCCCTAGCACAAAACATTGCGTAAAAATAATATTGCTCATTGTCATCCCTTTTAACAAGAGTTGACATTCTTACTAGGGCCATTTCTTTTCTAATTAGCACACTTCCAGGGACATTGGCCCAAATGGTCCAGGAGAAAAGGGAATCAGACAGGCATGCTGAATGGCAAACAAAGAATGCTCTGGCGAGCATAATTAGGTGAGACAGTGGCCAGGACTGTTCTCGGCTTGAGATGTCATAGAGGTTTCGGCTGCGGTTGGCGAGTGTTCACTCCTACTCCCTCCAATTCTTAGAGGTACGCCTCTTGCCCTGGTGCCTAATAAGCCCCTAATTGTCTTTCTGGTTCACAAGGGCCAAGTAGGCTGCAGGTTCTAACCCTGCAAATCTGTTGCTCAAGTCAGATCCCACACTGGAGGACCCAGAAGTTTTTAATTATTATTTTTAATAAAGAAGTTTTAAAGAGTTTTAAAGTTTAAAGGGAAGTGAGTTAAGAGCACACAAACTTGCTAGGAGATGCAAACATTTTGCAAACCACCTTTCTATGTGTACAATTGAAGTCTGAAGTTTACTTATACCTTAGCCAATACATTTAAACTCAGTTTTTCACAATTCCTGATATTTAATCATAGAAAACATTCCATGTCTTAGATCAGTTAGGATCACTACTTTATTTTTTTTGAATCTGAAATGTCAGAATAATTGTAGATAATTACTTATTTCAGCTTTTATTTCTTTCATCACATTCCCAGTGGGTCCGCCGTTTACATACACTTTGTTAGTATTTGGTAGCATTGCCTTTAAATTGTTTAACTTTGGTCAAATATTTTGGGAAGCCTTCTACAAACTTCACACAGTAAGTTGCTGGAATTTTGACCCTTTTCTTTTGACAGAACTGGTGTAACCAAGTCATGGTTTGTAGGCCTCCTTGCTTGCTCATGCTTTTTCAGTTCAGCCCACAAATCTGATTGAGGTCAGGCTTTGTGGTGGCTACTCCAATACCTTGACTTTGTTGTCCTTAAGCCATTTTGCCACAACTTTGGAGGTATGCTTGTGGTCATTGTCCATTTGGAAGACCCATTAGCGACCAAGTTTTAACTTCCTGGCTGATGTCTTGAGATGTTGCTTCAATATATCCACATTATTTTCTTTCCTTGTGATGTTTTTTAGCTTCAAGCTCACCCTTTTTCCTCCAAATATAACAATGGTCATTATGGCCAAAAAGTTAATTTGTCTCATTAGACCAGAGGACATTTCTCCAAAAAGTAAGATATTTGTCCCCATGTGCACTTGCAAACTGTAGTTTATGGCAGTTTTAGAGCAGTGGCTTCTTCCTTGCTGAGCAACCTTTCAGGTTATGTCCATATAGGACTTGTTTGACTGTGGATATAGATACTTGTCTACCTGTTACCTCCAGCATCTTCACAAGGTCCTTTGCTTTTGTTCTGGGATTGATTTGCACTTTTTGCACCAAACTACGTTCATCTCTAGGAGAGAGCATCTTCTTGAGCAGTATTATGGCTCCGTGGTCCCATGGTGTTTAAACTTGCATACTATCTTTTGTACAGATGATCGTGGTACCTTCAGGCATTTTGAAATTGCTCCCAGATTTCTGGAGGAATTTTTTTTCTTATGTCTTGGCTGATTTCATTCGATTTTCCCATGATGTCAAGCAAAGAGGTTTGAAGGTAGGCCTAAAAATACATCCACAGGTACACCTCCTATAAGAACCAATTAGCTAATTATGTAAAGGCTTGACCTAATTTTCTGGAATTTTCCAAGCTGCTTAAAGGCACAGTTAACTTAGTGTATGTAAACTTATGACCCACTGTAATTGTGATATAGTCAATTAAAAGTGAAACTATCTGTCTGTAAACAATTTTTGGAAAAATTACTTGTGCCATGTGCAAACTAGATGCCCGAAACGACTTGCCAAAACTATAGTTTGCTAATATTAAATCTGAAGTGGTTAAATTTGTTTTAATGACTTCAACCTAAGTATATGTAAACTTCTGACTTCAACTGAAAATAACCTAATACCCTGGCTGAATGTTTAAATGAAGTTATATGTTTCTCAGTCCTCTTGTTGTTTTTTAACAGGTGCTTGCACTTAGAGTACACAATGCTCAGGATGGAGACTAGTAAATATTTTTTTTTACTATTGTTTGTTTTCTTAACAAGTCTAGCATTCATAAAGTTTGAAAAAATGTTGACTTGTTGGTTCTGTTCATTGTGACAGTAGTGATGTGCAATGAGTGTTGAGAATGGACCAGTCACTTCTGTGACATCACGGAAGTTGCGGTTCACATAATGGCTCCCGCCAGTAGTCTTTGCCTGACAAGTAGGTCTTGTCCAGACATCCTCCTTAAGATGAGGGTCATTCCCCACAGTGGGGCTGTCTCCAAGGTTGGGGGAAGAAAAGAGAAACACCAGCACAGCTATAAACAACCCATTGGCCTGACCTCGACAGGCCTTGCTCCCTAACAAACGTCAATCCAATGTGCCCTAGGGCCTTTAATTAGCTGTCAATTAGTACAAATGAATCAACTCCTCGCCTAATTAAGCAATGCCGGCAGGCAGCTTCCAAACACACTATTGTGGGAGCTCCATGAGAAAACTGGAGCTAGCAAACTCGCTCTGCATCAGTGGGTCATCACACCCTTGGCATTTCATGAGGATAAAGAACTCTCTACGGTTTAATTTTTTTTGTGAGGTTTTTGCTGTATCAGACTGCTGTCCTCTGTATCTACACTGAAAGTCCTTATTGTAAATCCTTATACAGGATTTTTATTTAAAATTGCCTAATTCAATGTGTAATTCAACAAAGTATTCTTAACTTTTCAGAATGTGTTGTACTTGCAGAGAAAAAACTCCTTAATGGAACAGTTCACCCAAAAATGAAAAATTCTGTCATCATTTACTCCAGCCTCATGTTGTTAACCAACCTGTTTGATTTTCTTTCTTCCATGGAAGGAGAACTTTAGCAGTATGTTGACACTGTTCTAGTCCATATAAAGAAAGTTAATGGCTTCTGGGGCTGTTGAGTCCCAAAAATTCCAAGTCTTTGGTGTGAGCCATACAACAAGAAAATCTTCCCCCCTGCTGTAGCTCACAGATCTCATTTGCGATTGCATAGTTTCAAACCAATCTTGTCTCATAGAATGAATGTTACTATAACAAAATATTTGCAAACTGACTTTTACGTGGCGAATCATTGGCAAGAACCCCTGTTTCGTCGCAGTTTACAACACAAATAATTATAATCTACCATGTCTCTACTGAACACATCCCATTAAACATTCACAGTGCTGTGGAAAAGTAAGTAAACCCTTGGATTAAATAACTGGTCAATGCTACACAATGAAATCATAAGAATTCATACGACTTTTCTAAATTTGGCTAATTCGTGTGATATCGAACGACTGCACTCATATATATTCATACAAATTTCACTGCAGCCAACGGCGTCACTGGACATAGCTTCCATCTAATACACATCAATTACTTGCTTGTGTCACACACAACAGTTTCCTATCATGATGACACACTACTGATTGGTTAGGGTTTGGAAAAGGGCATTATATTAATAAACCTGTCTTTAACACAAAACTCATGCTTACTTCCGCATTAGACATCCAGGCATTTGCATGTGATGAAATGGTACAAATTCATATGAACGAACTCGTATGAAAATATACAAAATAGCCAACTCGTAAAATATGTAAACATTTTCATGAGACTGGGTTGGGTCAATCCTGCTTTGGTAGCAATAACCTCAACCAAGCAGTTCTAGTAGCTGCAGTTTAGACCTTTACAACGATTCGATTTTTGGACCATTGTTCCTTACAGAACTGTTTCAGCTCAGCCATATTCTTAGGGTGTCTGGTGTGAATGGCTCTCTTTATGTCATTCCACAGCATCTCTATTGTGTTAAGGTCTGGGCTCTGACTGAGTCACTCCAAAAGGTGAATTTTCGTATTATTTCTTTTTTAAGCAATTCTGTAATAGATTTACCTTGATGTTTAGTGTCAGTGTTTTGCTGCATCACCCAACTTCTACTGAGCTTCAGTTGGTGCACAGCCACCCTGATATTATCCTGTATGATATGTTGATAAACTTGGGAATTAATTTTTCCCCTCTGATGGCAAGCGGTCCAGGCCCTAAATCAAGATGCTTCCTCCACCATACTTCACTGTTGGGGTGATGATTTCATGTAGGTACGCTGTGCCCTTTTTATCCCATACGTAGTGCTGTGTGTTCTTCCCAAACAATTCAGTCTTAGTTTCATCAGTCCACACAATATTTTTCCAGTAGTGTTATGGAGTGTCAAGGTGGTCTTCGGCAAACTTCAGGCATGCAGAAATGTTTTTGTTGGAAAGCAGCGGCTTCCTTTGTGGAATGTTAACCAGTTCCAATGATTCCGTCAAGTCTTTAGCTGTCACTCTAGGGTATACATAAAGAGACAGACACAATTGAGACAGCCTAAATAGATATACAAACTGTGGTGAATTCTCCAAGAAGCCTGTAACATCCTACCTGCCAACAACCAAGGATAAACTGTGTCCAGGTGTACCTAGGAGAATTGGTGCTGTTTTAAAGGCAAAGGTGGTCACACCAAATAATGATTAAGCTTTTTATGTTTACTGGACTTTGTATGACATTTAAGTGATAAATTAAAACTATTTATGTCATTATTTTTGAAGACATCCTCACTATGCTACATTTTTCACAAGTTCCTAAAACATTTGCACAGTACTGTAGCTCTAACCCACACCTCCAATCTCATTTCATTAATTGGATTCCAGGTTTGCCAACTCCTGACTCTAATTAGCTTTTGTTGACATTATTAGTCTATGTAGGTGACGTTATTAGGGTTCACATACTTTTTCCAACCTGCAATGTAAATGTGCGAATGATGTATGCAGTATGTACAAGAACAATACGGTAATTTGTTATTATTTAAAACAGATTGTGCTTGTTCATTATTGTAACTTAGATGAAGATCAAACCAGTTTTTAAGACCAATTTATACATAATTCCAAAGGGTTCACATTCTTTTTCTTTCCACTGAATTTGCCAAGTAGTTTTGTAATAAGTGGGATAGTGAAAAGTCAAAAGGTCAGATCACAACTTTGACGCAAAATCGAGATGGTGTTCGGGGAAAAGGAAACTTGGACATATCCTCCTGCAAAATGCCAATTTCAAATCAAAAATCAATATTTTTAAACTGTACATTATCCGTTACATAACTTTCCTTTTGTTGTCTGTTCCTCGCACACAACTATCTTACGACTTCAGAAGACTTGGTAGATAGCTCATGAAATTAATAGACTCTCTTTTTTTTTATGATTTATTTACCGCTCCTAATCCCCATTCACTTTCATTGTGTTGAAAAAAGCAGCCTGGACATTCTACAAGCTATCTTTTTTTTTTAAGTGTTCCACAGAAGACAGGAACAAAAAGAGGGGGTTTTACTACTCTTTTTAGAGCTGATTTTTCTCATCATAACTCTGTATGTTAAGCATTGTGAGTGTACAAAAACAAATTGCAATGTTCTCTAAAAACCATTCATCACTTCCAATACACTGGAAATACAGAATTATGACAAATGATTCTTCATTTAGATTGCCTGGCATGAGAAGATCAAACACTAGCAATCTGTATAGGGGATGGGCTAATGATATGTTCCTAGCCCCATCCCAAAGCTCATTACCTTGTTGTGACCTTCCAGCTGTGAAAGTTCTTCTCCTACCCACAAAGACAAATAGCTGTAAAGCATTTCAATATAAGAGAGGCTTTTATTTGTGTGCATCCCACTATCCCGTAATTGTTAAAACTTTGGCCAAACTCTAATTTGATCAACTTTGAAAAAGTACACAGGTCCCATATTCCATGTAGATGTCAAGGAAATCCGATAATTTGCCATCCATCTATTTGACTATTTGACTAATGCTTTTTGTTTGTGCACGGGAGATAGCAGATTCCACTTAAACATAGGCATAGTCCTTGCATGTGCACCCTGATGAGAGAGAGCAAATTCAAACTGAGAAGGGGGATAAACTAATGTTGCAACAGCTGTTTGCCTTTTAATCTGCCACCATCAGATCTTCCAGTCTTTGATAGGCCACCCAATCTACACGAATGACTGAACTAAATCTTTCCTTAATCTAGAGCCTTATTAGATTGTCTTCTTATGCATGTAAATCAGGATGCAGTCATTTTCATATGTAGATAGATTATTAAAAGCCATAGAGGGAGAGTGGGTTTTTTCCCCACTCACAATAAACAACAAAGCCCAGCACAGATAACAGCAGAAGTGGTGTCTAAGAGAGGGCAGGAAGCAGTTTGTAATTGACAGGCTGCTTAGAGAGAGAGAGAGAGAGAGAGAGAGCGCGCGCCTGGTGAAGAGATGGTTTTATCTAGACTGGGTGATGTGTCATTAGCATATCTTGATAACATTGATTTCTTCATTACCCTTAATGAAATTTACACTTAATGCTTCTAATTAGTTTCAACTGGTGCCCCTATAATTGCAGCTGTAATATTGTGCTCCCTCTTCATCAGTGATGCAGAGTTTAATGGTTTGATGCAGTGTTTGAATATGGAGCCTTATGAGCAAAGTTTCATTTTCTTGCACTTAAATAATACGTGCATTTTGATGTATACATTTGCAGATCATTTGTTTGTGATAGTTCTAATTTGTGATTAAACTTTAGTTTTGTATGGCTGCCAGTTATGATGATCATCTCATGTAATTGCCATGGAGCCAGGCCAACTAAGAATTAGCATGGAGTGGTAATTGAATAATGTCCCATAAGGCTGCAAATCACAAGGCTTTTCTGTGTTTTTAAGCTGATAAACTCCCGCAATTCAAACAGGATTACAGTACACCTTTATTAGTAAAATGTGGGGCTTTACGCAGGGTTACTATTAGGCATCTCCAGCGTCACGAGGTCTAACTATTAATTAGCCAGAAACGCAACCTCTCAGGTGCTGTCTCGTGGGAGCACTCGCTCGTGTTTGTGTCGTAGCCACGCGTCTGGCGTTCTGCTGCACGTGTCGTATGAATCATGACGTTTATTTATGCATCAGCACATGGCATAAATAAGTTATCTCTGTTATCTCGATCTCCATCATCGGCTCGCTGCTCATTTCCATAAATTATCTCTCAGTAATTATCTGTCCAGATGCCCAAATTGTGCCACAAATGATCTGCAAATGAATCAAATCCCACTGTAATTTAGTAATAGCTGATTAGACCTCGATGTATTAAAGAAACGTGTATGTAATTAGAATAAGCTATATTTTGCTGTCTGTTTAAGCGAGTATGTGCACAACTTTATGTACAAAATTTTACGCATTGCCAAGTCTTTATTATTCCGCAATAACCAGTTTTGCAGGCATTAAGACCAAATGAAAGGACACAGAAAGGATGATTCAAAACGAACTAATTGAATTTTAGGTCTAAATTAACTGGAATAGTATGGGGCATTTATTTGAACAAAGATAAGCTCTTTGAATATTCTTAAAGGAATATTTCGGGTTCAATACCAATTCAACTCAATCAACAGGATTTGTGGCATCATTTAAAATAATTTCGACTCATCCCTCCTTTTCTTTAAAGTTACAGTGAGGCACTTACAATGGAAGTCAATGGGGAGCATAGCATTTACAGTCCTTTTAGGGTTTGTTGATCGTCATGGCAACAAAGATGTAAAATTGGCCATAACTACACAAAAAAGGTTCATAAGCAATTTGATCACACTAAAATCATGTAAACACACGTTTTGTTTATGTCTTGCAGCTATACTTTTATAACAGTGAGTATTTTAACGTTTACTGATTGGCCCCATTCACTTCCATTAAGTGCCTCACTGTAACCAGCTTTTTGCTTATTTTTTAGAAAAGAAGGGGCAAGTCAAAATTAATTTGTGTGGTATGCCATAAATGCTGTCGATTTACCTTAACTTGTAACGAACCTGGAATTTTCCTTTGAACGCTCATTCCTGCTTACTCCCTACTTCCAACTGGCCCAAATTAATTCAGTATCAATTAGATATTCAAATTCGGTCAAATCATGTTGTCAATTTATTATATGTCTTTATAACAATACTGTTACATTTATGGCTAAATAATGATAATCTAACCATTGTTTTCATGTGCGTGCATGCGTTCGTCATATTGATCTTGTCCTTTTTATTCAAGCTGGCTACCTATAGCCTAATCTCAACCGTTTTAAAGCGTTTCGTTTTTAAAGAGATTTTAAAAGGTCTTTGGCAATGGGAAGTGAACCCGACATTTGGGGCGATTGATATGAACTGTTAATCCTCACAGGGTTTGTGGCCTGATATGAACATCATTGGCTCTTTGTTGAACCCTTAAATACGCAACTAGCTTACAAATCTGTCGAAATTGGACATATTCGATTAGGGCTATAATTAAATTAGCAGAATTAAAACGGGGACCATATCAAATTCTACTGTTTTTGTAATTCTGCCAACATAATATAATAAAGCCTACAATATAATTATAGGAACGTTCCGTTTCAGTCTGTGTGACATTAGACAAATCTGACTGTTTTTTCTATTTAGTTTGGTATAGCGTTATTGCCGCAAAATATTTTTTTTCAATGCCCATGGCAGCCTACAATCCACTAGCCTACATATTTTGTTATTGTTGACGACAAGTCTTTCGTGTCTGCGCTATATGCCAGTGTATAATTATTCTCAATGGTATCTGACATTACAATTGTGCCGGTGCCATTCTCTATTTCACTGATTTCTCTGTGAAAGCTCTTTATTTTGTCATCTCTCCGCTAAATTACAAATACGTTGACTTTCCAATCGCAAATAATGACATTTCTAATAGGCCTATAACGTCTAGAAATAGAGATAGGCGAAAAAAAGAAAAATATAGGCCTATATATAAACAGTTCACCTTTATGTTTGATACTCTCTATTTATGGGTGTTTATTATTATTGTTGTTATTATTATACGGCTACTATCAGTAGCCTACATTAGAGTGAAATTAATTATTATAATTATTTGTTTTATTTTCATTTAGAAATTTGCGTTTTTATTAACTAATTTTGGTTAAATGTTGGAATAACACAGAATAATTGCAAACAGAATATATGATTAAATTATACGGTGCATAATATAGGGGTGCAGCATTCTTGATCCTCTGGAATTCTAAATCGCTTACTCGAATCTGATTGGCTGCTGAATTTTGAGCCTTGTTGGGATGGACCTGTTGGATAAAAGGAGAATTTCTAGAGGGATCATGAGTATTGCGCGTTGGATGCCTTGCCTGTGCACAAGGGACCGACTTGTATCTGAAGAAGGGAATAGTCTCAAAGGCACCATGACAGGAAAGGATGGGGCCGTGTTGTCGGAAAGTTTGAACAAATCAAAATCAGTTTGTGCCGCTGAGAATGGGGGAAATAACAATCAACATCTGTCAAAGAGCAGCACACATCCGCCCAAATGCACGGGTTTTGGCATCCAGGAGATTTTGGGACTAAATAAAGAGCCGTCCTCTGCTCCACGGAACCCACTGGGCTCGTTCCCTGCCGGCGCGCACCTACTAGCCACCAGGTCGATGCTCGGCCCGGCTGGAGTTGGGGTCGGGATGGGATTAATTGGTCCTGGAGGTATTCCATCGTTTTACAGCCAGCCAGCGTTTCTGGAGATGCTGTCAGACGCACAAAACGTCCACTTGCAGCCGCTCAACAGGACAGTGGGACCACTCGAAGCGACCCAGTCTGCTAGTTCAGGTAGGCCTGCAAAATTCACGTTCAGGCCCTGAGGTGTGCCGTTATAACTGGCAAAGGTTCAGTTCCATATTGTTGAATAGGGGTTTGTTGACTGTCATTCCGTTAATTGGTGATTTCAGCAATAACAATAATGACAACAGGCCTAATGGTTTAAATATTATATTATCCTTAGCCTATAATCCATATTATTACTGTTGTTTGTTGAAATACACGTTTAAAGCCTCTAAACTGTTGCCCGTATTATTTATCATAAACATTAGGCTAAATCCAAAGAGGCTATATTATCATCATGAATAAATCAATGTGGTGTTTTTAAAAGTAAACGGCAAATGATCGCAGTACTGTTTTAGATTTCACATTTTAAACATGTGTTTCCATTACAGATTCAGAGGACGTCTCAAGTGAAAGGAAATTATCAAAGTCTTCACTGAGCCAGAGCAAGAAGCGAAAAAAGAGACGACACAGGTAAACAATGTTAGGATAATAGAAGTGACTCGCATGATTTATCATAATAACCTGAATAATAATATTAATAGTGGATTGTTTTGCCCATGTTCCCAGAAAATTTGACAGCTGACATAAAGCAATATGTAAAATGCTTCCTCTTTTAGAAAATATTGTCTCGATCGATCGGCAATTATGGGTAGGGCCTAATTTGGACACTACTGGGGGGGAAAAATATATATATTTTATTAAGAAATATTTTTTTGGAAAGGACGGCTATATATATGATGCACGATATCTAAGGTCTCTCTCACTTTTTTTGGTGCAGGTTGAAGGTTACCGTGTTGTTTGTTTTTCTATAAGTTAAGTTCTTGTAAAGTTGTGTTAATTGAGATCAATTTGTTATTCTAATAATAATAATAACCCAATAAAATAATAGCTAATAAATGACTAATAAATGGCTAATAATTTACTTTGAATTCAGAATTATAATATTAGGGAGCCTTTTGTTTTTGGTTCAATTACATTTAGGAAGATTAGAGAAATGCATTAGGCTAAATGTCTTTTATGGCTAATTCTTAACACATGAAATTAAGTCCTCGTTAAAAAGCAATGTGTATAAAATGTATATTAACTTGAAAATAATTCCCTGCTGGCCACATTTTATTTTGTATTTGCGGATTGTCCCCGTGATTTAAGTGGGATACTTATTGAATTACACTTTATGCATTCCCTTTGACAGTTGTAATTTCTTCTTGTATAGAACAATATTTACATCTTACCAGCTGGAGGAACTAGAGAAAGCTTTTAACGACGCTCATTACCCTGATGTATACGCCAGAGAAATGCTGGCCATGAAAACCGAGCTGCCCGAGGACAGAATACAGGTACACTCACTTTTTATTAATTGTAATGAGATTTTAAGAAAAAAAAATGTGATCAAACTTAACGAAAAGTATGCTATTTCATGAAATAAATAAATCAGTTAATAATAATAATAAAAAAATTCTTATCAATATTGCTTTATTCGTTGATTCTTGCTCTGCTATTACCACGTGACAGGCTGTTTGACAGTTGTACCATTTTACCAATGTCTTAAAGGCTGATGTTTTTAAAAATAAAATACAATACATTTTTGGTCAGTTTTGAAATTGAGTTGTGAGCCTGTATAAAGTCCATTATTACACCTGCTCTTTCACAGCCCGTTTTTGTTATTACCGGTACATTGAATGCATTTTCCATTATCACACCAACATATCTTCACCTCATAGTATCACCTACTCTCTTTCAGACAGCTATTGTGAAATGCTGTTTCAAATTATGTTCAATGACATTTTTATGATCATTGTAAGTTCATGCAATATAGAAACCTATGACAAAACAAAAACAAAAATGTCATGCAATAAAAAAAAACTTGCGTTGGATTTGTTTTATATCCGATGGTTATTTAATTAACTGCCCTCAGTATGTGTAATTCTTCACCTCTTTGCCAGGTCCAAATATTATAGGCCTATTTTAGCCTTACAATCTGTGGCTTATGAAAGAAATATGCCAAATCATTGAAGATATAGGCCTATGGTGGCACCTTTTGATTTAATTTCCTCCAAAAACACTAAACAGCAACAAAAACTACAACAGTAATTTCCTTAAAACATTTTTGTCTCTTTTCCAGATCCATGAGATCATTGCGTGCAATAGCCTATCTAAAGTTTGATTTTGAGGTAATTTGATATCATGTTTAAAATGTTGCAAATGAGAATCCCTGTAATTATCACAGTTATTTTTAGACAAATTATTTTGTGATTAAATTGAAAGTTTCTTAATTGCTGTCCAATAAGTGAAAGGATATTTGGGGTACAAAAAACCCTCTGTTGATAGGGGCTAAAGGCCCCCATAAATAGATTTGTTATACATGTTCAAAGTGGGCTCATATTGACTGATCCGATCACAATGGAGATTCATTTGTTTGTAGAGTCCTTGAGATGTTATAAAATTCCAAATGTGTTTGAAATGAACAGAAAAAGTTTAACCGTTTTCTGAAGTGGTTATGTTGAATAAAAATCTTCATTTGCTACACAAAAAAGCATGTTGCTGTCTCAGAATTATTTACACAAGTTGACAGATATATCTATAACTATTGTCCCTATATTTACACAATATCACTATAACCCCTGGGGGCCTTTTACCTCATCTTTTTGTTTCTTTTTTTAATTTAACTTTTTTAAGAAAACGAATTTTAATCAAAACAAATTCCGTTATTATCATTTTTTTCAACTATATGATGTTCCTCCATCAATATTCAATAAAAGATCTTGATACACTTCCTGACCAGAATTTTCCTTAAGGTGTGCGTTTAGCCCTGTAGCTCTGTAAAAAGTCGTAACCTGCAGACATATTTTGTTAACTATTTTTCAGTGTAGTGTATAAGATGAGCTTGTCAGTAAACATATTTCTTGACGTCATAAGCAGCAGGTGAGATTATATTGATTAGGCTATATAAATTGGATGTGTGGAACAATTTGCTCAGAGAGAGAGAGAGAGAGAGAGAGAGAGAGAGAGAGAGAGAGAGAGGGAGGGAGGGAGATAGAGAGATGAGCTTTTAAATAGAGAGAGAGAGTGAGAGAGAGAGAGGTGCGCTAACGACCTAATCAAGCAATCAAGGCGGAAGAAGATTACTGGGTGACCCGAGCCATCCATCTGCTGGCACGCCTTTTAATTTCCTTCTCATTACGGTGCCTCTCCGTGAATAAATAGTTCGGAAATAAATAAATAATTCTATTTCAATCCAAAGTAAAATTAACATCTAATTTTCTCATCGAGTGTAATTAGTTAAATCAGAAAAGCGCGCCGTGTTCCAGGGGAATGGATGTGGCGAGATGCGGGGAGTTCAAATGAAATAACTACATTGAATTTATTAGCACGGGTCAATGGCGGTGCCTCCTGGGTCCTGCTCGTTTAATTTCCCGTGATATTTGCCCGCCTGTCCACCATCGATTGGGCTCGAAATTAACTTATTTTTCAATCAGCTTCTGCGTGCCCTTGGGGTCTTCTCTCATCGCTGTCTCCTCTCGCTTTCTTTTGAGCGCCCGATAACCAATTTCTTCGCAAAAAAGTATCTTGCATGAAATGAGGGCTATCATCGGCATTATTAAAAAAGATTGGAAAATGGTTTTGATAATTCCTTATCCAATGTCTGGCCTCTCTGGACCCGACAGCCCCTCCTCCCCCTTCCGTCAGCTCTGCCACCAGCTATATTAGAGAAGGGCAAGTGGTGGTTAAGCACTGTGTGTATAGTGCTGCGCGTGAGTCAATCTGAACTCGCGCGTGGTCCTGACAGAACTGAGCCTCAGGGCACCGGCCACTGAATGTGACGCGTCGCATGGCGCATTTATCTGATATGGAGTCCATGATCCACCAGACCAACTATTGAGCCATATCGAATGTCTTCTCAGAGAAATTCGATTTGACTCAGTCGTGTAAATTAGTTATAAAATGCATATTTGGTAAACCTATTCTTTTCTATGTTTTTGTTTTACATTTTCAAATACAAATAGTCAGTTGTTTAATAAGCCATTACATTTTTACACATAGGCCTAACTCACTGAGCACTTTATTATGAACATTATGGTCCTAATAAAGTGCCCGATGTGGTCTTCTGCTGTTGTAGCCCATCCTCCTTAAGGTTCGAGGAGTTGTGCATTCTGAGATGATATTCTGCACTCTACAATTGTACAGAGTGTTATCTGAGTTACCGTAGACTTTCTGTCAGCTCAAGTCTGGCCATTCTCCATTGACCTCTTTCATCAACAAGCCGTTTCCATCCGCAGAATTGCTGTTCACTGGATGTTTTTGTGTTTTGGCACGATTCTGAGTAAACTCTAGAGACTGTTGTGCATGAAAATCCCAGGAGAACATCAGATACAGAAATACTCAAACCAGCCCGTCTGCCACCAACAATCATCTCACGGTCAATCACTGAGATCACATTTTCCCCATTCTGATGGTTGATGTGAACATTAACTGAAGCTCCTGACCTGTATTTGCTTGATTGAATGCATTGCACTGCTGCTACACAATTGGCTGATTAGATCATTGAATAAGTAGGTGTACAGGTGTTCCTAATAAAGTGCTCCGTGAGTGTAGATTGTGCACTATTTGCATGGTTATATATTTAGGTTAAAGGAATATTCCTGGTTCAATATGTGAGTTATGAATTTATAAACTGTAAGAAATTTCTTACCTTTTCTGTGTCAAGTTAAAGCCAATTTTACAACTTTGACAATGTAATGTCCACAAACCCTAAAATCCTAAATGACTGTAAAAATGTGATTTAAACAGTTTTACAGCTCAAATAATACACAAGTTTTAACAGAAGAATGAATGTGTGTTTTTTTTTTTTAATAAAATTATGAACTTCACATTTCTGCCTTTAGACCCTCCAAATATTGGCCCCATTCACTTCCATTGTAAGTGCCTCACTGTAACCTGCATTTTTAACAGACGAGTCAAATTCATTTTTGGTGGTAAAAGCATCTGCCAAATGCATAAATGTAATCAACATTATGCCACAAATGCTGTCGATTGAGCTTAACTTGCATTGAATCCGGAATATTCCTTTTAATAAACTATATACAAATCACATCTGACAGGTGTGGTTCCAAAATCGACGGGCCAAGTGGAGAAAGCGGGAGAAGTGTTGGGGTCGCAGTAGCGTGATGGCTGAATATGGGCTCTACGGTGCCATGGTGCGTCATTCCATTCCTCTGCCCGAGTCCATATTGAAGTCTGCTAAAGATGGCATCATGGACTCCTGTGCCCCCTGGCTTCTAGGTATGCCAGATAATCTTAGGATTGCATTATGATTATATAATACGAGTTATTATTATTACTATTATTATTATTAAATGAAAAGACTGGGAAACTCTAGATTCTCCTGTCCTCTTATACCCTAAATACTGTGTAAACCAGTACTGCACAATTTCAACTTGTTTTATGCATGTACACTATATGAATCAAAATATCATGTTTCTGAGAGTTAATTAGATAGATACAGAGATAATGTTGATTTAAATTTAAATCTCTTTAAGCTAATTAAGTTAATTTGTGAATTTAAACCTGCCCTAAATTAAGCAAATTGATTACATTTACAATAACGGTATTGCAGATGCTTTATTACTAAAGTAACTTACATAACTTGTTTTTTTTTTTGGGTGAAAATACCGAAGCAGATAACAGCAGGATTTTTTTTTTTTTTTGCATTTCACAAGTTTTTAAATATTTTGGTGTACAGTATTACAATTATATAATGATGCTCCAGAAAATATTACAGCTCTTTGTTAATTCGGTCACCAAGTACATATTTTAGTCAGATAATTAAATTGCTACTTAAATTAAATAAGTAATATACTACTACTTAAATTCTGAAATGATCATAACCCAAAAAAATATGGTTCAGATTAGTCATATGCTCTTACTAAATCTAAAATCTGTCTCTTGCTGTTTTCAGTTCAAGATGGTTTTCCTACCACCAGCTGCTTTTCTAAACACGAATACCCACCATTCTTTGCAGGGATGCACAAGAAGTCCTTGGAGACTGTTGCAGTCCAACCAAATGAGACGTCAGATGTCCCTCAGAAAACCACCAATCCCAAGGCAGATGAGGGCGAGACCGAGGAAAGGAGGACAGAGTCACCTATGTCCAAAGAGGAACTGAGGGAGAACAGCATTGCTGTTCTCAGGGCAAAAGCACAGGAGCACAGTGCCAAAGTGCTGGGAACAGTGTCCCCTGAGAAACTAGAGCACAAAATTGAGATATCGGTGACAGAGCAGAAGTTCAGCGATCAGATAGACACAAAAGAAGAGGAAAAGAGTTCTTAGATTATGCACACTAATTCTTCATTCATCCATTTGTAATGCCATAAAACATAGTTTTGGTGTGAACATATCTGGTCTGTTTTCTCTTCCTAATATTCTTGAACTTTTCTCAAGAAAAAAAATGAACTTTCGATTCTCATGGTTGCTCTGCATTTTGTTTTATTTAGCAAGGTCAAAATGATTTACAGTAGGCTATTTTGATATTTATAGAAGTGTCACTTCCATCATCATTATGCTGTTTTTAATATATAAATAATTCCAGACATTAAATATTCTATGAATACAATGCTTTAAAATGGAGCATGCTTGTGCCCTTTGCCATGACAAAAAAATGTAAACGCTGGCAGCTTCAGTTGAGTAAGACCATACATGTTTGAGTCTAAATTTCAGTTTTGTCATTATCAAAAATGATTGATGAAATACTCCTAATGGGGTTTGAAAAAGCAGGATTCAGTGCATACGTTTTCATTTAGTACAGTATCCCTTTCAATCTTCTAATTGTTTAATAAGTTGTAATTAAGTGTATTGCTGTATATATTGTAAATTGAGATGGCTTGCTACAGTATTGTTTGAACTATACATTAATGTACTGTAGTCTTATTATGTGCTTTTTTCGTAACATGTAAAATGCAGTACAAATTATTAAAAAAGGATGACAGTTGTTAACCTGTTCTAAGTGTATTTTATATCATACTGAATTTATGAAGAAAAGAACATAAAATGTATTACTTCCCTGAAAATCTGAATTTAATATGTATTTGGAACAGAATCAGTTCTGTGTTCAAATTAAGATGTCAAATGTAACATACAAAAAGACAATGCTTTAAACAGTGCTAAAATCTCTTTATTGCATGTTGCAATGGTTTGCTCTTATCAAGCCTGAAGTAGCAATCTTTTGTGTGTAGCCTAAACAGTTCTGTGTCAATGGGTGTAATCCGATGCAGTTGATAAGCGTCAATCTGGGCAGATTAAACAGAGCCAGTGCAGACATATGGGACAGAGCATGAAAGCAGCCCCAGATAAGGGGCTCTCGGTGAAAGCACTAAATTACTGAGGTTAGTTCTCATGCTCACACGGGATCTTATCCTGATGAATTAATACCTTTTTATCCTTCATGTGTTCATTTATATCCCATATTTTCTATTTTCACTTACTGTTATTCATCTATCCGTCTATCCGTCCGTCTGTCTGGCTGGCAAACAAAGGCACTTACTTTTACTCATTAGTATTCTCTCCCATATTTCTAATTACAAATTGGAAATCCTCGCATAACAGGATAGAGAAAAGAATGGTAATTATCTCAGAAATGTTCATAATTAAATATTAGGCATAAAAAATGACCATGTTTGAAAACAAAATAGATATATATATAAATAGGTCTCCCTTGCAGACTAATCCACAAATCAAATCAATCAGGATTTGTGCTGATTAGAACTGTTTTATGTATCCCAAATGTTGTTGAACCCTCTCTCTTTTTCATCTGGGCTGTTGATCATTTCCATGCCCTTATTACAGCCTGTCAACAGATTATTGATATACACTGTTAATTCAATCCTAATTTAATTTACTTAGTGTCTGTGTAATTCAATATTTGTCATCTGGGGTGATGAGGCTAGACTAATGTAGAAACAGAATATATCTCTAGCTGCTTTTCTGACATCTCTGTCACTCTGTCAGGCATATTAGCTATTTTACATATTAGCCCTGTATTGCTATAGGATATTTTTTTAAATTGATTTAGTTTTTGATAAATTAAATGCTAATTGTAAATTTAGTCAGACGTATAGGTGCTGATCTAGAGACTTGGTTAAGCTGTTTATGACTATTACCAGTCTCTGCTTCAGACTTATCACAGCTCTCTCAGCATTCCCCCACTTGTACTAAAAAGAATCCAGAATTATTGTAAAACAACTCGGGATAATCCCACAAAAGTCACTAATGGTGGCCATTAAGCATGACTGCGGGATAGCTGGACCAATCTGGGATATGATGATGATCAGAGTTAAAATAAGTTCTCTAAGTGGAAAATCTGTGCTATTTTTTAAGTTATTTCTTAATCAGATTGTGAGGATCACCAAGCTGCAGCAATATTAAATGATGTAGGTGTAATTAGAATATTTTACAAACTGTCTTGTGTGGCTGACTAAAACAAAGTATCACAAATGAGTATAAAAGAAAGAAGGATGTTTCATCACTCAAATAAATGCATTTTTGATATCAAATTATTTTATTGTTTTCAATATCTAGTAGTAATTTCATAGTAGCCAGCCCACTGACTTAATGAGATGTTATAGATTATTATACAATCTAAATTTTGTGTACATTTCACATACATTCACTCATAATTAAAGTGATGTAAATGTAAATTATGAAAATGTGTGTGTGTGTGTGTGTGTCTATATATATATATATATATATATATATATATATATATATATATATATATATATATATATATATATGAAGGCTTCCAAATTCTATACTTAGCTATGTACTGTATGAGCAGTCCAACAAAACATTAAGACTTTGTGCACTGCTTTGGCAGTGTTTAATATTTTAAAATGTATCTGTAACGAGATTGACTGGACAAGAAACTGTGGTCAGAGACATGCATTCTTACACTACAAAAATGTTGAAAGCATTTGTTTAGTGGACCTTATCATCAGAGACCATTGAACCCTGTCAGTAGAATCCAAGATTATTGGTGTTGCTCTTAATTAGGCTATTTTGACCCAGGGTCTTCTTTGGTCAATTGCACTTTAGAAGAATGGCAATGATGTGATAAGGCAAATTTAATTCCCTCTTGTGACAGCAGAGAGTCAAAAAGATGTGGAGACCAGATCGAGGAAATGTAAAAGCAGTACTTTCCTGCCCCCTACTGGAGGTCTACTGTAACATAGGTCATTCATTGTTTTACAATTGTTTTTCTCACTAAAACGTTATTAGCTGATGTTCAGCTCATGATAAGCTCAGTTATAAGCTTACAAGCCCATATAGGCCTACTTAAAGGAACAGTTCACCCCAAAATTTAAATTCTCCCATCATTTACTCATGCCATCTCAAATGTGTATGACTTTCTTTCTTCTGCTGAACACAACTAAAGATTTTTGGAAGAATTTCTCAGCTCTGTAGGTCCATACAATCCAAGTGAATGGTGGCCAGAACTTTGAAGCTCAAAAAGTACACAAAGGCCACATAATCCATAAGTAATCCATTTGACGCCAGTGGTTCAATTCATATCTTTAGAATCGATATGATTGCTGTGGGTGAGAAACAGATCAGTATTTAAGTATTTTTTTTACTATAAAACATTTTCTCAATCGCTTTTGCTCATTTTTTGAAACAGACTTAACATACTCTAAACTGTGAGTGCAATTGTCCCAAATATTTTATGGGACATCACAACTCTACTGCATATATGCAAAATGTAGTAACCCAACCAAAACATTTAATTCAAGCTTTAAAACCTAGTTATTGTGTCAGTAAATTTGCCAATGCCACTGTAACAAAGTTCTTAGTTTTCATGGCAAGGAGGAAGTGGGAGATGACGAGATCCATCTCAAAAGGGGCTTTTTACATTTCACAGTCTATAACAGGGGCTTTATTTCCCACAATTTTCACATAAATGGCAATTTTCAGTAGACACACTCAAATAAGTGTTTTGGGCACAACACCAATATCGAACTCTGGAACAGTCTGCTCTGTGCAGCTCTCTCTCCCTCACTGGTGTCTGGCTTGCTCTTAAATCCCTATCTCCACTCTCACTACAATGACATCTGATCTCACTCTCCATTCACAAACTGGCGCTTAACCACGCCCCCACCACCCGACTCAGGCCAGGGAGCCATCTTAGTGACCTCAGAACCTCCCCCAGATGCTGCATATGCTGCTGCCAAACATTAATGTATATAATCCAGTTAGGCAGTGGTGTACGCAGATTACAGTCTGAGGAATCGGTCCATAAGGCACTGAAACATCATAGGCGGAAATCGGGGAGGTCAGGACCCCCCCATCTGAGGTTTGTCCCCCCCTAAAATATCATTAAAATATGTGTATTTTAAATAATATAATGATATATTCTTAAAATAATTGTTTAAGAAATAAAAAAAATACAAATGCAAATGGGGCAACAACAAAAAAACCTTGGTGTCCCCTTCAAAAATTGCTCTTGAGAATTGTTATGTTTATTGTCCCCCCCAACATTTTGATGAAATTTTCGCCCCTGTGAAACATAGCCTGGGTCCCAAACCGAATGGAAGGGTCACAAATTGGTGCAAGCCAAACGGTGTGAAGAAGGCTGTTTTCTCACGCGACATTGGTGTTAAGGGGATCTGCCAATAACCCTTTGTTAAATCCAGTGTAGAATAAAAGCGAGCCGCACCCAACTGAGAGAGCAGTACATCAATATGAGGCACTGGATACGTGTCAAATTTAGACACCGCATTGACTTTTCAAGTGCCTTGATCAGTAAGGATTTCTTTCAGAATCCCCATTTGGGAGATTATTCTGAAGAGTGCCTCTGCAACACTATATGCTGAGATGTTGGGCAAAGGCAATTCTTCTGGATATCGCATTGCGTAGTCCACCAGAACCAACACAAAGCGATGTCCGTGTGCCATTCACTCTAATGGCCTGACGAGGTCCTTACCAGTTCTTTCGAAGGGGACGTCAGTCAAAGGAAGTGGGTGCAAAGGTGCTCTTGGAATGGCTGCGGATTCACCAGCTGGCATTCACTGCATGCCGCACACCATCTGCGTACATCCCTGTGAATGCCCAGCCAATAAAAACGGCCATTAGGTGGTGTAAAGGGAACAATGGAAAGGAGGAGGTGATTACCGGCTTGACAATATAAACAATATTTTTAATAAAGAACTAAAACCAAAAGACACAAACACACACATTGGACGGACAGCTGCCCGTAAATGTTCTCTCTCTGTTGCACCACCGTCCGCAGTCGGCCTTTATCCCTCTCAGTCTTGATTAGCCTGATAAGGGACCGGGTGTGTAAAATCACGACCCAGCCCGCCCTCCGCCCTGTCACAGATGGTCTTTTCCTGCCCTAAGTGACCTACCATCGGATTATAAAGAGCTGTCTGGAATAACATTTCCAGATGGCTCTTCGGTATCAATAACTGGGTTGTATCTTCCATTGTCTGAGCATCCTGAGTCACTCGATACAACCGGTCATTTATAATAGAAAAGTATCGATAGGTGAGTGCAATGTTTGGCTGAAGGAATGACCATCAATCTCTCTCACTTGGTCAAAGGCGTGCCTAAGAGTCTCGTCTCACGTCTGCTCCAGAGGGAAATCCCCACTGGGAATTCTCTAAGGGCTGGGGAAGCTGAGACTTCCCCCTCTCTTACTTCATCCTGATGCAGTGCTGACGAAGATGGCCCCAGCTCGGCCTCCCCAGCCAGCGCAACACAAACCCCACACTGAGATACTCTGTTACAGGACTCATCCACACAAATTTCCCTTAATAAAGTGGAAAACGCTAACAAATTCTTGCCTCAAATTAGCGGATGGGTGAGGCATGAACTAACCGCAGCCTCGACACTATGCTTTTGTCCCCGAAATTGAGTCATGGTCACTACAGGATAATCGTGGATATACCCATGCACACACCTTACCTTCACCTTGTAACTAGCACCCAAAGCCTAGTCTTGAACCAGGCATTGATAGATGGACGTTTGGCTACAACCCAAATCCACCAAGGCCTGATATGTACCCCCTTAATACTCACAGGTATTCTGTACGTCCCAGCTTGATTGGGGGCGGCCTGCTGTGTGTCAGGGACCTGAACCAATGTGCCCACCTCCATCAGCAGGCACTGGTCCCAGAAATGCCTGGGTTCCCCAAAGCCCCAACAGACTCTGGGAATGAGAGCAGAGAGGGGCAGGGGAAACCGGTGGGTAGTGCAATCCTAGGAGTTGAGGAGCCGGTAAGGGAGGGGCTGTTTCTAGGGAGGAGGAACAGGATGGATAGCAGGGGGAGGAGGGGAGACAAGGGAACGAGAGAGAGAGAGAGAGAGAGAGAGAGAGAGAGAGAGAGAGAGAGAGAGAGAGAAAAGGATCTCAGGGCTTGCCAGCTCCTGAAAACACTGCCATGTGGTCCTCTGCCAGCTGGATGGCAGTTTTGAATGATACCAAAGGTGGCACTGGACCCACTCTGCCATTCCTCTTGGAAGTTGAGCGATGAACTGCTCCAGTACCACCAGATTGATGAGAGCTCTGACGTCACTTTCCTCAGCCAACAGCCACCTCCGACCGGCATCCCGGAGCTGTTGGGCGAAGGTGAACAGACGGCCATGCTCGCAAATGGTCATAGAGTGGAAGCATTGGTGCTGCTGCTCGGGTGTCTGGCCGACCCATTGCGGATGGCTTTTCTTAAGTTGGCATACACCGGAGGTTGTCTGCTGGTAATAGCTGCATCGCAAGTTGGGCTTCCCCGGACAGTAGTGGAATCAATCGGACCACCCACTGAGTGCCCCTGCCTTTCACTCAAAGAGCTCCAAGAAGGCCTCTGGATCGTTGAGGGGGTCCATCTTGACTAGCAGAACCTGGGGCAGGGTGGTCATGGGCTGAGGTCATGGCGGCAGCACCCTCCTGGTGCAGCAAGCTCTGGAACATCTGCCGGTCCGCCACTTGGGCCTGGAGGAGCGCAATGAATCGCTGTTCCTGCTCAGTACACAACTTGAGGAGGGCCTGCTGTTGCGTCTGGTGGATTGTCTTGACCACGTCCTCCAGTGGTGAGGGATCGATGGTAGTGTTCTTCCTACCTTAATTCCCGGGTTTTGGCACCAATGTAACAAAGTTCTTTATTTTCATGGCAAGGAGGAAGTGGGAGACGGCGAGATCCAACTCCAAGGGGCTTTATTTCCCACACTTTTCACAGACTATAAATCACACATTTCTGAGGACACACACAAATAAGTGTTTTCAGCACAGCACAAATATCGTATTCTGGAACACTCTGCTCCATGCAGCTCTCTCTCCCTCTCTGGCATCTGGCTCGCTCTTGTTTGCCCGTTTCCACACTCACTGCAATGGCAAACAGCTGTTAGAGGCAATCATATCCTGATCTCGCTCTCCATTCACGAAGCGGGACTTAGCCACGCCCCCACCACCATCGCCCCCAAAATGAAATTTTTTTTGTCATCGTGTGAGCCGTACTGGTCAAAATGTTTAGATATTTCCACCATGGCAGTCAACCCAGGAATTTTTTTTTTATATACAAATTTATTTTTTATTCTACTTTTTTTGACTGCTTACTGTACTATACAAGAATGTCAGTTGTCTAGCTGAATGCTATTGTGTATCACACTGAGATTTATAGATACCGATTTCAACAGTAGGTAAATGTTTACTGGGAAAAGTCAATACTCTACAATACTGTAGTCCACAGAAAAAGGATGCACATTTGTATGTATACAGCAGTGGCAGCCGTGCATTAAAAGTCTAGGCCTTCTAGATAATATCTAATAATATTTGCGATTTAAATGTTGCTTGCAATAAATTTCGTTTTGTCAGGGTACACGTTTATGCTGCGTTCCATTCAAGTTGAATGTGAGATATTGTAATTTATATCTCTGAACATAAATGCATTCCATTCCCAATATTCGGAAGATGCCATTTAAGGAAGCAAAACTGCAGCGCTCCTGTTAGCTTAGCTGGGGTTTGACTCTCATTAGACATGTCTCCTAGCAACCCAAATGATAAACAATGCTGCAGCTCTAGCATTTGTGCTACAGGTGTACGATTATCAAAATAAATTATAATGTTTTATACATCTGTTTCTGCATGCGTAATGTGGAAATTTACTCATTTATCGATATTACTTAATAAAGTGAAGTTTTATCACTTACTTTGTATATCTTCCTGAGTGTCGACATGTTTGTGTGACATCATGCCCCTGCATCTCAGCTAAATCATAGATGAGAAATTCTGCACAAGCCAACAAATTGTAATTCTGACTTCAAGATGCATTCCATTGCACTTTCCCAAATAGGAAGTTGTAAAATCCGACTTTCTGAGTTGAATGGAACACAGCACAACTTTTCAAAACTTGATCCGACACTGAATGCTCCAGCAGCCTAATTTACACTTAGAAAACTCCTGATGTTGCTATAACAACGCAAAAAACATTTTACTTTTATCAATTTGCTTGAAGTGAAAATCAATCCTCCTTTCCTGATTAATAAATTAAGCAATCACACGGTAATGCAGAACATCTCGTGTTTTTAAATCCATAAGGATCTCTTTCTCAATGTGATAGCAGCAGTAATGACAGTTGACTTGTCAGCAAGATCTTGCGCTTGCTTTCAAATTATGTCATTTAAAGCATGACTGCATCACTCAAGGCCAGCTAGAAGGCCTCGACTGGGCCTAAAGATCACACCCACCAAGAACAAATAAATCAATCTGATTGGCTGATGAATCTGACAATCTGACTTTAGTTCCCCATTAATTTTCACTGTTAACCGGGATTCTGTAGAAATTCTGAAGGCGTAAGGGGGTGGAGCTCACACTCACGTGCTTTGGGCATCTGAGTTGGTTACAAGAGTGGCAGATGTTGAGAAACGGATCGATTATCAGGAGTCATCGAAAAGGGAATTATCCGTTAATCCACCAGTGACCAAAATAGATGTGGAAAGCTTGAAAGATATGGAAAATAGGAGACGATGAAATAACATACAGATTCTTGGAATTCCTGAGCATGAGGAAGGCAGAGATATGGTGAAATTCCTAAACAAGCTTTTCCCAAGTCTGCTCGACATAACATGCCACAAGCTGGAAATCAAGCGAGCTCACTGAGTCCTAGCTTCTGAGTGGATTAACTTGCTGTTCTTACTCTGGCTGTATGAGGAAGCTGGATGCCATTTTTGGTTCTGTTTGTATTGGTTCCGCCTAGCGGCTGGAGTATGTTTTGTAGAATAACACTCCTTCAAGAAACTTTTGCATGGACGGAAGATCGATTTTACATTGAAGTTCCTGTCTAGATTGAGAATGAATATTAAGGATGGCTGCAAAATATCTACATGCTCACACAAAGGATGTTTATAAAGTTGACTGACTGAATAAGTCATGGTGTATTTTTTTATGCTGCCTCCGAGTGAATTTGACTCTTGACCTTCCGAGGAACCAGGACGCCTGTTTTGCTTTATTTTTGTACTGTCATTTTTGTACATCTAGCGGCTGGAGTTTGTTTCGTGGAATAACACTGCTTTGGGACAGTTGTGTATGAATCTGTTAGTTCTTTGTGCTAATGCCTCCTGTTGGCTGGAGTTTGTTTTGTGGAGCTTTATGGAGCACTGGAGTTGAGCAATCCAATGACAAAGTGTACATGGACCTTTTTTGGTTAGGGGGGAGTTCGGGGTTTATTGTTGCACTAATGTTGGAATGTGGTCTGAATGATCTTGTTTTTGACACACAATCATTTTTTTCTATTATATCATTATGTCAAATGTTAATATGAGTGGATAGTCTCTCTCCATGTGGAATGTGAATGGGTTGGGGCACCCCATAAAAGAAGGAAGGTTATTTATTTTCTTAAGCATAAGAAATGTGATATAGTGTTTCTTCAAGAAACAAGTTTTTCCTCACTGGAAGCTGAAAAAGTTTGGAAGACATGGGGTGGGCATGTTTTCTTTAGTGCTGGCTCAAGTAAGAACAGGGGAGTCATCATTACCCATATAAGTAAATATCTACAATTTAAATCTCTCAAACAGATTAAAGATAAATTAGGAAGAGTCATTATTATTTCAGCAGAAATTCAGGGGCAAAGTTTGGTTTTGGCTAATATTTACGCACCTAACGTTGATGATCAGGGCCTTTTTATTGATCTTGAAGGGATGTCAGAGTAAAATAATCTGAAATTAATCCTTTTGTTTGTGCCGCTGCTACAGGGTGTCTATAAAGTAACTTAATCCAACCAATAAATGTACTCCTGAGCCCATACATTTCCCAAATCTTAAAAAGATAATCCCATTCTACCATATCAAACCTGAAAGAGCCCATCCCTGGTTTTCTATTGAACAGGAAGTCCTTGCCTCTATTTCGCTATTGCAAAGCCTTTCGATCAAACTAACCAGAGAAGCTAAGTTACACCCCGTTATCTCGCATTTGCTCTCGGTATGGGCAGAAGTATCCAGAGTGTTTAATTCAGACATTTATTTGAATGCTACCTCAAACATGGGGGGGTTCTACACTCTGTGACCTATATGAGAGTGGAGTGTTGAGATCTTTTGTTAATTTGGCTCAACATTTTGGAATTCCCAGTTCTGTTTGTTAGGTATTTACAGTTGCGCCACCTGCTCTGCACTATTTTTGGGAGTAGCATACACCCCCCTAAAGCGGCACTCTGGGAGTAGTGATTGCTGCTTTTGGAAAAGGTCATGAGGCATCAGTGTATTACTCCCTGCTAGTTCAGAGTCTGAGGGACAGAGATTTAACCTCTATCAAGAGATTATGGGAGAAAGGTTTTAATTTGATATTGGAGGAGGGAGTGTGGGCTGGGATTCTAAAAAAAAGTCAAGTCTGTATCTAGAGATGCAAGCGTGCAACTTATACAATTCAAGATTCTACATAGATTCTATTGGACCCCCTCTAGACTGTATAGGCATGGTCTGAAAGACACACACACCTGCTGGCGTTGCCAATGGGAGGATGGAGACATGGCCCGTGTTTTTTATTGGTGTGTAGAGATTCAGGAATTTTGGTTGAAAATACAGAGTTTTATGTGTGTGATGTATTGGGCATTCGGATTTCATTTTGTCCCTAAACACTGTGTTTTGGGTGATAGGGCGGTCATCGAAATGTGACAAATACATAAAATATTGGGTCCTCACCAGTGCGATGATAGGTAGGCAGATTGTTTTAAGGGGTTGGTAGTCGGTGGGAGCACCCTCAATTCGGGAGTGGTGCGAGGAGATGGGAAGGGTGGCAGCCTTCGAAGAGGTAACATGTAGAAGGCTGGGGATATGGGATTCTTTTAATGGGAAATGGGGTAGATATTTGATGTTTTTTGGGGGCTCTCAGAGTGGGACTGTGGAGAGAGAGGCATTGATTTAGTGTTGTGACAAAACAGAGGTACTAATTATTGGACCAAAACTCAAAAAATAAGCCGCTAAAATATAATTTGAATCTTGATGGATGTACTGTTACATCATCTTCAATAGCGAAGAACTTAGAAATGAAATTTCCAATGTTTGTAGAACAGCATTCTTCCACCTAAGAAATATTGCTAAATTACGGCACAGGCTCTCTGTTGCTGATGCCGAAAAACTAATTAATGTGTTCATGACCTCAAGACTAGATTATTGTAATGCATTACTGGGAGGATGTCCAGCAAGATCAATAAATAAACTTCAAGTGGTTCAAAATGCAGCAGCCAGAGTGCTGAAGAGAACCAAGAAATATGATCACATTAGCCACATTTTATCATCCTATATTGGCTACCTGTTAAATTCCGTATTAATTTTAAAATTCTGTTAACTACGTACAAAGCTTTGAATGGTCTAGCTCCGCAGTACTTAAGTGACTTCTACCACACTATATTCCATCATGTTCATTACGATCACAAAATTCTGGCCTGTTAATAGTTCCTAGAATATCAAAATCCACAAAAGGAGGAAGATCCTATTCATATTTGGCTCCTAAACTATGGAATAGTCTCCCTAACACTGTTAGGGACACAGACACACTCTCTCAGTTTAAGTCTAGACTAAAGACTCATCTATTTAGCCAGAAATACACCTAATTTATCCTTCAACACACAATTAGGCTGCTTTAGTTTGGTCTGCCTGAACCAGAAAAATGTATCATGATCTACAGTATAACTCTGCAATAAATTGCATGGCATCTATGCTTATATTATTTTATTTGTTTCCCTGTCTCAACCTTGGGACTTCTTTCCTGAGGTCACTAGAACCAGCTGGATTCAGCAACATTCCTGCTTTGTGTCGGACTCCACTGCTACGTGTCGCTGAATGATGATGACTAAATGCAGCCGGTGCCAGCCAAACATCACTTGAGTCTATTATGATGGACTTCAGAGGATGAACTGATGCCAACTCCAACCATAAGACATGGGATACTTCATAAGCCATTGTCTGAACCTTGGACGGACCACACCGAACCTCACCGAAATTACAGGTGAGATTGAACTGTGATGCACCTTGTCTATTGATGGACTACTCTTGAAATGGAGTAAATAGACTATCAACTACCAACAAAACCCTTCATCAGTCAATTAACAAGGACAATTGCATCTATGCAAACTTCTGCAGTTAATCCAGAATGGACTTCAAAGACATTGGTCATTAATCTTACAGTTCAAACAAAATCTATGTTTAAACACTGACCCTTAACGCTTACTTAGTTTAATAATTTTAAACCATGACTTTAACTATACATAAGTAATATTTACATTATATTCATGATGTTAGCCAGAGGGGAACTGGCCCCCACAGTGAGTCTGGTTTCTCCCAAGGTTATTTTTCTCCATTAATCAACATCTTATGGAGTTTTGTGTTCCTTGACACAGTCGCTTTCAGCTTGCTCACTGGGGTTATAAATACAATTATTATTTAATTACTTATTTTTAAACACGATAAACAATCATATTTTTTCTAATTACACTAATGACTCATAGACATTATAGACATTACAGTTGTATCATCTGTTAATGCCTGATCTTCTGTAAAGCTTCTTTGAAACGATGTGTGTTGTGAAAGGCGCTATACAAATAAAATTGACTTGACTTGTGTGTTTATTATATGTGTCTGTATATATATCTCTGTGTGTGTGTGTGTGTGTGTGTGTGTTTGCACTTATGTAAGACCACTGGGATGTTTGTTTGGGGTTGGGTGGGTTTCTTGATTGGGAAGGCGTAATAGTGGGAGTTAAATGTTGATTCATTTTATATGTTTTATTTTTCTTTGAAGAATCAATAAAAAATGTTAATCTCAAAAAAAACATACATAGGCTAAAAGGTGATTGAGAATGAAAGGATACAAATATTTATTTATTTGGCATTTTAGGCCAGCAGAGAGATTGCTGGCACTGAGAATTCACCACTGGTATACAGCTAATTTATTTTTCTCACAATGTTACATGTAAACAGAAAATTCACATTTGCATATCCATTTTTGCACATTTCTTACATGTAAAGTCATACATAGTGAACAGAAAATTGCAGCAAAATTAAAAAAAAAACTCCTGTCGCTCTTGTTGGTCTGACCAGAGATTTAGCAGACATCACAAACATTCCATGTCATAGATATTTATGGAATATACATGTCTGATAGATTTTGATTATTTAATTTATAATTTTGCATGTGATGGCTCACACGATGAAAGAATGTTTAGAAGTTGTGATGACAATTTCAGAGTATGACAATTTCACTGAGAATCAGCTCATCCGTTTTGATCAGCAAGCCATGTGCATTCAGTTATTGTGCAAAACAAGTGCAATTTGCTTAAATTAATAAGAAATTCAAATCTGGTGTGAACAAGAAACTAATTGTTCATAGATTTGAACTTATTGTTTTGAAAAAATAATTATTTTTCGAGAACTGATCCAAAGCGATTGAGAAAAACTGTAATCTCCACTTACACTATAATATTCTTCTTCTTTTATTTTTGGTGATTTGCATTCTTCGCGCATATCACCACCTACTAGGCATGGAGGATAACTTAAAGTATTCAATAAATTATATAAGAGAGCTGTTGTTTAGTAATTAAATAGGTCACCAATTATCTAATAAGCTACTTTTGAGGTTTAAAAATTTAAGTGATAACACTTTCTTAGAGATGCGGGTAAGGATCCTCTATTAATAGCCTCTTAATATACAGCAAGTAAAAAATTAGATACACAGTGAGGTAAAGTCATAATTTCCAGAGGATTTGTTATTTTTCAATGCTTTTATTCGAAGCTCAATTTAAGTAAGAGAGAGATTTTGGGAGCATTCTGCTTTACTTTCTAATGACAGCATTTTTGCATTCTTAATAGAGTATAAGTATCCTGGTTTTCTCCACATGAACAGATATTTGCATTCTATTTAGTAACAAATTTAGAGATGTAAATCTTCAGTAATATCTTCATCAAGTTTTAGTTTCTAATCAAACTAATTCTTGCATTACTTTTCTCAAGGTTGAAAAAGTATTCACTTTTCACCTTCTTCCATCCACTTTCTTCTAGATCTCACAAAGGCCGCTCTGGCTTTTATTTTTTTATATAAATATTGTCTAGTTCTAACTGTACATTTTCTAAAACAATATTATGGAATGTGTGAGTGGATAGTTCAGTCAAATTTGGGATCTCTTGAGTTATGTATTCAATACATTATCTTTTTTCCTTTCCAATTGTAATGCTGAATTGTCTTCTCAAATTTCAGTAGTTCCCAAATCTTACCATATTCTTTAAGAATATTTGCCAATGTTTACTTATTAAAGGGATAGTTCACCCAAAAATGAAAATGATCTGATCATTTACTCACCCTCATGCAATCCC
This sequence comes from Xyrauchen texanus, assembly GCF_025860055.1. Taxonomy (NCBI): domain Eukaryota; kingdom Metazoa; phylum Chordata; class Actinopteri; order Cypriniformes; family Catostomidae; genus Xyrauchen; species Xyrauchen texanus. The sequence continues at coordinate 21,167,846 of NC_068291.1, forward strand.
AGATGTGTATTACTTTCTTTCATCTGCTGAACACAAATTAAGATTTTTAGAAGAATATCTCAGCTCTGTAGGTCCATACAAAGCAAGTCAATTGTAATCAGGTCTTTGAAGCTCCAAAATGCACATAAAGGCAGCATAAAAGCAATCCATATGACTTCAGTGATTTAATCCATTACTTCTGAAGTGATCCAGTTGGCTTTTCATTTTTGGGTGAACTATCCCTTTAACGGTTGGATTTGTTTCGCATAAGCCTGATGTATTAGAAGCAAATCATTTAATTTCCAGTAACCTAGGTTCCTATACGTCAATAGGTTATTTTCAAACCAATTTTTTAGGGTTAAAGGTGCACTCTGTATTTTTTTTTAACTTTGTCGAAGTATGGCTTACACTGACATCTAGTGGCCTGGATGCTTCATCATTCAAACAGTATTTTTTAGTTACCTATGCCATTGTAGAAATTCACTATGCACAGTAAACTTGGATTAATTTATGAATGAAAGTGTCCAATAACACAGCAGTTACTGATTAGTGAGTAGTATTCAGTTGGTCATGTGATGCTAACATGGCAGCCCCAATGAGGCACCCCTGCCCCATGTAGAATAAAGCATCTTATATAATAATGTTACAGATACAACTGAACTCTTCATCTCACATGAGTGGTCATGATTTTTTACATATGTTTCAAAATTACTATTCATTTCTTTAGAAGTACAACTTTTTAAATGAGGAAAGAAATGACAGAGAGCACCTTTAAAGCTTTATGATCTGTGAAAATGGCTGGGGATATTTCAGTTTGTAAAACATCAAGTTGTAAATCTGAAGAAATTCTTGATTCTTGGGCCATTTTCTTTTTAACCCCAAGTGAACTGTCTAACAAGAGGGTTTCAATGTCTCCATCTGTCTATTAGGTCTAAATTACAGCAGAAAAGTGTATGTTTGTTATCTTGACTAATGGGTTATCTGTAGTATACTATAATATCTATAGCATGATCATGAACCATGTTAAAATTTCCACCAATTATGATTTGTGATACTACTTATCTGAGAGAGCATGATGTTTGAGAGATATTGTTTAAAGAAGATGAATTGTATCCATAAATATTACACAATGTGTGTATATATATATATATATATATATATATATATATATATAGCAACAGGTTTCAATAAATAAAAATAATCAGTGTCCTTTAATATCACAATTGTTATTAAATAACTTTCTCTCTAAAACTGCCTTTCAGAATGGTTACTCCAGCTGAGTGATTAGTTCCATGAACTGACCAAATGTCATCACCCCATTGGTTGTTCCAAACAAAAACAAAAACAAAAACATCCTCTGCACATGAGTTAGATTCTTGTAAATAAATTCTGCAGGTCTCTTTGCAAAACAAACATTTGCGTTGAACTTGGCCATTCTTTTTTAATTTAGGTTAACAATTGTATAAGTGTAACTGCATATACATACAAGGCATTGGCAATAGATAAAAAGATAAGAAAAAAGACAAAAAAATAACCAGGTTCACGGCACATACAAATAATTAATCGTAATATCTAAAAAAAGAAGAGCATTTCTTATTCATAAGCAATCTTAAAAGACTTAACTGTACTCCACTTCAACTAAGAACTCAGTGAGCCTTTTAAAACTTTACCATCATTTCACCGTTTTAGATGGCGGAAATGACGTAATTTGTTGTTAACCATCCTCCGTGCTGTCGTCATCAGTGGCAAAAACCAATTGCGGGACTACCGTTACACTCGCGAGCGTCTCTGGATTATAAACGTTTTGTTTAGCTTGAAATGTTTTGAGCTGGGTTTTGAATATCGCACGTATAACTCAAATCGTGAATACTAATCGTTTGCAAGTCAACGGTCGTTTCTCGTTCTCTTGTCAGGGTTCTTTCATCAGCTAGCAAGTTTTGCTCCTGTAAGCAAAATGGCGGACAATGAAGACGATAATAATTCAGCGAGCAAATCTGCAGCCGCGAACGTGCAAAACGTCGAAGAGGGTGAATCTGTGCTGCAGGCTGAGGCGACACAGACCCCCGCGGAAGATGAAAATAATCAAGAAGAAGCGAGTACTGAACCGTGCACCGTGAGCTCGACTGAAGAAGGGGGCGTTGATCAAGGCCTTGCCGAGTTAATGCAGAGCGCGTCAGAAATGGATGTCAAAGTTGTGGACGGTACTGAAGAGGTGATCGGACAGCTCGTTGGCGGTGAGATTATAACCGATCAGAATATCATAACGTCTTACGTTCAGACCGCTGCAGATGATGGCGTGACGGCTGAATGCGCCACTGTGAGTGGCGAGGTCTTAAACGCTCTTGCACCAACGACCACAATAATTTACGTACAGCCTGACGGTAGCTTTGTGGAGAGCTCTGGGTTAACAGCGGAGGAGCAGCAACAACTAATCGAGCAATTATCGAAGCAACAGTTAGTCCATGTGGCAGGGAATGAGGCGGCCGCAAAACCGTCCCCCGCCCCCTCCGTGGAAATGCAGCAGGTTATAGTCAGTAAAGCACAGGTGATCGCACAGGCCGAGCCGGCTGCTGTTCATACAACGACCCCGAAGATATTACAGAAAGATGTCACGGCGTCACCGACGTCGTACATTACGTTGGAAGCGAGTAATCTGCAATTGGCGACAGCGATCCAGACGCAGCCCGTGAGTATCGTGCAGAACGCGTCGCAGCAGCTGCTGAGCGTCGCCAAACAGGTCACGCTGCAACAGGCGCAGAATGGCGCGCACACGAGCAGCCAGAAGGTAACATGATATTGTCTATCATAACTCAGATTTGCAACAACAAAATTGATTTCTTTCTTATTAGCCAACACTGTCGTAAAAAAAAAAAAAAAAACTGAAATCTTAAAGGAATATTCCTGGTCCAAACAAGATAAATTCAATCGACAGCATTTGTGGTTAATATTGATTACCACAAAATATCATTTCGACTCGTCCCTACGCTGGAAAAAATGAGATTTATTTGCCTAGGAAACAATTTCCACGCAGAAGTTGCTGGTAATTAAACGGACCATATTTTCAATTAAAAGCTACACAGTTCTTGGTGACTTTCATTAGAAATTCTCTAGTAGAGTTTATACGCTTTTTGTTTGTACAGTTTATTCAAGCAATCTAGCACTAAATTAAGCCATGCTTTTAAAAGTGTACTGGCATGTCAATGCTTTTACAACATATTTAATCATGCACCGCATAACATACAGAAGCCTTCCACAGGGACGCTTAATGCATGCTTTGTTGTCTATTTGACAACATCACCTTGCTTTAATGGCGATAGAAACAAGATCCAAAATTAAGTAAAATGTACTTATTTAAATTTAGTGAAATGTACTCAAATTAGCAAATAAATATGACAAGTTTTTCTCCTTTAGGATTCAGGCATGATAAAGATAACAAACAATCATAAATCATATTTACTTATAAGCTAGAACATTCATCTTTAAATTCAACTGTTGAATTGTTAAACTAACTCATTCATTGTAGAAAATTCTTAATCTTTTCTACTTTATTTACTTAACTACAAAATATATTTTTTCATTGTACAGTGAGTCACTTAAAATGGAAGTGAATGGGGCCAATCCATAAACGTTAAAATACTCACCGTTTCTAAAGTAAAGCCACTGAACATAAACAATTCGCGTGTTGACACTATTTTTAGTGTAATAAAATAGCTTGCCGACATTTTCTGTGTAAAGTTATAGACAATTTTGCAACTTCATTGCCATGATGACACCCTAAAATGACCGTAAAAACAATGATTTAAAGAACCTTACAGCTCAAATACTACATACGTTTTAACAAAAGAATTAACGCAAGAGCTTTCAAAGAATTGCTTTTTCTGCCTTTAAACCATCCAAAAATGTTCCCCATTCACTTCCATTGTAAGTCCCTCGCTGTAACCTCGATTTTTGCTTCTTTTTGTTTTAAAGGATGGATAAGCCTAAGTCAATTTTTGTGCTAATCAACATTATGCCACAAATGCTGTCGATTGAGCTTAACTTGTGTTGAACCCTGAATATTCCTTTAAACTGTATAAATGAGATTTTAATTTATGCTTTCACAGTTGTTGCAATAGTAGTAACTTTATCCTTTTGTTTAGGCAGAAACATATTGTTTTTGTTTTATTATGATAATTCTTTTGTAAAAGAAACAGATATTTGTATATATGTATTTGTTTAGTCTCTATAGGAGAGTTTATAGTTCTATACAACACTAAGGATCTCTGGGTCTTTAATAAGTTTTGTTCTATTTTAATGTGATTAGAGCAGAAACGTGCAGTATTTGGTATAGTATTGTCAAACACCCATTTATTTAACTTTCATTTAGTATGTGTGCAATCAATCAAATATTTTTTAGGCCACATATTGTGGTTAATGAATGATTTAGCCATTTATTTTCACTGCTGATATGTTTTTTTTTACTCTGAATTAATCAGGCAGCTGAGCCCATCCAAATTAAAGTGCAGACACCACCAAAGCAAGACAATAAGCAACTTCAGACAACCCCAATAGCGATTTTACAGCCACAAAATTTGTCAGCCGGTCAGCCACTTGTGAATGTTTCAACTGTAGGAACACTGAGTAGCCCACAGATCATCCACATTACCCCAGTGCCGGGACAGCAGCAATATTTCCTGCAAAACCCAGGTGATCCTCCTATTCAGCTTCTCCTTCAGAAATCAGCTCCTGTGGTCAGCACCATTTCGGTTCCCATTGGTCATAAAGTACCTGTTCCTGCACCTGCCATCATCAAAAGTCCTTCAGCCAAGTCTGCAGTTGCTCCTGCCACTATTACAAAGGTCCTTACACCACCTACAAAAGTTCTATCCACTACGGCCAAGGTTGTAACACCAAACAAATATGTAACCGTGGTTACAAAGACTTCAACTCCAGCCGTTGAAAAGGAAACACCTCGAGATAAGAATCGCCAGAAGAAGCCTCTAAAAATCAAAACCCGCTCTGGTCGGGTGTCCAGACCACCTAAGCACAAGGTCAAAGACTACAAGTTTATTAAGAATGAGGACTTGGCAGAAAGCCATCAGTCAGATTCTGATGACTACTCCGAGATAAGTGTGGAGGATGAGGATGGAGAGGAAGGCAGGAAGAAGACTTCAGATGTCACTCTCAACTTCCGTGACAAAGCCTTTAAATGTGAAACATGTGAGAAAGCCTACATTGGTGTTGCTGGTTTGAATAGACACTATAAGCTAAATCCCACACATGACAAGAACAAGACTTACCCTCAAGCAGAAGATTATTCTAAAACTAAAGAGAAACGATCTGAAGTGACTGATACCGGTCATGCAAAATCACTCAGTACTCAAAAAGTAAGATTATTTGCTTCACATTCTCTTCTTGGTGTTTTCATGCATTGTTAGTCAATCATGAGTCTACATAGTATTGCTATTGTAATGGAAAATGTACATGTTATCCAAAGTAATATATGTAAATATAATAAGTGAGGGGAAAAAACAATGCAGTACTTATACAAAAATTTTTACTTTTGCACTTTACACAGGTACAAGAGACTGCAAAGGTAGAAGTCAGGAGACCTGGGAGGCCCAGGGGTCCAGGACGACCTTGTCTTCCTAGGAGGGTTGGACGGCCACCAAAGAGAGGAAGACCGGGACGGCCACCTAAGTACCCCAGAGGAATGACCTTGGAGCAGCAAGCACAAAGACAGAGAAATCAACTGAAAGAAGTAAGAAGATGCATAGACTTATCTGTAGTGTTGTCACGATATCCAAAATTTCAGTAGTCTATACCGATACCAGTACAATTTCATAATTCTCAATACCAATTTCAATACCACAGAAAAATAGGTATTATGCTATTGAACACTACTTTTAAGTATTAACGCTGAAATGTAACATTTTAATAAGCTAAAATAATAGCATGTTTCTTTCGAGTGTTTCTCATTTGAGTAAACATTGCTTACATTTTTTTTTTCAAGTAGGTCCCTATGAAATAATAATTTTTTTCCAACATATTCCACAATTTCCAAGAAAATAAAAAATTTACTTGTCAAGTAACTTATTTACTTTTTTTTTTAAATGAAGTGCTTTAGTAAAGATCTTCACAACATCTAACAATCTAACACAACATTGGTCTTATTTTTGTCAAATAAAGTACTGAAGAGCAGCATCATATTATAAATGAAAACTTCTGTTCAGTACAACAGTACTCTTGCTTGTGATATATAGGGATGCACCGATACCTGGACCAGTATCGGCTCTGATACTGAAGCTTTTAGACAGATCGAGTATCGGTCCGGCGAGCCCGATAGGGTTGGGTATCATTTCAGTTTTGTCGATTCCGATTCTGGTTATCGAATCCGGGTCTTATTGAATCTTGGTTCCGATTCCAATAATTGTTTGGAGAGAAAATGGAGCAAATACTTCAAGAACAAAAATGTGCCTACCTTTTGTTCTTGCCACATTTAGTATGGCTATAACCAGTAAACTGCCAATTGTGACAGTTCCCCTTCATTTATAAAAATAAATATTTCACTTTTTTATGAGGAATGATCAACAAAAACAATTACAAACCAAAACTTTTAAAGTAAATATAACACAAAAAATAGAATGTAACACAATATGTAACGGACAGTTACATGGAATATAATGTTCTGTTAGCTAGCTCCGATTCTGATATGCCATGAGACACAGGAGAATATTAAACAAGGCAAAAGTCCACTGATATTGCTGTGAAAAACTGAGAACCTTATCAAGAATGCATTTTGCATACCTAAACGAAGATGACTCAACCATAGCAAAATGATTCACTACAAATCTTGTCACCACCCGGTGACATTTATCCACATTCTCCTTGCTCATTTTCCCCTTCATGGCTAAAATGAATGGAGTTTCTGGCTCTTCAAATAAAGATTGTATCGATTAAATCATTACTCTATTGATATTTTATTTTAAACAAAAAAACCTCAGCAAAAGCAACAATTTAAACAGTGATTCTCGTGTGAATGTCTGCTCATCTGTGTTTTGTACCTGAGGGTGAGATGCTACTGCTAATATTAGCTGTATCTGGTGCGGCAGACACGGTATATTCCATTAGATTCACGCCGTGTTGAAGTAAATGCTTCATCATGTTGGAGGTGCTTCCTCCATTGCATGAAATCCATTTAGTGCAGGTGTTGCATTTTGCTGTGTTGCTAAAATTGATAACATAGCTTAACCAGACTTTGGAGCATTTGCAGCTGTCAGACTCAGCCATAGTGCCGAATGTAATGAACTGCGCTTGTGCGTAATGAAATTAGGTAATTGTAGCAGATCAATATGACTGTAAAATGCTCACTGCCGTTCACCTTGCGAGCATGATTAATAAGTTAGGAACCAAAGTGAGGAATCGAAATGCACGTATCTTATCGAATCCACGGTTCTTGGAAACTTGAAACAAGTTTTAAAATGGAACCGGTTCTCGATACCCAATCCTAGAGCCCGATCCAAATCTGATACTCTGTGCTAGTCATGTTCGTTACTGTCAAGCTCAAACAATGACATAAAAGAATCATTAAAACATAATTAAAGTAGTTCATATGACTTCAAAGCCCCTTGAAGATGTGCGATAGCTAAAGTAAATATATAAAATGCACACGCAGCTCCAGCGCGTCAGTGAATGGCGCTGCTCTGTTTACACACACTCGTGGCTATTTTTAGACTTCACAAGTTGCGCAATATTTGAGCGCTACTCACGAACAACATCTCAGATGCTCAATAGTTTGGTTCACCTATAATATGCCTTTAGAAAGGCAACAGAGGTGCATTTTACCAGAATTTTAATAAGAAGCTAATTAAACTACTGTGAACCTGCCTATAATCAGACACATTTACAGAACTTCCTGGAGAGTTCAGAATGTCAAAATAAAAGTGTGAGGGTTTGAAAGTTAAAGGTGCATGATTGAGATAGATTACTATTATGATTGGTTTATTATTTGTTTACAAATGATAATAATATTTAAGTTGAATGGGTTCCAAAAAATAACGGTGTGAATGAATCGGGATCGGTATTGGCCGATACTGAGATTTCCGATATTATACCATGGGTATGTTAAATGCTTGATTCTGATTGGTTGACAGATGTTCTAAGTTGTGCAATTATTTTTCAAGTAAACACGTAATGGTTCCATATCACTTTGCCAAATTATTTCAGTTATTTCAAAGAGCCTACAGGCTATCATAACAAAATAACCATATAAACAAAGACATTGGTTAAAGTAAATCAATTAAGAATGTCACATTTTTAAAAAATATCCTACATTTATTTCAATTTCAGTTAAAAAGAGCCCACACACTCCCTTGTCTCCCTCGCACTTGCATACGCACTCACCCACACATTGAGTCTCAAGTCGCGACCAACAAATAGAGCCGCTGCATGTCGTGACCGCATTACCAACTCGGGTGTGCATTTGTTTTCAACAATTCAACGGTCCATCAATTATTCCTTACCTAAACACTAGTGATATGTATTTCTGTCGTAATTTCTTAAATTTCACACATCGAGCTTTTATCTTGAATCAAACTTTTATTTTGATGTGAAGGTGTTTCTGGTTCTATGATTTTGACTGTATTTTATACACTTCCGGATAAATGTTGATTATATGACATTTTGATTAATGAAGTGCAAAATGCTGCAATTTAATGATATTATGAGCGCTACAACAATAAGCACAGCATGCAATGCTCATAAAATGTGGTGTTTTTGGCATATGAGAAGCTTCTCACTTTATCTTTGCAACGTGCATTACATGTAGACTACATATATTTAATTAAATCACACCCATTTGCAGTTTAATTATCATACTGTCAGTCAGACAGTAAGCGTGGACCGAACTGAGTCTGTGCTCGGTACTACCGACATAACTACTTATCTGAGCTAAAAGCAAACACTTATCAACATATTTATTTTTAGCTTTAGAAGCGCTGTGTTTATATATACATATATAATAAAATGTAATTAATTTAGTGATAAAAATTATTTCATACTATTTTCATAATATGATTTTTAGGCGATAAATACCCTTATGGGTGTAGTTTGAAAAACCCATCTCATTATAAAAGTGCACTTTGATGAATTACGCATGTTATTATACTGAGTACTGAATTAAAATTTTCTCATTTATTTGCATGGTTTGTTTTGCAGACACGTTTATCCAAAGTGACTTAGAAATGAAGTAAAACAAGCAATTTATCATTAAGTTATTAGTATATGACAACAACATTCGTAGTGCCACAGTCTAGATCAGAAATATAATTGTACAACAAAGGAGGAGACAAAAGAAAAGGGGTTTACTTAAAAGTGCAGTTACTGATGATATGTGTCTTCAGTTGTTTTTGTGAAAATTTATTTTCTCTCTTTCTCTATTCAGTTTATAAAAAAGTTTGATGATGAAGACCTTATGGAGATTGTTCTTCCACGTCTGGCCAGAGTCATGACTGTATGGGAATTTGTGATGATGAAGGTATGACTTGGACATGAGTATGGGATAGTCAGCAGAACCTTATTCCTAAAACATATTTACAGACATTGTGAGGTGTTTGAAGCTAATTCTAAAATGTATCATATTCAATACCTTGTTGAAAACAAATTAAAGAAATAGTACAGCCAAATGTACAAATTCTATCATAAATTACTCACCCTCATGTTGTTTTAAAACTGTATGAAGGCAGTTTCATGGAATTGTCAAGCAACCATACCATTGAGAAGTAAAGTTTTAAGCAAAGGAACAAACCCCCTTTTAAAATGTTCATTTAGGTCTATATTTAATGGAATTGTGTAGGAAATTGCATTGTGATATGTGCACCATTTCTAAAACATTTTCAACTAGCCATATTTCATAGGTTAAAAAGAGGGGGCTCTTTATTTTCCCTTTATGTTAACAATAATAATTGTCCAGAAAGACAAGGAAATCTTAGAAAAATATACATACATTCCGTGTCACGTCCGTAACATTTTACAGTAGGGATTTACCAGGGTGGTCGACCAATTGACTAGTCTCCTATCAGTCAGCTATCTTTCCAATTAAGTAATAGAGTCTTCTTTGCAATTGTTATAGATAAAGATATAAATGGTTTGAGGTGGCTTGCTACTTGTAACTCAGATGTGTCTCCAAGGAGAAGAACAGTGAGGGAAAGATGAATGCTGGAGTTGACAATCTCTGTCAGCCTGCTCACAACTTCCAACCAAAATGTCTAGATGTTATTTTATCCATAATTCTATCTTTAATTTCAGACCTTAATTGAAAGCAATCTAAAAATAGGGCAAAAATAGGGCCAAAGACAGCTGATTGTATTTGCCGTTAGGAATTGTAGTGAGATTTCCTGCGAGCTTACAGTGTCCTTGCCCCTAAAGGTGGAGAAGGGGTATCCGTCAAAGCAACAGTTCCCAAGTGTGTATCGTGAATTTGAGCAACTACACAGCCAGGTGAAGAAGATGGCTCTTGAATATTTGCATACTTCACCAGCCTCCCGGCCAGCTATAGAGGTCAACAACATGGGAGTAAGTAATTGGGGAAATGTAGTCTTCAAAGCCTTGTGAGGACCACGTTATCGAAGTTTATTTTCATTTGTAACACATTGCAGAGGATTGCTGGTGCCTTTAAGGATACTACAGTGCAGTCTTATAGCAGACATTTAAGCAAGTAATACATTTCAAACTACAAATAAAACAAGATCAAATGATCAAACTTCTTTTACATAAAAATGTCCTGTCATTCCAGGTTTTACAATCTCTTGGTATAACAGACCCCAATGCGCTGAAACTCCTAAATTCCTCTGAAGGACAACAGAGTCCAATGACAAATCAGGCCACCAAGAGCCTACGAAATATTGAGGTGAGCTAACCAAAAACATTTACCATAGTAGACCGGCACAGATAATATAATTTCACTACCCATATCTTTTAGTAAGTAGTCATTTAGCACTGGGGGTTTTAATGCCAGGGACCCTGAAATATGATCATCCCCTTGCAAAGGACACCCCTTCTTAAAATATGAAGGCAGCTGTATATTTTCATGTGTAAGACCCATTTTATACAGTTTGAGAAAAACAATAATTTTGATATAAAAACAATATGATTAATCTCATAATTTTTGTTGTATTCTTTTTGGATATATGGATATTTCAAGAAATATAAAGTGTTGGGTAATTTGTGTCAATGACAAATGTGTTATAAAATTAACATGTTGAACATATAGAGACTAATTAACTAAACTGATTTTTTACAGCCAAATTTTTTGAGCGTGGTAATTCAATGCAGAAAGATTCGTCTTATATACTAACCACCCACAATCTAATTTAAAGGAACATTCCAGGCTCAGTACAAGTAGAACTCATTAGACAACATTTGTGGAATAATGTTGATTACCACAATAATCAACTCCAGGTGTGGTAGTCTGCGTCTTTACTGGCTGAGCTACCCAGGCCCCCTGTCCCTCCTTTTCATTGGAAAAAAAGAAGCAAAAATCACGGTTACAGTGATGTACTTTCAATGGAAGTGAATGGGGACAATTTTTGGAGGGTTTTATAGGCAGAAATGCAAATAATTTTATGAATGCACTTACAGTAATTATTCTGTTAAAACTCTTGTATTATTATTATTTGAGCTATAAAGTCATTTTAGGGGTTGTTGACATTACATCATCATGGCAGCTAAGTTGTAAAATTGGCAATAACTTTACACAAAAAAGTTTAGTAAGTGATTTTATCACAAATCATGTTAACACACATTGTGTTGTGGCTATACTATTGAAATGGTGAGTATTATAATTTATGGATTGGCCCCATTTACTTCCATTGTAAGTGCCTCACTGGAACACAGATTTTTGCTTTTTTACAGAAAAGGATTCAATTTAGTGGTAATCAATATTATGTAACAAATGCTATTGACTGAGCTTTGAGACCAGCATTGTTTAGAAACAACAGCAGCAAAATAGAGCCCTCAACTGATAACTGTTATGAACAACATGGCATAAAAATGGCAGTAAGCTTCAATAATTTGCAGGAACTACAATACTATGTGAATACACAAAATGATTGACAGGCAGGAATCATCAGAGACCGTGGCAGACACTTTTTTTTGTGTGCTGTTTAAGGGAGTCTAGTGCTCTCTCAGAGACTGGAGAGATATCTCTTGACAAGTATTTCATTAATATCTTTAAGGGAATAGGAAAATGTTTTGAATAGCTTTCCATGAAACAATTGCACAGCACCTTTAACTTGTACTGAACCCAGAATATTCCTTTAAACAGGCACAATCAGGGCTGCTATAGCACTGCATCATTTGTATTTAATTTGTGTTATTATTGCTAGCTCTGTGCTATTTGACTGGCACAATTAACATCGTTCTATAACCATCCGAGGAAAGCAGACGATAAACTGAATTTATTTAAAAGAGCTACTTATCTCTTTATATATTATTTTTCTGTCGATCATGGCAGCAGTAATTTTTCAGATTTAGCAAATGATGGAAAAGAGTCATATACAGTATACTAAAATGTGAAGTATATTCATGTAAAAGAGATGATTCAGGTGTCTGGATCAAAGTAGTGGTGTGATTCTGTACAAACACGGCAGAGTGTCCGATCACGTTGGTCTGCTGCATCCTTCGCTACATAGTGCTCTAAAGTCCTTTTAGTAAATCAAGTGTTTAGTCAGCGCTTGCAAATAAACCACACTTTTGCCGTGCACAATTCATTCTTACCAATTTCCCTCCATGATCACCTACGTTTTTGATAATTTGACAGAGATAATTGATAATTCTATCCAGTAGGGCTGCCCCATCCAAAGATTTACCTAATCGACTAGTAGTCGTTGATTTGAGCCATTGATCGACTAGTCGTTGAACGTATATGATCTTAATTTAATTACATATATATATTGGGGGCAGTCCCAGGGCTGAGAAAGTATGTTATAAGTAATATTGCTAACACTGTTCTACATTACAGAGAAATACTAAGCCGTAATAATGAGCCTTTAAAATATAAATTTTAGAAGCATACACACGAAGGGAGCCGCAGTCACACCGGCAAAAGCGGCAATGGTTTTGATTGTGTCAGAAAAACCAACAAGGAGACTGTCTGAACAGTTTTTTAATTTATAGATAGAAATGCACAATGATCTATAAAGAGTGTTTCTTCAAACGTGTGTCTTTGTGTCTATGGCAAATTATTGCAATATTAATTTGATAATAATAATAATAATAATAATTTAAAAGATTAATGGGAAAACGAGCCAAATATCGTCTTGATATCAAAGGCATCAGCTATTGGCGATTACTCTGACCATCATCGATCCCAGGGATCGTTTTCCCATTAATCTTTTAAATAATTATTATTATTATTAGACTATTATTATTATCAAATTAATATTGAAATAATTTGCCATAGACACACGTTTGAAGAAACACTCTTTATTATATTATTAAGTGCAGATGACATAAAGGTCATCTATGCGCATATACAGTGCATCCGGAAAGTATTCACAGTATTTCACTTTTTCCACATTTTGTTATGTTACAGCCTTATTCCAAAATGGATTAAATTCATTATTTTCCTCAAAATTCTACAAACAGTACCCCATAATGACAACGAAACGGCTTAACGAAAATTATCCCATAGTAGCACCTAGCGTCCATCCAGCTGTAATAACGGTGTTTGTTGTTTTCGTGCTGAGTTTTTTTTTTTTGACCAACCGAGCAATCAAAACTTGGTCGACCAAGACTCTTTTCATAGACTAATGGTTAGTCGACTATCAGGGGGCAGCCCTACTATCCAGAGCAACTGAGGTTTGGTGGATTGCTCAAAGATAGAATGGTGATTAGCTTATTGGTCGCATCTTGTGTGATTTGAACCTGCAACCTTTTGCATATGTAGCTCAGATTCATAACATCCAGCACCTTGCTTTTAGCTTTAGTGGTCAACAAACACTTTACTGTTGATTGTAATCATATTTTCTCTTATGATGGACTCCTCAGAATTCCAAAATGTTGCCTCCTGCAAAAAGGTTCAAAATGGAAAACTGCAATGAAGAAACAAATGGCTATCAAGTTAATCAGAACGGCATCCTGAATGATGAGACGGCTGCAGTACTCCGAAAGCCTCAGGTGGTGTTGACCAGACTGGAGAACCTGAATTGTGTAGATCTAACTGCTGATAACGTTATACAGAGTACTGAAAGTGCTGCTCTACCAAGGACAGAGGAAGAGCCAATGGAAACGGAAGTGGCTTCTTCTGAATCTGATGCTTCAAAAACCGCAGAAGACCCTGATCCTGATATCTCCAAGGTCCTGAACAGCACCGCAGCTGTCGATGTTGTAGATCAGATGGAACAATTGGAACAAGCTCTGAGCACAGATGTAGAATTTAAGACCTCCCAAGAACCCACCCAGCAAGAGGATCAAGATAGCCAGAGTAGTGTTCTTGAAGATCCCATGGTCAGCGATGTGATCCAGTCTGTAGTTCAGGAAGAATCACCAGTTATGATCCAGACAGCAGAGGGGCTTGTTATGCAGAGTGCAGAAGAGTTAGCTGCCAAAGGCATTGTGATCGTCAATGGGCCTGATGGCACCATGATGCATATTGAGGCACCTGAAGGAGTCCCTTTAGAGACCGTTCATGCTCTGCTTGGCATTGAAACGGAAAGAAAGACTTGATGGATTAACATTTTGTTTTTCCGTTCATTATTCACACCAAACATACGTTCTCTCCATGTAACGGTGTTGTTTTTCCATGAAATTTTTTTATTGCATTCTTTGTAAATTTGTATAAAAAAAACAGTATTATACATTAGTGTTTTTTCTTCTGTTTATACAAACAAGTCAATGTTCTTTTTGAATTTTAGACTATGTCTGGCAAGTTTTTTTTTTCCCCAAAACTACATAGCAGTGTTACTGGTGTTAAATTCATAACACAGTACATTTCAAGGGAAAAGTGACTGTATGTTGAGAAACACTAAATTGCTGAGGGTATCCACTGTTTTTTTTGTAGTGTTAAATTGCACGTTCTTTCACAACATGCACAGTCTGTTGCTTGGAAGGGAAAAAAAACCTTTGCCAAAATTAAGTTATGGACTTCAGCAAAGTTCAGTAATGGAAACACTTCAGAAGATTTTTGTGATACTGTGTTCACTTAGTTGGTCATTTAGTGGAGTCTGGAAATAACATTTCCTTCATGTTAGAAACTCAAGCTGTAGTTACAATACAGTTTAAATTGGTACCCTATGTTATATTTTTTTTTATTCAATTAATATTTATCTGGACACACTGAAAATGATTATTCGTCTAATTCCTCAGATGTGTGGCCCAAAACACTGTATTTAGAGATGTTTTAAACATAACAAGAAAAATATTGCTGTTTTGAAAACCAGCCAGCCCAAACTCTGAAAAATGGCTCTAGATTTGTAAAGCAAAAAGAGACTTAAGGTGCTTATAATTTGCAGCCTCAGAGATGTTCCATTGTTTATGTTATTTAGTAGTTTGTCAAGTGCAAAGTAATTTGAAAAGTTGCACTATTTTATTACTTTTTATATAATCTCTGGTTTACGGTGTTTTTTCAAAGCATCTCAGCATTTTTAATACAAAGGGACATGTTCAAATATGACATTAAAACTTTTGTGAGTGAGCTTTTGGATTTAAGACTTTCATATGGAATACATGTTTTCACCCCCACCAAAACAGTCTTATTTACCATTCCATGAACAAGAAGCATTATTAGTGTATAAAAAGTTGCATTTTATTTTATATACAAGTTATATGCTTAGAGAATACTTTGTTTACATATTGTCCTCATGCATTGATTAAAAAAAAAACTGAATTACAGGGATCTGTGACCCGTTTCCAACAGCAAACTCTCTAGTAGCAGTTTTCCACTCTCTTCAATGTAGGGTTGATATTGCCAAGATGAGAGATAGACCATGGTGAGGTCAGTATTCACAGTGTGGGCTAATTCCTGTAGTATTGTCTGCTTTAGGGCCAACTCCTGCTTGTATGATGCATAAAGCTTGGAGGACACTTCAGCTGCCATGGAAAAGACAAAGCAACCATAGGTCACAATAACAAAGTAATGAACTAATCAAAGGCCATTGATTATAATATGGCATTTCTCAGTAGGCTTAAACAATTAGCACACACTGGGAAAAGTTAACAATTCCTATCACAGCTAATTAATTCTATTGGGCAGTCTTAATACAACATCAAATGGCATTTATGGGGCATTTCAAACAGCACCAGATTGTCATGTCACTTTAAGGTGTCAAACATACACAAGAATAGACCACACTCCTAATTTTTTCAATAAGTATTCTTTCATTTTCAAATCAAATATTTAGAAAATGAAAACTTGTCCATACAGATCAAACAAATATTTATAGAATAGTGATAACTTGGCACATATATATGATTAGCTATCAGTAATCCTTAAATGTGCACTCAGTACCATTTTGTTTCCTCATTAAAAGATTATACTCCTAAAGAAATTAATTGTAATTTTGAAACATTTGTATAAAATCATGGGCACTCACTTAATATTATGGCTCCAGTCACATTAGTAACCTTACAAAGGCTGTTTTATTCTACATGGAAAGGGTCACCCTCATGGGGAAGGCCATGTTAGGATCACATGACCAATTGAATACCACTCACTTAAAGGGGTCATGCCATTCTTTTTTTTTTTTCTTCATTTTAATGTTCCTTAAGGTTCATTTAAAGTATTAGTAACATTTTTATTTTTTGCACAACAAACACAACAAAAAAAAAAAAAAATTTGTAAAACATAACCATTTTCTACCCTCATTCTGACCCTCTGTCAGAACCACTCAAATTTGGTGCTGCTTCTCCTTTAACGTCCACTGTTATAATAGTCTCTCTGCTCTTGACTGACCAGCTCTTTTCTTGCTAGCTCACCATTTACTGGGTGGGGCCACAGAAGTGATAAGGTAAAGCAGGTGTTGATGGGTTGTTGCAAAGATGGTGAGATGCAAATGTCTTCCACATTGTGGCATCACAATGTGGATGAAGTAGAGAACGAGTCATTTTGGCAGCTTGGTTTTAACAAATGCTATTTTTACACTAAGAAGGAAGTTTTGAGTTCTGAAACGTACATGTTTTACTAGCACAATGACCTCTTATACCATGGTCTGTTCTAATACTCGATTCTGATTGGCTGGAATGTGTGCAGTTCAAACCGCTCAATGCACAGGTAGTTCAGGCCAGTTTTAATCACCGTTCAATATTAATGCACTGTTTGTAACCATAGTAACATAACATTACAGAGCAAACAGAGTGAACTACAACAACTGAAAATATTTCCTATCCACTTTCATCAGCATACCTAATATAATGGCATTCAACCATCTCTGACTCAAACACCGAAGGAGAAGTGCTGGTGTTTACAAAATGCAGGTGAGCGTCTTTTTGCAGAGAAGCGCTACCGTGCAGGTACAAATTGCAATTTCATTAATTCAGTCAATCTTGCAGTCTTGATGGATAGCATACTGATGTCTCAGAGGTCTTAATCTGCAGGTTCCAGAGTGTGTTTTCAATGGGTTTCCCCTTATTACACAGTAAGTGCAATTTTTACTGTCACTGCCATGTTTGTAATGGCGGTTTTGACCAAGTGTGAGGACGTACTAATTTTTCTCTGTGTCTGATGTAGAACAGGCGGAGCTGCAGATCTAATGGCCCTTAAATAAAATTAAACGTTTTTTTTATGCTTCCAGTCAAAATTTGCACTGCAAGAAATATATTACAGCTGCAACTAATCAATTCTGGCAAGTGACCATGGTATCAGAGGGATAATCCACGGCTAGGTGTGCATTAAACTATTTTAAATGCACAACATGGAGGCGAAGAACCACCCGATGCGAAGGGTCCACGTAGTGCATTTATAATCGTTTAACACACACCTAGCCGTGGATTATCCCTTACTTATTTGTCAAATGATCAAGGATCATTTGATTCCTCATGTCATGACCCCTTCAATCTCAGTAAATGCCCCGTTATTGGACACTCATGGATTAAATGAATCATGGCTGACTGTGAATAGTGAATTTCTACAGGGGCATTGGTAACTTTAAAGTATTGTGTTTAAATGATGCTGCATCCATTCCCCTTGGCATCCAAGATAACCTAAACACAAAAATTACTCCATGCATCTTTAACATTGGCAAGCACTTCTTTCTCTTACCAAACTGTTGTGTAGACCAAGTGTGGAACAGTGGTGCTGGGTTTCCTTTCTCTCCATACTGGAATGCTTCAAGTGCACAGATCCCACGCTCAGCAAGGACCATCTTCTGCATCTTTGACAGTATATTCGCCTTTGGGGTGAGACAAATCTGACATATCTTTCCAGTGTGGACTAATGGTTACTCTCCAAACCCAGACCACTTACCATTTTTTCCACAACATCCTGTAATTTGTTGCATTCTTCCTCAAGCTCTTGGTTGCTCTGTTTCAGACTGATCTCTGACAGACTCCCAGTCTGTGAGCTGTCACCTTCCATCACAACATTGGGCTCATCGGCTGATCTAGGATCAGATGGAGGATATTTTTTTACAGACTATATAAAGATGACACATTTGTAATATGGATAGTAACATTTAATCATTTGGCAGACGCTTTTATCCAAAGCCACTTACAAAAGAGGAACGATACATCATATGCGATTCATCTTAAGTAGACAGTAGTACGAAAAGTGTTGCATTACAAAGTTTCACTAGCATCAGAATAGTAGTATCCAAGACAGATGGCTTACTTTTTGCTCAATCCGAGATTAACTATGCTAGTGGCAATCGCGGCTCCCTCGTCATTCAAGCGCTCCCATTTCTGGATGAAGTTATGCCAATCTGCGGCGTTGTCCTTTAATTTTCTGGCACTTCCTGCCAAGTTGCCCTTTCTTCCTGGGGTCGTGGCCTCAGACATTATTATGACACCGTATGCTTCGTAGGATGTGTAATATACCGCAATAGCAGATTAACTGAAGTGCTTAAGGGTTGTAATGTGGCACTGCAGTTGAGAAATATATCCGACCCCTGAAATATTTAGCGCTAATTGCACGTCATCTATTTTATTCCTTCAAAAAGTCAAAGCATTTTAGACCATATCAGGTCTAATAAATACATAAATAAAGACAAGGCAGAAACTCACATGTTAGTTACACATAATTTTCTCTACTTCTACTGTTTCATGCTAGACAATTGCTAAGCGTGTTAGTGCCACCTACTGAAACAGATATGACATTACAATAACTTTGTTAGTTTAAAATTACATTTCATGTTAATTACAGTGTCTTATAGTAATTAACTTTGACTTAATATGTTTGTTCAATATTATAATATAAATGAAAATATAACACTTTACAATAAGGAATAATCATAAGGAATAATCCTCAATATAAGTTAAGATCAATCGACAGCATATGTGGCATATTGTTGATTACCACAAAGAATCATTTTGACTTGCCCTTATTTTTCTTAAAAAAATAAAAAATAAATCTGGGTTACAGTGAGGCACGGGCCAGTCCTTAAACACAGAACGTTGTCTCGACGTTGCGACGACGTGGCCAAAAGGTTGGCAGTTTTACATTGTGTGATAGTTGTCATCACGTTGTTGTTTTACCGTCGTTCCGAGTCACTGATTAAAGTCTTGTTTAGGTTGTGTTGACACCCACTGTACAACATACTGTACACGTCACTGTCCGGAAGCGCGAATTTCCTTGAGGATATGTGAGTATTGCTTTTCATTTCTGCGTCAGCGAAATAAAATTATTAAATATTGAAACAAACCCTATAATTTGGTAGTTCAAATTTGTAAAATGTACCCGGGGGCGTAGATAAGCAAGTAAAACTCCCCCAATAAATATACCATGAACAACAGAAACATGTAAATGCTTATCGCTGCAATTACTCAGTTTTATTGTTTGGCAGTACAGTTACTCACCTCAATCCGGGTGACGGTGGACAAGTCTCAGTTGCCTCCACTTCTGAGACCGTCAATCAACGCATTTTATCACGTGGCTTGCTGTGCATGACACCTTGGAGACTCCCAACATGTGGAGGCTCATGCTACACTGATCCGCACACAACTTACCACATGGCCCATTGAGAGCTCGAACCCCTAATCATGACCACAAGGAGGTTACCCCATGTGACTCTACCCTCCCTAGCAACCAGGCCAATTTGGTTGCTTAGGAGACCTGGCTGGAGTCACTCATCACGCCATGGATTTGAAATCGCGACTCCAGGGGTGGTTGTCAGCGTCAATACTCGCTGAGTTACCCAGGCCCCCTGTGTTGTTGTTCCTTTTAAACTCAGCAGCCCAACATTTTCAAGTTAAGGTAACCTGGTTGAAGAATTGTATGTATTTTCGTAAAAACGAATTTAAAGCTATTTATTCAATATGAATGTCTTATGTTCAAGAATAGATAACAAAATACAATTTAGCTTCTTTTCTTTCTTCATTATTTATTTTTCAGAATGCAGACATGACATGAAAGCTATCTACTAGCCATCTAACAGCTGAATGGGACAGCCATTACAATTAAAGCAAACATTCAAAACTGTCAATGTATTATAAACACAATATTAATTCAAGGGAAATAATCCATTTCGAATTCTGCAACACATCAAAGTGAGATGTCCAGAGTGAAGGAAGCAGAGTTGTGGCACATTTATATGTAAGGTATTATCTTCAAGTTTTGGCATATAATGACAAATATTTCTCAATAGTGACTACACATCTGGATGCAAGTGTCATAGTTCAAGTGCTGATCAACGACAAAGTAGTATGTAACATTATTTTGATAATATTAATTTGTTTGTCTTAATTTATATACTGTATTTCCAGGGTTGGGAGAGTTACTTTTAAAATGTGTTCCTCTACAGATTACAGAACACATGCTGTAAAATGTCATTTGTAACGTATTCTGTTAGATTACTCAAGGTCAATAACATACTCTAAATACTTTGGATTACTTCTTCAGCACTGGGAGATTTTTTCACTTGTTTTGACTATAAAAACTCTGTCAGTACAGTAAGACAAAATACACATTAACAATACATTATCTGAAAAACCTAAATATCTTATGCAGTGTTGTTTCTAAAACAAGATCAATCAAATTGATCTTGTTTTAAAGATTTTTTACAGGAAAACAATTAAAAAAAAAATATGATCAAGAATATTATCTTTGCCCTAATATCAAAGGTCTTACTAGAAAAAAAATAATTATGATCCAATGTGAATTTTCTTGATAAAAAAATATGATCGTGCCCGATCATATTAAAATAATTTTTTGTGGTTTTAAAAAAAAATAAAAAAAATCACAAAATTGCTCGCACTAATCCATAAAGGTTAAAATATTCACTATTTCAAAAGTATAGCCACAAGACATATACAATACACATATTAACATAATTTTTTGTGATAAAATCACTTACTAACCTATCTGTGAAGTTTTAGCCAATTTTACAATTTCATTGTCAAGACATCAACAAACCCTAAAACAACTGTAAAAACGATAATACATTAGTTTTAATAGAATAATTAATGCTAATGCTAAAGAATTAAGTGTTTTTATAATATTATAAGCTTCACATTTCTGCCTTTAAACACTCTGAAAATGTGCCCCATTCACTTCCACTGTAAGTGCCTCACTGTGTCCTCAAAAAGGAGGGATGAAACAAAAAATATTTTTGTGGTAATCGACATGCCACAAATGCTGTTGATTGAGCTTAACTTTTATTGAACCCGATATATTCCTTTAACAATGAACAATATTATTGCAGCTTTTATCTTGGTTAATGTTAATATCTAATTATAATATTGTTTACTGTTAAAGTTAGTTCATAAATTAATGCTAATGCATATTCAACTTTTAATGTTGAAATTAACTTCAACCAAGATTAACATGTGCTGTAAAAATATTGTGCATTATTTTAACTAATGTAGTAAAATAATGTTAACCAATGCAACTTAATGTAAAGTATAAAAGTTTTGTATAAAAGGCAGTATATATATATATACATTAAATTGTATTAATGTACTGTGTGTAAAGGTTTAGTGTTACCGTACCATCAAATATCAGGATGCTGTCCGTTTAGTAGAATTTATAGTTAAACATCAAAGACAGGTCGGTTCAACTCTAAAACATCTAGAATATTTAAGTGCAGTATCTCTAAGAGATATTGAAAAAAAGATGCTCCTCATTTCTAAAACTGTCCATATGAAATACTTTAGTTTTGAGACTAATTTCAAGTGTGAAAGAATAAATCAAACACAAGACTCTGATAGCATTTTGTTCTTTTTATTGTAAACATTTTTGCACAAGAAGATCAGTTTTATAAACTTAGGTTATGGTATGTTTGCAAGTAAATATGACACTAAGTGCCAAGTAAAGTTTCTCATATTTGTGACTGAATGTTGTACATGGCCTTATGGTGGGTCAGTCAGATTTTGTAGTGTGCTAATCACTGGCACATGTGTGCGGTTGATTGTTCTTGCAGCTTGTTGTCCCCCTGTCTTCGTCAAACTGTGTAAGGCTGTACAGATCGTACAAACGCCTTGCTAACACATCAGCCTCCTCTACCCCTTCACAGCTCTTTTGCCAGCTCTGGGGAATGGACTCGATGCTATAATGTGCCCCGGCAATTGCCCCTGCCATGCATGCAATGGTGTCTGTGTCACCACCCAGAGCCAAGCTGTAGGCTAATGTCCTCTCCAGTCCTCCAAATCGCTCTGGCAGCCCATCCCGGGGCTCCAAACAATGCAGCACACAGAAGATCGCAGTGGGCACAGACTCCAAGGCAGCAATGCCATTCCCTGATTAAGAAAAGCAAAGAAAGAGTGTTAACTAAAAGTCTAACAAAGACCCCTGCTTCAGTGCCATAATGAAAGAGATACAAACAACAAATCAATACAAACCCAGTTCAGATATGACCTCCTCAATGCTCACACGGTTTCTCCCCATAAGTTCTTTCACTCTGAGCAAACGTGTGCAATATGGGAACTCTGATAAATTGAGTCTGTGTAATCATAAAACACAGACAATGACATGCATCATTATTAAAAGTCTGGGCATTTTCTAAGTGTTGCTTAGAATTAATAGGTGAGGGGATGTTTAAACAGGATATGTTCTTGTGTATATTTGTACTGTTTTTTAATAAAAGTAATCAAAGTAAACATGTGCAAGACAAATTTATTAACCACTGTGACGTCTTTCTGTTTTTTCAGTGATTCGTGCAATGAATGCCACTTCAAGTTATAAACAGTTTAACTTTGAAAAAATTATATATTATATATATAAATATTATTATATTTTCAAAATATAATTATTTAACAAGCACACTATGTGAACGGACCCTTACACTATAACAAAGCAACAAGCATTGTTGGGTAAATTACTTTAAAAAAGTAATCCACTACAAATTACTAATCAACTGTCTGACACTTCATTGAAAACTTATCACATTACTAATTACTTTATTTTTAAGTTACTTTCTAAAATATTTTTTTGTTTTTCCACTCAACAAATTAAAAATGATTCCTATTTTCTCCTCGTTCATAATAGCACACCCTTCAGCTGTCACGGAAAAGCATCAGATGTACATATGAATTCACATTTTAATTGTATTACACATAAATATATATTTTTAGAAAAATTACAACCAACACTGAAAACAAGTTAAGCGGTTTTTAGATACATCCAACAGAAGTCCTTAATTTTTATGAGTTCACTTACGCTTTAGCGTCACGCTGGGCTGTCTCATCTTTTTCCACCTCTTCCATTTCTGAGATCAGTCTGTTAATGAAATCCATTGGCAGAGCCAATTCCCCCTGTAAAGACAGATGGACAGCAAGGGCCTGCAACATTGCCCCGTTGTAGCCCAAAGAGCAGGAGTGTGTTAACATGGCGCCAAGCCGTGTGTACTGCCATATGCAAATAAAGGACAGAATGTTAGCCCGGAACAGTCCAAATAAAACACTCAAATCAGGCATTTAAAACATTTTAGTCATTATAAAGATTAAAATCTTATTAAGATTATAGTTGACAGTCTTTTCATTTTTCATGTATGCTTTGTTCCGGAAGTATTTTTCCCATTAATTTTTTGCATAAGCTTTTCATATAATACTCCATTAAAGAATTTTATGCCATGAACCAAACCAATCAGCTCCGAGGTCAATCACAACATTATAAACTTTGATTTGAAGCAAAAAAGTATTTTAAAATCTGACAAAAAAACAAAGCTACAAGACTGTGGAATTACCGTCTTTCACGAGGGCACAAACTACATTCCCATAAAGCACTGTGAATGATGTAATCTATTTGAAAGTGATGGGAATATATAAAACTATTGATTTTAGGTTGTTCATTATAAGTATAGAAACAAAAAACAATATATTTTATGTTTATTGCATAACATTCAGATATGTAAAAATATACAAATATTTTAAAGGTGAAGAGAGACCAACTCGAATCTCCGAATCTCAAATTCTCCGATTGGTGGATCTCTCTCTGCTGGACCATGGGTAATGTAGTTGAACACAAATTTTACGTTGAAATAACGCATAGGCATGCTGTATATAAGGCATATACCATCGATGAACATCCTTTGAACACAAGGTTGGTCTGCCTATAAAGGTTTATAATTTATCGTTGAATATCAGTTTGTCTATGTAAAAAATGAACCAGGAACCAGACTGTTGCGCTCAGACTGGGTCATTTCAGACCATTCTGGCACCCAAGGCAAGATCCCTATTGCTGCCCCTGTTGGGGGGTGGGGGGTTGTTTTGGGGTGCATTGCTACAGCCTAATCTATGGCCCCAACTGGTGGTGCCCTAGGCAACCACCTAGTTTGCCTATGCCTAGAAATGGCCCTGTCTATAGACTACCATTTTTGTAGATTCTTGGCTTCACAATCCACAATTACTCACTCTGCACACATCAGCGGGACTTCTGAAGGCAAGGGCGAAGGGTGCAGCTCTCATTGCACCCCCATTTCCGAAAGAACCACGGCCACCAAACTGAGCCCGTGCCGGCTGAAAGACATCCCTCAGTTGAGGGGACGCAAGCTTCCGCAGTACCTGTATAACGCCTGACCCATAACCTCGCCCTGGAGCAAGGTGATACTCCTTTGCGAATCTGGAATCAGTATAGATAAAATATCATGAAGGTCACAGTGAACCCTACAGTATCTCTTTGAATAAAAGCATCTGCCAAATGAATACATGTAAATGTAAAAATGACTCTTTTACCCATATGACTGTCCAAATTATAACTTACCTTCGAGCCATGTCTTGTTCATCAAACTCTGTCCTGGTTAGGAGTGAATTAGCAACACATCGCATCATGGCAGTGTCATCACTGTATTGGAGAATTCCTGAAAAATAGAATTTAGAACTGTTCTTTAACATGAATTGAGAAATATTTGATTAATAGTAAATACATGTTTAATAAAGATACAATTGTGACTGTCAAAAGGTTTATATTATTACACCACTTATTGCTTTGGGTATCATAATTATAGCTGATTTGGCCTTCTGATGCAGTAACACTGTAGTTCATGGCAGAGATTAAATATCAGGTCTTATACCATGCTATGGCTGGTAAATAAATTCTAGAATGTTCACCATCGCCCCGCGTTTCATCCTCCAATGCACTGAGATGCAGCAGAACTCGATCTAAAGGCACATCCACCGCGCCTTCAAACTCGCCGCCTATACAGTCTCCCAACACGGCACCGACCAGAGCGCCACGGAACCGGGACAGCATCGACGGCGCAGCTAGACGTGCTGCAGCTGACATTTCGAGTACCTTATCGCGTCCTAAATCCAAGCTGCACTTAAAAAATGTATACAAACTACCCTAATTTGAATTGATCACGTTTAAAACAAATCGTGTCGCCGCTGGTTATTCTGCTGGAGGAGTGTTGTTATTGTGTCCCGCACTTTACCGCACCATGACAAATATAAACGCATTGTAATTCTGTCGACTCAGAAGCCAATGTAATATTAAGTATTATTATTATGTAACTTATTATTTACTGTGAAATAGTTACAACTTTACATAATTCTGTGGTAGCTTTTATTTATGTATAAAAAGTGTCTCCCCCTCCTTTGTATTTTATTTTGATCAATTATAGAATCGAAGCGCGCGAGAGCACACGCAAACCGTAATGGCGCGCAGCTTGTACTCAAGCACGTCACGATGCGTTACAATTCGAACCATCTACTTGTGGAAATATTTAAATCACGGTAAGTAGACTGTTATAGGCAAACCAGTCTTTATGTATTTTTTTTAAAATTAAGTAGCACTATTTGTACTAATTATAAAAGTGCAGGACGGTTTATATTTGGGGTCATTTGTGAATCTACGGACAAGAAGAAGTCTCTTTCAAAGCAATCCGTCCACTCGGCGACCATATATGCAACTTCCGGGCAACTATTTTTTATGTATACAGCCTCAGGCGGCATAGAACAACAGGTCCTGTCTGCTTGACTGAGCGAAAGACCGAAATCTCCAAAATTACGATCAAAGAATATATTTCAAATCAGCAGTAAAATACAACAACACTGGTATCATAAATTGTGTATCTTTACTTCAGATTACGGGAAAATACATAAATCAACCAATCCCGACTTGTCTAGCTAACACGCATGCGCGTTCTCGAGTTGATTTGAGAGGCGGTTTCTGTTTATAAAAAGTGAGGCGGGACTTCCTTTTCTACATCCGTTTGGCCGTTCCAATAGCTCCCATTCATTTTAATAGAAGTGGTCGGTTTCTGCTAAATAATCTTTTTACGCGTCACTCTGCTCATTCGACTTATATACATCATATGCTCATTCTTCAGGTTTCGGGTTAAAACTTTTTGAATGTATGCAGATGCATGTGATATCTGCGTTTCTCATAATTCTGTCGTATGTGTAGATGTTCTGCTGCGCTGTTCAAAGTGGCGGGTAGGTTGAAACAACAGAAGAAGACTTTTGCTGTGCAAATTAAAGTGGATAGCGTCCTAACCTAGGACGTTGCAGACTAGAACGACAGGTAATTTTGAACATAATACAGGACTCAACAATAACGATGGCCCAGGGCCAGAATGTTGTGCGCGATAGAGAACGTTTCAGAGCCATTTGACGGAACTGCCACATCTTGCCCCATCGGGCCAATGCTGTTGTTCATGTGCATAATGTTTGTGTGTCTTGCAAAATGTGGATTTCCGTGTTATATTAAATGTTTTTGTTTTGTTGCGAATTGTACTAAAGTCATCAAGCTAACGTGTGTAGCTGACAAACATAGATAAAGTTGCGAGAATGATTTGCAATAATAATACTAATAATATAACACTCTTGGGATTGAGAGATAGAATTGGTTGAAAATGAATAATACATTTAAATAATATTAGCCTATTCTTAAATAATAATCGAAATACAATTAATAGTTAATTTTAAATAGTACAATTAAAAGTATTCATTTCAATAAAATTGTAAATTTGATTGTTATTAGTTACTATTAGTAATAAAATGAATGATTGATTTGAGTAAAAAAAATATTAATATATATACAAAAAATGATATAAAAGAAAAAACAACAGCATAATTTCCCAGCAAAAGTGTGTTTATTAATTTGTAGCTCACACACACACACACACACACACACACACACACACACACACACACACACACACACACACATTTACATATATATATATATATACATTTCCAGCTATTTTAATTGTTTTGGAGTTTAAACAATGTAACTAAAATTAAGCTACATAGTTTTTCAGTCATTATGCTGGACAACAGCATTTAGTTTGACAAAAGCATCAATATTCAGTTATTTTTCAACATTGCCTCAGTTATTTTTCTTTTTAAGCATCAGTTCAAATTAATATTAAATAGCCATTTGTTTTTTCTTTATCTTTACACAATCTTTAATTTTTGTGCACTCTAGACTTATAGATTGTCATCCGGTTTGACAACGCGTTATGAATCCCTGGGACCCCAGTCCTTACTCGGTAACACCTGCAGCTAAGATTTTAGCCAGATGTGTAGCCACAGGCACCATGACACAGGTAAGCCCATTAAAAAGTACCCTGTTTAATTCTATTTAAACCATTATGATGGTTATGTTGGCTAATTTATATATTTCGTCTTGTTTTTTATAGGAGGAGCTTGATGCTGTCCCTCAAAAATCAGAAGTCTTTTCTTCATTTTTACTCGAAGCCGAACAGCTGAACAGAATTAAAGACGAACTTGATCAGGTTGAAAAAAAAAAAAGATTTCAAACCATGTATGTCACAAAATGTGACCAATTCCTTTCGTTTTCTTTTTGTCATAATTACGCTCATGTTGTTTTAGGCTAATTTAGATTTAGAGCTGCTGAAGCTGGAAAAGGATGTAGCAGATGTCACTCACAGTCATTATCTCAGTAAGTTGTATTATCTCAGTAAAAGCTGTGCAGTATGATCTTTAATTGTGGATTTACATGTTCTGTATACGGGAAGACTCTACATTTACTTATTAATGTGTCTTTTTGTAAGGTCCAAGGTTTGCCGCCTCGCAGCAGTCCTCATCCCACCTTCTGGAAGTGTTGCGAGAACAGACAGTCCTGTTAGAAAGGCTCACAAAGCCACTATGTCAGCAGAACCTGCCCATTCAGGCTGATCTTCACAGGTCAGAGAGGTTTAACATGCTGTCAGCGCACATGGAAAAAATTATTTCCTTTTGGTTTAAAATTTAGCTTTTTTATTTAAATAACATCACACAAAAAAATCGGCAATGGGATGTTTGGGATCGGTGATTGGGATGTTTTTCATGCACATCATTTTGGAATCTTATGTATTTTTAAGCATAACTATGTTTACAGATATGTGGTAGAGCTTATGGGGATGGTGGTGGAGTTCATTCAGAACTTGGAAGTTAAAATTGAGTTGGTTAGAGCAATTCCAACCACTGAGGACTCTTTGAGTATTCTGGTAAGGGTATTAGTGTTTTTTATGTATTTTATAATGAATAAAAATCAACAAGAAATAGCTTATTTGACCTAAAAACCTAAATGAAAATTTGAAACCAGTGTATCACACCTTTGTCTGTATGTGATAGATATTTAGTAACCTTATTGTAGCAAACTTGAATCTTTATTGTATTGTAAATACATATGCTAACTGATCTTCTTATCACTCTTCTTCATTAGAACAATGCCATGACTCAGATACTGGCTCAGGTCACTGAGGTCGAGAATCTATACAAGCAAGTTCTTAAGCAACGAGGCCAGCCACAGCTCAAGATTAAAGATGTGTCCAGTTGATAAATATTTTTGATTTAAATATGCATTAATAATACTGTGCTTTTTTTTTTTGGTCTAATTAAATTTAATGGCATCTACAGTTTGTTCAGGATACAAGTTGACATCTGGGTCTAACACATTGAAATAATTAAAGGAAGCAATTGCATCAAGATCACTGACCAGATTCAGTATACATTTTTGCTTTGCTGTACTTTTTTTACTATTGACTTTTCATATTTTGTCTCTTGTAACTGCCTTGTGATTGTTGACACCTTTTAGATACTTTATACAGAGAAAAGTGGTGACCGTCAATGCTCACTGCTCCTGGTTACCTAATTCACCAGAGCATTTCTGGACATTAGAACATTTCTGGGGTTTCGGAATGCAGCAGTAAACTATTGCAGGGTAAACTTTTATAGCGGTGAATAGGAGAGCACAGCAAATCCACACACATACACAATCCACTTAATTTTCCATGACTTTAAACAAGAGAGAAAAAAAGTGATGCATTAAAGCGATAGGTCACCCCAAAATGAGAAGTGTGTGTGTGTGAGAAACAGATCAACATTTGTACTTTTAACTTTAACATTCTTTCACGTTTTGAAACGTAACATGGAGATATATGATACAAAATGACTTAATATTGATCTTTTTCTCACCTACACTTATATCTCTTCAGAAGACATGGATTTAACCACTGGACGTAAAATCTTATGGATTACTTTTATGTAGCCTTTATGTGATTTTTGGAGCTTCAGAGGTCTGGTCAACATTCATTTGCATTGTTAAGACCTACAGTGCTGCAAATATTCTTCTAAAAATCTTTTATTTCAGCAGAACTATCCCTTTAAGGTGCACAATTTGTGTGAAAAAACAACAACATGCTTTTATAATATTTCATCTATGTGATAACTTCTTCTGACATGACTTTCCTTTTGGGCTGATGTCACCAATCTCTCTTATTTTTCAACCTACAAGTTAAATTCTGGTATGTAATGGCCATTGACCCAAACAATTTCTAATGGATAAAATCCTATCCTACATTAATTTCTTGTTGAATATTTTCTTTCATTCAGATATATGTCAGATAACGGAAGTAAAATGGGTTTATATTATATTATAATACTCTATTGATGGGACTATTGAGCAGTGCAATGCCTTTACAGGTCTGCATTTGAGTTCTCCAGTTAGCACTGTTTAACTTAACAAGTTATGATTGCCTCCAGCCGCACAGAGTAATGAGGGTAATAAAGAGCCCTTTTTAGGCCCTCAATGGTCACATTCTGCCAGGGCAATAGAAGACAGACAGAATGATTCTCGTGCAAAAGCAATAATGTATCTAATATGCTCTTCATTGTACAACCCACATATCACATCTAGTTCTATTTATGTGTTGGCATGTTGTCTGCTTGCAAATCAACAAGTCTACAGTGTTCGGATTGGATGGGGGGTGGACCCGTCATTAGGCCAAAATCAGGTCCCCTGATGTTTTGTAGAAACTAGAATGCTAGAAAGAGAAAACTACTTTTTTTTATTAATGCACTGACAATGTGACATTGACCAAATCTGTCCCAGTTTTCACAAGTAATCTAAATTATATTTTCTTCAGTATCACCTCACGTTAATGGTAAGATATACTTCTTACTAAATATATATATTTGTTTGTACACCTAATTTACTATCATTAAATGAGCATTGTTCTTAGAACTGAACAGTTGCTAGGTTACTTAATATGCACACACAATTAATATGCATGTAGTTTTGCACTTATTTATCTATCTACATGTAAGCTCACTATCAAACAGTTGTAACAAACCATCTAACATAATTCTGAGAAAAAAAAGCAGTTTAAGGGGACCCCAACTCATTAATAATAAGAGAAGTATAGAGCTGTAAAAAGAAACACCCACTGATGTTCCAGGGACTCCTCCAAAAGTCAAGTCATTTTTATTTGTATAGCACCTTTCACAACACACATCGTTTCAAAGCAGCTTTACAGAATATCATGCATTAACAGAAAATGTTAAGAGTGGAAAACTCTTATAGTGAACTCTGCATAGTGAAGAGTGGAAAGTTCTGCTACAGACTTGAAATGCAGCTGCTGTCCCAGCATCTCAGAATACTGTCTGAATAAGTTAAGAGGTTTGCAAGCCAGTTTTGATGAGCAGATCCACCTTTTGCTGTGCCCCTCTCATAGCTCCACCGGTTCCTGTTAGAGAAACATGTAAAGGCCAATTCACACTGCCCCAACAATCTCCAACTCGAACAATTACCAACAAACACGCTTGTTTGGTCAGTGTGTTGGACCTGTTGGAGTTACACTAACATACATTTTTATATGAATCTATCAGCTTTCCTTGTCAAAATTATATAGTCAATTTTCTATTATAGTATATCCATCAATGAGAACAGTATCTGGATGAAAGCATACACTGTTAATAGGTGCCAAACACCATGCTTTCACTATGCACTTTCACTAATGGCGACTTTATCCTCTTCTCTTGTAAATTCTTCTGGTACACACTGACAAATTATGACTATTTCTGTCTTGACAACATACATGTTTAGCAAACCTATACATGCAAGGCAATGTTGAATCCTACCTGACAAGATCTCTTCTTAAATAATGTTCTCTTTATCATAAACCTGGTTGCCGGCACAAGGATTCAGAATATCCTGCAGGTGATGGGCCTGTTTGATCTCAATGTGCTTGATAGTGGTTGCTGTCTTATTTACACAACGTGACACCCTGTCCAAGTTAAAGGAATGGTTCACTTTCTTTCTGCTATGGAACAAAATACACTGAAAAAAAGTGTTGGTTTAACTTAATTAAATTGTGTACATTGGTTCCACACAATGCAAATGAGTTTATTTGATATGAAATGTAAAAAAAATACTTTGAGTAGTGAAAACCTAAATTAATTATGTTAACCTTAACTTAAATGTGATCTGTTCAAACAGCTATTGAACCTTGCAAAAGACCTATTAGCATAATATATACAGTATATACACTTTTTGTTCTGTATGACAATTATCATGCTGCTGAGAGTTTACAGATCCCTGATCAATAATTTACATTTACATTTATTCATTTGGCAGACGCTTTTTAAATGTTGCCTACTCAACCTTTATCTAACCGTTACTGCCACTCTTCTCCACAATGGTATCTGGCAAAAAAATTCAACATGACAGAAACTCCTCTAAATCCCAACATAACAGAATATTGAACAAGTAATAATACAGTAAAAATTTGTGTAAAAATACATTAAAATAAAACTTGCATGTTGGTAACTGGAAATCCTGTGCCCAGTTTCATCAAAACATTGATGTTACAAATATTATTCACATAGTCAAACACAAATGAATTAAATGAACACAGATAGATTGTAACAGAGACCATTTAACAGAGGACATGCCACTTCTGTTAAAATAAATGGGAGATATTGGAATGCAGAACGGCCAGTGGATGTAGAAAGGGGGTCCCGCCTTATAGGTAAAAGAGCCAATCACCTTTTAGACAAAGACATCAACTGTCAATCAACTCGAAAACGCTCATGCACACTAGCTATACAAGCCGAGAAAACTACTGCTGATTTGAAATATGTTCTTTGATCGTAATCTTGACTATTCGTTTTGGAGGTTTTGGTCTTTTCCCAATCAAGTAGATGGGGCTGCTCTTGTATGCTGCTTGTTGACAGATACCAAATATAGCAACTTAAAATGCATGTCTGGTTTAAACCTGGGAAAAGTGTGCCATATGGAAGTTATCGATTTAGAAAACCATGTTGATGATAGGAAAATAATCTGTGACAATAACCTACTTGTGGTGTTTCCTCAGTGGCAAAAGAGGACCAGTCTTCTTTTGACTCTGTTTGGTGATCTGCTGGTTGGAAAATGTCTGTTCGGTATTCTTGGCAAGCATCTTCAGTGCAAACTCCTGCCACCTACTGCTCCTGCCCTGTTTCTCCCTATACTCTAGAGAAGATTCCTTCAGGCAGGTGAGCACATTCAAGACACTGAATTGTCCTGTCATTCTAAAGGCATTGTGCACTTCACTTTGATCTCTAGGAATTCTGAAGCATGCCATAGTGTTCACGGCAGAAGCCTGTACTGAAACTCTGCCTTCATTTAGGGTTAAATAACTCACAATGCAATTCTTTGTTCTTATGCTTCTTTCTTTTCTTTAATCTGGCACTTGCTGCCAAAGGGCCTGTGTCATGGAAAAGCCAACTAAAATAATCTCTTCAGAAAAAATGGCCTCATTTTCTGCATAACTTCATCAGAGAAAGAAAGACCTTGGATTGCATTTTTCAAAAATGGTCTGTAAAGTCACTCCTCTTTGTACAATGTGGTGCTGGACTCCATTTAGCATGATGCACATTCATGGTACTTGGTAAGGGCCTTATGGAAAAATGTCTAAAAAGGGGGAACAAATTTAGAGTTATGATCTTATTTAAGATCAGCAACTTTCATTGCTTGCATAGTTGAAAGTCTCTTCATTACATGATAGAACATGTCAAATACAACTTGATTATTAAGGTCTCCTGGTTTTAAAACACTGCAAAAATAGCCTCTTTAGCTTTTACAAAGCTAGACTGACTTGAACACGAAAGCTCTCTGAAGCTCCTCTGATCTTTAGGTAGCGAGTTTGATGGTAATATGAAAAGTTTACCTTCAAATCCCTGTGATCTCACGTCACAAGCTTCTGTTCTGGAATTACTGCTCAGAGCTTACGGTAAAATAAAGTTACCTTTATACAGTGCTAAAGCAGTTTATATCAAATTAATAATACCTTTTTATTATATAAAAAAAACGCATACTTTTAATTAGCAAAAGGAAAGCAGTTCGCTGACTACCTGTGAAAATTCAGCTCTTGCAGCACTCGGATACCAGACTTTGGCATAGAAACAAGATGCACTCCTCCCACGCACAGCGGGTGCCATCAGAGCCCTTCTACTAAGAAGAACCTAAAAGATTAGTTGGCGAGGAGACCAGAGGCTGTTTTGTTACAACTCAGTACACTTGACTCTATGGAGAGTGTTCTCTACGACCTAGTTGAAACTTGTCTACAAAACGCCAATTCGAAGATTGGCTATGGTGCTTAAGCCCCGCCCTTTTAGGCACTGTCCGTTATAAAAGCAGGCGTGCAAACACCATTCCTCATAATTTTCTTCCTTCAAGACAGCGATTCATCTTATCGTCTAGAAGCCTTCTACTGCTTCGCTGTCGATATACACGAGTCAGCGGACGGGATCTTCACGCCAATGAGAGGCGCTCCGCTCCCTACAGTGTTCCGGCGAACAGTTACTACGCCTTGATGCTTCGCTGGTGAATGGGCCACTTCAGCATCCTGATTCCCAGCAGTGCTTCGGCAGGAGTTTTGTGATTAATATAAGCTATTGTGATTGATATTGTGTGTGTGTGTGTGTGTGTGTGTGTGTGAGTGTATATATTAACTAAAAGAGCCGCTCACGTGTTCACGTCTTTTAAAGATGCAGTTCCGTAAGTGTTCATTATGCGAGGGACACATCCCGCCATTAGATCAGCATGAGAGCTGCATTTACTGACTGTGACATGCCCATGTAGAGACATCTCTCATACAGATGGACTCCCCTCACCTTGAGGGCATGAGTCTCAAGACGCTTCGGTCACAAATTGCCCTCATTCTGAGGGATGATTCAGCTTCCCGCTCCCTCCCACCCACCTCTTCTGTGACTCCCGAGGGATATCCGCTAGCACCTCAATCTCAATATACTGTGTCTACGCCGTTGCAGTATATGCTCTGCAGAAGCGCATGGTCACGTTAGGTGGTTCTGACACTGGAGAGGATGTTATGCCTCTCGCTGCATCTGGCAAGTGGTCAAAGAATGACGGTGCAACCCCTTCCCCCAGCGAGGGCGAGGAGCGTGCACGCTCCACTGACAAGGAGATGCTTTGAGTCCTTTCAAGAGCAGTCGAAGAGCTCGGTCTCGAATGGTCTCCTCCAGAGGAACCTGAAAAATCTTCCCTTGATGAATGGTTCTTGCAGTCTGGACGTCGTTAAGCGACCACGTTCTGCAGATCTGCCTCGTTCTTCCAGGAAGTTCATAATGAACCGACAAAATCCTGGCGCACCCTATTCAGCTCACTCGCACATCGATTCCATGCTCCTCAATAAAGTGGACCATGGGGAAAACAAAGGTTATGCCCAACTACGCCCTGTGGAAGAGGTGGTAGCAGCACATCTCTGCCCAACGATTAGCTGGGCGTGTAAATCACGCCCCGTTGATCCTTCCAAGCCGTGTCGCTTCACGTCTGCACTGGCTGGAAAAGCATACTCTGCGTCGGGCCAAGCTGGTTCAGCACTCCACGCAATGGCTGTGCTCCCAAGTTTTCCAAGCTAAAGTCCTCAAGCAAATGGACGAGCAAGGCTACAATCCTGAGATGTTCAAAGAGCTCCGCACCACTACGGACTTAGCGCTGCGTGCCACGAAAGTCACTGCACAGGCCATTGGCAAGTCAATGGGAAACCTAGTGGTTGTGGATCGTCAAATCTTGCTAACCCTCAGGAAAATGCATGATGCTGCTCTATTTGATGCTCCGGAGTCCCCAGCCAGCCTTTTTGGCGGCTCTATGGATAAATTTGGAGCGCTACGTCACGACTCGGCAACACTTGCAGGCTATGAGAAATGTTATGCCAAAACAAAGCAACAATTTGGACAGTGGACAGCACATTACACCTGGACAGCTTTGTGCCTAAAAGTGCGGGGCTTAAACACCATAGCCAATTTTAGAATTGGTGGTATTGTAGAAAGATTTCAACTAGGTCGTATAGAAGGACACTCCCCAGTGGAAGCTTCCTCATGCAATGTCGTGTTCCCTTCATCTCAGGGAATCAAGGTTATCTTGAATGCATGTCTATGGAGGAGATAATTCAGTGCGCTGCACAGGGGCACAACTACCCTTTTCTGAGCGGGTATGCAAAACTAAATTTTGCACCCCCCTTTATATGGTGCCCCATGTGTTGAATATCTTGCATATATATTTTTTGCACTTCTGGTGCTGCATTAACTGCATTTGTAAAGAGACAGCCCATCACTTAAAGGGATATTACACCCAAAAATTCTCTCATTATTTACTCACGCTCATTCCCTGTTGAAGATGAAAGAAAAAGAAACATCCGGTGTTTGAATGCACGTTTTTCCCTAACCCCATACCTAAACCTTACCGTAAAGTCAAACCCATTATGGAATAAAGGAAATATTAGGGGTTATAAGAAGGCAAGGGAAGCGTATGTGATTTGTTGGTGTAAAAGTACTTTTTCGTACCACCCAAGTTGTACATTACTGTACGATTTCGCCACCTTGTACAAATTGTCATAAGACTGTTTTGGTCACCACACCTGCACATAGCAGACAATGCTGTCTACACAACAGAGGAAACAAAAGCAATCATGATAACATTTGCATATGAAAAGAACAAATAATTCAGATGAATAACATGGTTAGGAGACACTTTCATGTTTTGTATAGGCACAATTTTATTCTGCGCTATTTTTTAACAGTCATTGCCATTTTAACAGCATTGCATCTACTGCATTTCTTGCCTGCAGCAAGTAGTCTATATTTTCACAGATCCATACTTCAAACATAAACTTCAGGCCATGACATTTACAAGTAGTTTAAAGGGGCATTGATGTAAATTATGTGTCTGTTTCACCAAGCTCATTTGATGAGCCAAAGTATTTCAAATGTGATTTCTTCTGTTACAGAGATATACATTATATCAATGTGTATAGGACCATATTGCTTTTCTTGGAACCTCTTCACAAGTACAGTTGCCTGCAAGCTGCATACATATTGTAATAGTTTGCCTCTCTTTGAATGTGAGCAAATTGCCAAATTGCCATGCAACTTTTACTTATATGCACCTATAAAATAAATTCATAATTAAATGGACTAGAATTAACAAAAATAATATAAATAAAGATAACTATAAAAAATGATAACAGAGATTAAAATATATATTTTGAACCATGTATTAAAAAAGGTATTTTTCTACTCCCATACATTGGCTGACAAGTGTTTGGGAGTGGTTTTTATAATCCTATAGCAATTCTTATTTGCTTCTTGCTCTGGCTACGTTTGTCAAATAAGAATTGATCAATGCATTAATGTTAAACAATGTAAATAATACCATTAATAAAGATCTTTTCAAGAAAAAAAAAACATCTTATGATATTTGTGTTATTAATAATTATTGCACACAATTAAAAATAGTCACAAGATTTTTTTTTATATAAATATATCTATCTCTCAATTGAACAAGTCTACATTCATAAACCTTTGTTCTTTGTTGGCTCAAGTTTAGTGAATTTGATGCTAGAGATATTTACTACAAGCATTGCATGTTTTATATCATAACATATGTTTGTGGTAGGATTTTCTTTAAATGTATTTATTAAATCTGACATATTTGATATTGGATATTAAATGAAACTTGAATCTATTTATAGATGATTCCAATTCAGCCCTTTTGATTAAAATAAAATGTAAACAAAAAGAGTGTTCAGTGCTGCACTGAATAAGCCACATTTCTACTTTTTGCATGTATTAGCTATTAGAGCAAGACAAAGTTCATAATAATACACTTAATTTGCTGTCGACCACTTGAATCCAAGTCAAAGCAATTTCTCACATGGAATCAAACAGCCACAAAGTCCACTTTCTGCTTAGTGCAAGTAATAATGTTTAACCCAACACTGCTTTCTATTTTTGATTCAGTCAGCTTGATCAGTTCACGCCACTTTAAAGTGAAGTCTCCACACAACAGGAGCCCCTGCGTACATAATACCTTCTAATTTCTGAAGAGTCCCCGCAGCCCTCAGGCCGATGTACAATGAGGACTGGGAAAAAGCGAGAATCTTGGTAGTTGGGTGGGCTGTCATTAAGGGCCAGCTGACTGGTATAAGACCTGGAGCACTGCTCATCAGGACAGCAGCGATCTGTAAGTGTACTGCTTCGGCTCCTACACAGTCCCAAGGTGCGCCTGGAGCCATATATGCGGCATAGTGAGAAGTGGGATGTATCCAGTGACAAACGGGAGTGGAAGGTATGTCGAGAGAAGATGGAGGAACAGCTAGAGGTGATGGTTGGCCGTCTTTGTCCACCCTCATGTTGGCAACTGTGCTCACAGTTTTGCAATGTCCCATAGCTCTGTGCTGGGTTGCTATCCAACAAGAAACGGTTGGAGGAAAGGCTGCTTCTGTCGTCTGACCTGGAAGCCTCCAGATTCATCAGCATGGCTTCTGAGTAGCTCGGAATAAGCTGACGTTTTGAGCGAATGTGCCATTCCAACTCTGTGCTGTCCACTGTTTCTGCTCTTGGAAGGCCATATTGAGTGTTCCTCACTGTAGCGACTACCTCTGGAGATGGGTTGTTGTTGCTGTACTCTAGCCCAAAGAGTTTTTCAACTTGATAGTGCAGAAAAGCCGTACGGTACTCAATCAACACTCGAAGTGGCCAGGAGAGCATGAGGAGAGCAGCCATCCAGAAGGTGACTCTTGAGGTGTACCACGGTAGTTGGTCAGGATCTATATAAGCTACGATGTGCTCTTTGAAGTCGACATTCTTTAGCAGCATGCCTTCGCGGGCTTCCATGTAGTCATCCAGGCCTTCAATTTCGGAGAAGAACCTGGCCCGTTGGTTAAGGTAAGAATTCTCTGGCCCTGCTCCAGCAAAACTGAAGCACTTGGTGAAATGCAATCGTGTTGCTGCGTGACCCTCCAGTCCACTCAAGTTGCGTGAAACATCCCGCATGCCACAACGCCTATAGTCAAACTCTCCCTCAGCTACATGCGTGTTCACACGCTCGCGATAAACCTGTGTGGTGGTGAAGGCATCCCCGTTCCGGTAACGCGTCACTTGTCGAGTCCTACGAACGAAATGGTAACTGATAGCTTTCCACCAGATGCATGGTCGAGATTGACGCATGCGCAGAACCCTTTCATGGATGCTGTCCACGTTGGCCTTGCACTGAAGCTCGCTGCGGGCACGACAGTGCCAGCACTCCATGAGGTAAACAACATAGAGCATGAGAAGAAAGGCCAAGGGGATGTACACATAGCCATCAGAACAAGGGCTGTCGTGGTATACCATGGTGCGACTTCCTCCTCCTCTAAGAGAGTTCATTGAGACAGTAAGGGAAGTACTGGAGGAATCAAAGCTTAGCTTGGTCACTTGGGTAAGCTGACACCAGGCCACAGCACCCAGGCAGCTGTACATGAGTAAGGACAAGAGGAGGCAACGCCAATGATTCTCACTGCACATAGAGGCACTCAAGGACTGCTTGATTGGCCGTTGCTACATGAAAAGACGAGAAAGAAAGGGAGAGGAAAATCAGTATAGTATAAGGCATGTAGACTTGTTATGAATGCAGTAAAATAAGAATAAAGATCAGGAATTTGAATCCCCTAGTCACTGATATGAGGAACAATTGGACGAAAGTATCAGATGTCCTAAGATGTTCAGTATGCCTTATCAGTGGTGGAGCTAGCAGGTAGCCATGTGTAGTCATAGCCACTATGGGCCGAAGCTTGGCCACCCCAGTGGCCACCCCACTCACTATGACCAAAACTGAAGAAGTGCTCAGAAATTTGCAGACAAATCAGAAGTGTTCTATTTTTATGATTTATTTAAAAAAAAAAAACATTGCACCGTACATATTATTGTAATCTGTAAAAACCACAATCTGATTAAATAGCTATGTGTCATATGTTGTTGGAAAGCTCTCAAGGAGTAGAATAGAACCAGCCAATTTTTGTACTTACAGACAAGAATATAGAGAGTAAAATACATGTTTTTGACATGCATGTTCCAAGACAACCGGTGTTGTTTATAAGCCATGTTTTCAATAATAACGTCACAAAAAAATAAAAGGAACATAAAAACACATAGGGGATTCCAATTAAAACAAGCCCAAATAGAATTAATTTGATGCATAGATCATTAGATAATCCACACGTAGAACAATGTTCACACAGCACATAATGTGCTATCTGGTTAAAACATGTTAAGATTCAGATTGCTGCAAGCAGAAGTGGAAGTCATCCAAATTTGGGCACAGAAGATCGTTCACTCTAATTGCATATGGTCACCAGGAATAGGCACCAATTACAGTATATGACTTAATGATGGTTCAAATGACACAAAATCTCATTACTCATGCCTGCATGTGTTGTATTTGCATTGTTGTATTTGCATGTGTAATTAGTTCTTATGTACAGTTATTATGTTTTATTTGTTTGGAGAGGCTTTTGGATACTTTTTAGTACAATAATATAAATTATTTTTGTAATGTCAAATCAAACTTTACTCAGTTACAGGTGACATGACTGGGAACAAAACAAAAGCAGTTTTTTGGAGCTACCTTATTTTACGGAATTTTATTTTATTCATTTTATTATGGAATATACAAAAATACCTTTTTAACTCACTTTTTTGTGATTTTCAGCAGTTTCTTATGCTGAGAGTATCATAATTTATCATAATCTATTTCATTAAAAAAAAAAAACTAAATATTCTTTAAAAATATACCAAACAATTGACCCTCCTTGTTTTTTGTAGAGCTATAAGCCTTTAATTTTGGGCATGTCAATGAAACAGGAAATCTTTAAAATCACCTTCAGAGCTTAAAGGGTTAACTCTGACAAAAGCTGAGTTCGGAATGGCATACTACCATACCACTCCTACTATTTCTGCCATAGACATATATGGCAGAATTAGTGAGTATGGGTAGTATGCCATTCCGAACTCAGACAAAGACTCACCTGGCTTAGGTGCTTCAGACATCTGTATGGTTGACTTAAGCATATTATATTTTTTTTTTAAAACAATACCGACATGAAAGATATTTAAGCTTGTTTTGAACAATAAAGTAGCAAAAATAGTAACACGAAAGACTCATAAGAGTCATCAAAATCCTGCAAGATAAGATATAAAGCTTTATTTGTACACTCTTGACTAAAAAACAGTAATTATTTATCAATTGCTTTTGACAATTTTCTAGGCTAAACAATGAAAATGTCAGAGAAATCATATATTTTAAAGATGTGTACAAAGAATGAAGGCTTATATAATTCTTTATTAAATGTTTTTTGATACAACGCACACTATTCTTGAAAGCTTAAAAGCAAAGACACTCTGAGTATTTTGGATGTTGATCTTTTTCAGCTACTGCTGTGAGTTGTATGACATTTAGCACTCAACACTGGTTTAGTTCAGTTTACACACTAAACTGGCATAAAACATCAGAGATGTGATTTATGTTTTACTTTGAAAGTAAATACTGAGTTTCTTTGAGATTTGTGCTCAATATGGTATCTCTTTATGAGGTCAGAATGTGTGGCATTGTCCAGTAAGTGTCAGTAAATTTCAGTAGCTAATACCACAGATTTTGATATTTATAAGAGTTGAAAGGCTTTTAAGGTGGGAAGTGAGACACAACATTAATAATGGAAATCCCACATGAAAGACAATACTGTGACAGGGCTAACAGTCAGCAATCCAAAAGCATTTTGTAGGAAAAAAAATTGCTCATATCCCCATTGCTCTGGGATAAGGGACATTTTTGACATGATATGATTATAATCTAAAATGCTTAGGCAGATTACAGCTGAAACTTCATATTGACTAAAGGAATACCATGCTAAAATATAGAGTACTATTCAAAGAATTTAAGTATAATTTGAAGTAACTGCTCATCTGAATGGCCTTGGAAAAAATTAAAGCATTCAGATTTCACAAAGCATCCGTTAAAGGTGCTGTAAATGATTTTGGCCATTATGGAACTTCCACGACAGCAGAAACACCAACTTCCAAAGCCGTCCCAAGACAGTGTTGGGAGTCACCTTCTCATGGTTGTAAAATACAACAGTAGCAAAATGGCACACTCAGTTGACAACTGTTAAGATTCTGAATATGATATTATCCTTCCTATTCTGTTAGGTCAAAAAAAAAATTTGTTTTGTTTATTTGACCAGCACAAAACTTTGTGACTTTTCCACCACTAGCCATCTGAACACAAAAAAATGAATTTGGACTTTATTTGAAATATCTAATTGGTTGTAAAACTTTGCTGTTCATGTCAAAATTGACTGCCCATAAGAAGTTAATGGGAAAGTCGAAATTGTTTTATATTTGTCAAATACAATCTATTGAAATTTCAGTCCATTCCTGTTCCTTTGTTTATTACTGTTCATATTCTTGTCATTATTATTAATTTACTTTAAGTTATAAATTATAAATTGATGTTTGAACAAAATTATTATTTTATGTCTTCTCTTTGTAACTCCAGGTCAGGTTTGACTATAAGCATAATGTTGCAAAAACAACAACAACAACAAAAAACAAAACAAATGCTAAAGTTTGTATATTTAGTCATTATCAAAATATTATTTGTCACTCACCTAGCATTTTATTAGGAACACCTGTACACCTACTTACTCATGCGATTTAGCAATCTGCCTCTAATTTATGTCACATTCTCATATTTTAGTCATGTTTCAAATTTGAGAAGTGTAGGTTCTTAATTGTAATTTTTTTCTCTCTCTTAAAAATGTGTACATTTATTTGTACATGCAAATTAATGGAAAGATTTAGAAATGTACATGTAAATAAGACCAAAATAGCATAAAATCCCAAAAGAAATGCATAATTTAATTGTTCTTACTTAAGGGGAAAATAAATTGCATCATCATCATCAAAAAAAAAAAAAAAAAAAATAAATAAATATATATATATATATATATATATATATATATATATATATATATATATATATATATATATATATATATATATATATATTTGCATTAAAAAAGACCACGAATACCAATGGGAGTATTTTCATTACCATAGGAGGGTTAAGAGTTAATCTATGCATTTATAAAGCATAATTAACATATTCAGTAATTTAATCATATTTCGTTAATGTTTACTGATTCAGCTGAATAGGTTAAGTTTTATTTCTGCATAGATGATTTACAATGAAAGCAGACAATACAATTTGTTGCTCAAGTGACAATCAATGATGCTGATTCTACTGTGCTCCATTATAACTGTTATAAATTCATAATTGACATGCCCATAAAGGAAATACCAAGTCACATCTTATCCGCAATTCATAAACTGTTGGAGAGGAGCAATTCACAGTTCTAGCAGGTGAGATTTGTGCAAAAGTGTAAGTATAATGTGGAAAATTCACAAAACTGGCAGGCCATAAAAGATTTTCAAGGCAAGATGCACTAACAGCATAAATCTCAGAGATGCGGCTGGGATCAGCATCAACACCAGGACATTTAGTGTGATATCATAATGTATGCTTTGTCAAAAATGTGGAGTTAAACCAACCAGTACTGTAACACCACAAGCATGATTCTCATGGTAACAGGCATTTAATTTTTCTGAATGGCAGTTCCATAATTATGGTAGTCTATTACAGAGGTGCTGATCAATGCATAAAACACATACTGAGTGCAGTGAATGTAATATGCAGTGAGATGCAAAGTGCTTAAAGCTCTATCCACCTCAAATCTGTATTTGTCCTTGGGGTTTCTATCATATTTAATATTTATTACATTTATAAAAAAT
Organism: Xyrauchen texanus; assembly: GCF_025860055.1. NCBI lineage: Eukaryota > Metazoa > Chordata > Actinopteri > Cypriniformes > Catostomidae > Xyrauchen > Xyrauchen texanus. The sequence continues at coordinate 21,211,775 of NC_068291.1, forward strand.
GCTTTAAAATGTGTGCAATTAAATCAAGCAGAAGTTAAAAAAAAAAAAAAAAAAAAGATAAGCCCCACAAAAATCAACCAGGTGTTTCATACATTCTACTACCAATATGGACCATGTAGCCCATATCTATTTTAATTTATTTATCTTAATTTAGCATTTTAGTGACTTTATAACTCATGATCTGCAGTCAGTGGTCTATATAATGCAAATGAATACAACTGGTTTAATAATAAATTACTTTCAATAACTTATGTATGATAAGGTTTTTTTTAAGTGGCTTCTAATTGCTCCTTTTCACTGACATTAACTGAATGCAAAAGGAGAAATATTTTGAATTTTACACATACACATCGAGCAGCTTACAACTGTCTAACAGTCTAAATAAACTAAATCATAGATATATATATATAGCATATACATAAATCTCGTCTCCTCCAAGGCAATGACACATGCAGCTATGAGACCGTCATTAGGCTCATGTCATACCTCTTCCAGCACATCGAGACTGGCCGGTGTCTCCGCACTATCACCTGGGGTGCTTGGCGCTGTATCCTCCGCAGTGGTATCAGTTTCCAGATCTAGAGTCAACATCCTGCGTCAGGTATAACATTGCACTTAAGTATTTCACCTCCAACACGCCGCTTTTCTTCAAATATATATAAAACCGCTTTAAAACGTGACTGTTTGTTTTGGATGGATGCCAGAAGCGCCGGGGATCCCGCTCTGGGTGTTGCCATTCAAGGAGACTGACTTGGTGGCGGATACCGCGGGGAGTCTGCGGAGGACTGAGAAAAAGCACGAGAACTGCTCTCCAGAGTCTCATGGAGACAGATTCGTTTGTCTACGTGTGTACAATAAATTATTGAACTCACTAAGCTGCACGAGATGTGCTCGTGTGATATCTCTGCATAATTAGAGAAAATCTATTAATTATGTTTGCCACAATGCAAGTTTATCATCAGTGAATTTCAGCATCATTATTGTGGTGGACACAAAAATGATTTTCTTTGAAATTCAATCAGCAACTAACTGAACTATATATATATATATATATATATATATATATATATATATATATATATATATATATATATATATATATATATATATATATAAATAAAGTAATAATAATAATATAGTATATATTTAAAATCTGTTGAACCATAAAGTATTTTATTTTTAAAGGCTTTATATTATTGCCAACTACCCAATCATCATCATCAGCATCACCATTTTATTGCATATTTTGTTTAATAATAAAATACATATATGGATATATGCATGTTATTTTACATTTATATTTTTTGCATGTATACAACTAATGTATATAGTAGCCTATTGTTTTATTATCTTATATGCATTCAATCTTTTATTAACTGTAAAAAAAAAAAAAAAAAAAACATATGCTACAATAAACTAAAATGCCTTTATTTTGCAATAGTCACAGATAACCGGAAGTTTAATTATAGCTGTAAACACATGTGTTCAGTCTGTTCATTCAAGGGACAGAGAGCCTGCAGAACAGTGCCTAATTTTCAGTAAAATGAACTTTAACGCTTATTACTGGATTGCTGACCGCTAACAGTAATTATCACTTAGCTTACAGGATAGGTGCTTCTCCAGTTATCCACTGCAAACCAACCAGAAAACTCGTCGAGACTGTCAGTCACAGTCACTACATTGACAGTTTAGGAGCAAATGCTGATTCATTATTACTTCTGACGTTTGTTTCTGAAATCAACCTCCTCTCTTTTCCTCCAGGACGTTGGGATGTTGCGACGTCCCAAGCCCACAGACTCAGAAGCGGATTTGATCCTGGAGCAGCAGGAGTTTCTGGCGACAGGCAGTTAGTCCACTGCTGTCAAGCGTGCTGATAAACGCAGAGGAGGCGCTGCTTCAGCTGATAGACGTGAGGAGCAGCGAAATCAGAGAGAGATGTTGTGACTATAGCGACTATAGTTTACTGAAGCACCTGTTAACATTTGACATAGAGCTTAAATTATGACACAATTCATCTGGGGAATTTAAAATGCTCAGAATTAAATGAATTTTGCCATATTCTTGATATATATATATATATATATATATATATGTACACCTGTGGCCAAAAGTTTGGAATAATGTACAGATTTATATCTTATGGAAATATATTGGTACTTTTATTCACCAAAGTGGCATTCAACTGATCACAATGTATAGTCAGGACATTAATAATATGAAAAATTACTATTACAATTTGAATACAATTTTCATTCTAGCTGCCAGTTTGTCCAGATATTCAGGTGACATTTCACCCCACACTTCCTGTAGCACTTGCCATAGATGTGAATGTCTTGTCGGCACTTCTCACACACCTTACAGTCTAACTGATCCCACAAAAGCTCAATGGGGTTAAGATCCATAACACTCATTTCCAATTATCTGTTGTCCAATGTCTGTTTCTTTGCCATCTCTAACCTTTTCTTTTTGTTTTTCTGTTTCAAAAGTGTCTTTTTCTTTGCAATTCTTCCCATAAGGCCTGAACCCTGAGTCTTCTCTTTACTGATGAACATGAAACTGGTGTTGAGCGAGTAGAATTCAATGAAGCTGTCAGCTGAAGACATGTGAGGCGTCTATTTCTCAAACTAGAGACTCCGATGTACTTATCCTCTTGTTTAGTTGTACATCTGACCTTCCACATCTCTTTCTGTCCTTGATAGAGCCAGTTGTCCTTTGTCTTTGAAGACTGTAATGTACACATTTGGATGAAATCTTCAGTTTTTTGGCAATTTTGGCAATTGCAAGCATTGTACAGCCTTCATTCCTCAAAACAATGATTGACTGATGAGTTTCTAGACTAAGCGGTTTCTTCTTTGCCATTTTTTACCTAATATTGATCTTAAGACATGCCAGTCTATTGCATACTGTGGCAACTCAAAAACAAACACAAAGACAATTTTAAGCTTCATTTAACGAACCAAATAGCTTTCAATTGTGTTTGATATAATATAATATAATAAAATATTGATATAATAATATATATATATATAAAACATTTCATTCTAAGACTCAAATAAGTATGTCTTCATATGTATTCAGATCTCCCAGTTGAGATTCCCACCCTGACACCTGCACCTCCAAAGAAGTCTCATTTCAAGCAGGAGCAGCGAGTGCGGTTTGAGGATGATGACCCAGAAGAGCGACTGGACAGACATGATACTCTCATCAGTGCTGTGCTTTTCAGAATCATTGTGAGTCATGCATAAACAATTTATTTTTGGATGTATAATTTAATTACACCATGATACAATGTTTATTGCTCATATCTCTGTGTAGGAGAGGGACACAAGTGCCAAGCCTGTGTCACTCCCATGCTTCACGGGCACTCCTTTCCCCAAAGTCATCCGTCGATCTGTAGTGGAAAGTCAGGTGATGTTCTCTTAATATGAGATGAATGAAAAATGCGCAAAATTTTTCCCTACTTATCCTTTATGTGTCTGTGCTTTTGTGTCGTGTCAAGGGGCAGTTAAGAGCATCTGAAGGCAGAAATAGTATTTTTGCACATCAGATTGCAGCACAAATGGCTAAGAAGGATGATGCATCCTCTTTAAATGGTTCAGAGACTAGAGATCAGTCATATGGATCTACAAATTTGGCCTTCTCACTATTGGAGACCATGGAGACTGAGCAACCTAAATCAGATGCTGTCAGTGAGTGTTTATTGCTATTTTCCCCTCCACCTGTCAAACACATTCAGAGAGAGAGAGATATATTTTATTTGCTGGTGTGATATTCTAATTACAGAAAGCATTTCACAATCACTTTTTAAAAAGCAGGTAATGTAATAGTAAACAAAGGTATGATCATCTCATATTTTCTGTTATAGATGCTGTCAGTAGCCCCCTGCTTGTGTCAGGTCAAGGACTTGGAATTTCAAACAGTGCCAAGTCTACCAGGAGAATCAGGCAAATCTGCAGACGATGTCCCACAATGAAATACTGGAAGAACAGAGTAGGCTGCTGGCCCAGCTATGTGAGCTGGACAACATTCCCACTGCCGTCACTTCTGGTGCCAAAGAGCAAACATCTTAAAATGTACATCTGCAGCACAAAGTAAATTAAAGTTTTAGCAGCCAGCTGACAAAATTTTACACTTCACATGTTCTTACTGCCAGTGTAAAGTGCAAATATTGCCCCTTAGTAGTTTATTTAATATAAACTATTAAATGAACTACTAAGGGGCAATATTTGGCCCCTTGAAAAAGATTTTTAATGAAGGCATTTTTTCCTAAATTTGTCACAGTGTTATGTCAAAAATGTAAGTTGATTTGATTAATTGTAACACATTCTCAATCTGAACAGGTATTGCTGTTAACTATGAAATTAAATCTATATCAAATACAAAAGTAGCTGTAAACAACACATAAAATATCATATAAATAAATACTAAGGTAGAACACATTTATAATAATTGTCCCCAATCATAGATCTCTGCTGTCTACTTCCACATTAGATTTTAATCTACTTTTAAACTGACTTTATTGTTTTAAAGGGATAGTTCCCCCAAAAAGGAAAATTCTCATCATTTGCTCCCCTTTATGCCATCCCAGATGTGTATGACTTTCTTTTGATGAACACAAATGAAGTTTTTTAGAAGAATATTTCAACTCAATAGGTTCATACAATGCAAGTAAATGGGTACCAAAACTTTGAAGCTCAAAAAGCACATAAATGGTCTGCACTTATATAGTGCCTTTTTAACCTTAACGGTATTCAAAGTGCTTTACACTGCGTCTCGCTCACCTATTCACACACACCAATGGCGGCAGAGCTGCTATGTAAGGTGCTAGCCTGCCATTGGGAGCAACTTGGGGTTCAGTGTCTTGCCCAAGGACACTTCAGCATGTGGAGTCGTGTGGGCTGGGATTCGAACCACCAACCCTGCAGTTAGTGGCCAACCCGCTCTACCAACTGAGCCACAGCCGTCCCATGCAGAATAATGCAGAATAATAAATAAGTGCAGTTATTTTTATTTTATATTTTATTATTAAAAACAGTTGAATATTTAACTAATCTTTTACTATAAATTCTCCTTCCTGCCAGTAGGTGGCGATATGCACAAAGAATGTGAATCACAAAAAAACAGAAGAAGAAGAAAGTGAAAGTGGAGATTTATAGTAAAAAAGGACTTAAATATTCATCACTTTCCTCACACAGAACTCTCATACATACATTAGCCCTACAATAGAATATTATGAAATACTAAATCTGTTAGATAACGGAAAAACGTTTCAATGCAGGCCTATGTTGCACCCACGTTTTACAACCCCTACTACGAAAAAGTTGAGACAGTATAAAAAATGCTATTAAAAACTAAAATTAGTCGAATCTTTTGGAGTGAGTTGCAATCATCTGATTTGAAATTACTATGCATTTATAAAACAAACTATGAAATTCACAGGGTAAAGCATCATATAATGTGTAGTTGTAGTGCTTTCAATATCGCAAAGGGTGAATATAATTTACAAATCACACATTCTTGTTTTTATTAGCATTTTTATTCTGTCCCAACTCTTCTGAAATTTGGGTTGTAAATATCTGGGCCAGTTTTTATCTCAAGCCCTGGTTAATTTCTGACACCGCTTACTACAACTAAAATTTTGTTATTTGCTTTAACCTCACATTGTCTTATTATATGAATTATGAACGATTATTCGACTATTCGGCGATTATTGCAATGATTAATCATTAGTTCTTAACCGATTATTCAGCTTGTGCCCCAACTTAAAAAGTTGTATTAAACATGCTTGCTAACAATAAAGAGGACAAAATCATCTTTTAAAAATACCTCTAAATGACATTCACTGAATTTAAGGGACAAAATACTTTTTTAGTTAATTCAGTAAAGAAATTCACTGCAAATAAATCCTATTGTTATCAAGTGTTTTTGTCTTGTTTTCCATTTAAAATTGTCTAAAAATTCTTAAAACAAGATAAATTTACTTGAGAAGCAACATATAAGATATTTAGACTTGCTTTAAGAGAATGTATCTTAAATATATGTGTATTTTTCACGTAGTTATACATCTGCGAGTGCAGTAAAGTTTTACATTCAAGATCTATTCTCTAAAAGCAAGTCTAAATATCGTATATGCTGCTTCTCAGGTGAATGCATCTTTTTTTTAAAGGATTTTTAGATATTTTAAAATATTTGTATTTTTAATGTTATATTCAACATTCCTTTAAAACAACATACAGAAAGTAAGTTGTTTTAAAGGACTTTTAGATAATTATTTTGGAAAACAAGACAAAACAAAAACAAATCAAAATGTATTTCGTTGCATTGTATAATGGGGCAAAGTCTACCCTCTCTCACCTTTCTGATCACTTCAACCCATCCTTAACACACAAAACAAACTGTCTCTAATCAATAAATCTGCGTATTGCACAGTGACATTTATTATGATTCAATAAGTCTCGAGCCATCACGTTATAATCTAGCTGCAGCAAGTGCGCGCTCGAGGGATGAGCGCCCCCATGACAGTGTGCATCAGCCGGGTAAAGTTTCAATCTCTCCTCCTTAGATCAGAAAATTTGGGCAACTCATAGAAGAGGCGCTTACCACACAGAGAAATGCCAGTTTCGGAGTTTGTAGTTATTTGCATGATCTGATTCCATATTATTTGAACTTTAATAAAGCTATAACGCATTAAATATCTGCATTTAAGATAAACGAGAGTGCTTCTGTATTTACTTATTTATTATTTTTGTATAATTCCCTCTTTCTTTGCCATCTACATCACCTTAAGCTGTTTGGAAAGTTTAGAGTGCATCTGGACTGTGAGCTGTGTAATTCTTTCTCTTCTCAGTCAGGCACGAACTGCAGTACTGTTCTCGTGCGCCATCATTACAGTTTAATGTGATCTCATGTTACGTTAAATGAGATCAACTATTCGACAACAAAATATTTTGTCGACAATTTGTTATTGTCGACAATTTTGATAACGTTGACTAATCATTTCAGCCCTACTTTTAAATGCATAAATCTACATGCAGTAAATGTTGTCTACATTTAGAAATACATTAGATCGCCTCAAAGCTAACATGCACAAACTAACTGCTACAAATCTCATTTAGATTCCATGTCTTTGTTGTCCTTAGGTTTTTTTAGCTGCTTCAGATCAGATAAAATACCATTTTACTGGGATGAAATGTTGTTAGAATGTTATTTACATAGAACACCTGCATATCTGTGGTTTTATTTGTCATGTATTTCTGAAAGGTTGTATTACAGCATCACATGATTCCCATGAAAAAGGCTGAATGGAGTTTTTGGTCTGAACTGCATGCATGCAGCATTAGAAATTACAGCTTATGTACAGAACGTGGTCTTCTCATTGTTGTCAGCTCAAGTGCATCTGGACAGTTGCCAGTTCTTTATTCACCCTGGGCTTTTAAACTAGCTACACAAATTCAGGACTGTCCACTTGGCAGATCTGTCCAGCTAAACTGCGTGTCCAGCGTGCTAAGGCAAATGCATCAATTTCAATTAGTCTGATTAGAGCAGAGTTAGCTGGAGCAAGCACCAATTCATTGTAGGGTAATAGAGATAAGAGGGACTCGTTGACATTTATGGATGAGACGCACCAGGGGTCACTGTTCAGAGTTGCACTGCAGTCAGTTTGTGGTATTTAGTATGTGTCTACATACATGTTAAGGATTAGCTTGTATAACTAACTAAAGTCTAACTGGCTTGTTTTTTTTTGATTATCAATACTATTATTTTGAATATTGGTATTGCTTTGTGTATAGAGGATGAGCTACCCATCATGCCGCAGAAGGAGTGGCTTCACATGGAGCCAGAAAAACTAGAGTCATGCCCGTTTGTGCTATGGACATGATACCTCAAGTCACGCGGCATGTTGAGGAGAAGTGTGCTATTACTTTCTCAGCAATACGATTTTTGATTTCACCTGTATTCCCATAGACTTACATTGACAGAAGATGCCAAGCCATATACAGTGCATCACTTTTTCCACATTTTGTTATGTTACAGCCTTATTGTGAATACTTATGAACATGTGATTTTTTCATTTTTTATTTTTAATAAATTTGCAAAGATTTCAACCAAACTTCTTTCACATTGTCATTATGGGGTATTGTTTGTAGAATTTTGAGGAAAATAATGAATTTAATCCATTTTTGGAATAAGGCTTTATCATAACAAAATGTGGAAAAAGTGAAGTGCTGTGAATACTTTCCGGATGCACTGTAGGTATGACAATATCATAGAGAATGGCTCTTTTGACGCGATGCGCTAAAAAACACCCAGAACACTTGGGATGGGAATTGAAAGGAATTTAGCAGTTCTATTTTTGTACTTTTGAGAATTTATTTGGACAATTATTTGTAAATAAGAAATGCATTTCATATTGCATTTACTGCCCTCAGCATTCTGTTGCAAATTGATGAGATAATTTCAGATTTCAAAAGAACAGAAATTAATAATCAGAAGTAAATTAAATGCTTTTCTTGTTAAAAGGCATGTTTACACAAACTTTTTAGTGGCAATTCATTAATTGATCTTTGCTATACATTACTGTGCAAAAGTTTTAGGCATGTTGTGTAGTGATGCTGTTTTCAAAATAATGCCATGACTTCTTTTTAAATATCAAAACATTATTTGATATGACCGCCTTCTATGACTATAAAACAACACAAATCGTGCTTCGTGTCGGTTACTTAATGGTCTATGCATCTGATTATGTTGTGTGTGGGCTCATTTGAATGGAAATCCCCTCCTCCTAGTAATGGTATGTGATATTTTATGTTCTGTTTATTTTTTTAGATGTTAATATTATGTTTTTGCAAAACGTGGCTTATAAGCCAAACCTGTTTACATGTAACATGTATGTCAAAGACATATACTTAACTATTACTCGCTATATTTGAGCACTATATTATTCACTGATTACAACAGAACTTTTGTGTATCTTTAACTACACATTATCATGTGAACAATGAGTCAGTAACTGCACTGCTTAATATAAGTTTCACAAGCCTTAAATACTATATAACATAACACAGTAACAGTTCTTATTTCATTTCGAGTTGAGACTTGATGAAAGTTATATCTTGTACATCAGATTAATTCATTAACAGATCTGATGTATACTGTAAGTGTTTTTGATTCACTATAAAGTACCAGCTCATAAGTGTCATTCATTCGGGAACCATATTGTATGTTTTTAATTCACTAAAACTCAGATGAGTCATTGGTCAATGAGGCAGAGATGTGAACTGTTATATTCTGAGGTCTTGTTTGTATGAATTCTTCATTACATTTTCAGGCTATGCAAGCTCGTTTTGACTTTGCTGGCACTTTCACCCCCCCCCCCCTACCAAAGACTTGCCCACCCATCTAGGCCTGCATCACCATGGAGAGGAGCCAGAGGTTAGTGGGCTCATTTATCTACTGCACATTCTTCAGACTCATAACTGGCAGTGCAATACAGCTGATCTCACTAATACATTTTAAAGACATTTCTCATTGATATGTGTAATACTAAACATTATTTTCTGTCTTTCATGTTCCAGCTGGCTGGCTACCCAGCAGGAGTTATTCCTCATGTCCCACAGTCAGCTAAACCAACAGCTCAATCTAGCCATCAGCACTCTAGCTAATGTCCTGATGAAAGTAAATATATAAAAGTTTACACTTCATAGATAACCATCACTATAGCATTCATGTTACATGAAATAACAAAATATGTCCTGAATTCATTCACATCACAAATCAGCACCAAGAGGTCATGTGGTAGAAATTTTAATATGAATGTAAAAGTCTTTCAAATAGCACTTAAATAGACATCTCATATATCAAATGAATGCTCAGATTCTCAGTAATACCACAGTTTGATTTTCAAAATAATCACAAAGTGAAATATGATTTCTGGAAGACATAAAATACAGACCGATCACTGCTACTGTGCCCAAACAGCTAAAAACTAGATATATCCTTTTATTTTAGAAAGTTTTCTAAAACATTTGAAATTTTTTACTTGTTTGTGAGCTTGCTTGTGAGAATAATCCAATGTTATATCTAAGTTATGTTATTTACAAAATATGCGGTCCAGCAGGATAAGCATGCTAAACAAATTTTTGTGAATTTATTTTTTGACTATTGAAGATAAAATATTATACAACATCGTAAAGGGGAGCTTTCAAATGTTTTTTCTAAAGCTTTCTAATGACACCTAGGCTGAGCTTCTAGTCCACTCAGAGGCCGATATATTCATTGAAACAATGGGGGTAGTGTGTGAACTGAAAATTAGACTGAATGTTTATGGACGAGGACATTTTTAAGGGCTATAATGCGCTAGAACGTCACATACATTTCAGATCAACATTTTGTGATGGATGGGATAGAGCAAAAATCATATTTTCTAGAATTTGCTGAGTGGAATAAAATAAGACATTTTGAGGGAGATGGCGTGAACAGAACCAGAATTACATGCTTACAAAGTTAATACAACAACAACAACAACAACATTTTTGGCAATTAGTCCACAGTATGTGTAAATTGTGAGCTTTTAAATTTGAGTGGGAAAAATTGCAGGCTGCAGCCTAAATATGCCCCAGAGTTGAAGAGTTTAAATCAATTTGAAAAGCTGTTAAATCTCCTGAATATTCATGTAATAAGTGGGATAACAGCTGGTCATTATCGCAAAATAAACCCCTTTTTGGTGATACAAGACCGTTTTGCTTTGTGTTGGGTCTTGAGCACCGTGCCTGGGTTTATTTTGTGATAATGACATTATTAATTATTAATTCATTATTCCTTACTTATAGATTCTTTTTAACCCTAACTGATTCAGTGTGTAGTTTTTTATTTCTTAAACAACCATGTTGGAAGACGTATCCCGTGCTCGTGGAAAAGATGTTATTGTGTTTCAGAAGGGGCAAATTATTGGCCTGCTTCAAGCGAAGAAAACACCTAATGAGATTGCTGAAATCACTGGAATTGGGTTAAGAACGGTCCAACGCATTATTAAAACCTGGAAGAATAGTGGTGAACTGTCAGATTCTCAGAAGAAAAGTCGTCGGAAAAAAATATTGAATGATCGTGATCGGAGATCACTAAAACGCATCGTAAAAGATCGACAGTAGAATTCACGGCTATGTTTAATAGTGAAAGTAAAAGCATTTCCACATGCACAATGCAATGAGAATTTCTGGGAGAAGGATTGGGACTAAAAAGCTGTGTGGCCACAAGAAAGCCACTTGTTAGTGAGGCTAATCGGAAAAAACAACTTCAGTTTGCTAGGGAGCATAAAGATTGGACAATGGATCAATAGAAAAAGGTAATGTGGTCTGATGAGTCCAGATTTACCCTATTCAAAAGTGATGGGCACGTCAGGTTAAGAAGGAAACGCATGATGCGATGCACCCGTCATGCATAGTGCCTACTGCATAAGCCTCTGGAGGTGAACGTTATGATCTGCGGTTAATTCAATTGGTAAGATCTAGGCTCAGAAACTTTATGTGCCAATAAAATGAAGTCAGCTGACTACCTGAATGTACTGAATGACCAGGTTATCCCATCAATGGATTTTTTTTCTTCCCTGACCTGGGCATATTCCTGGAAGACAATGCCAATATTCATCGGGCTCAAATTGTGAAAGAGCATTGTGTCCTCTTTACTGGATGCAGGACTCCTCTTCCTTCTGTGTTTCTCCCTGGATTACCGTGTGGAGGGTGTCATGTCAGCTGCCATGCATACCTTACGAGCTCTGCTGGTTTCATCTGATTATGAAGTATGCAAAAAGCATCTTGTGAATCATTTCTGTGAGAAGCCTGAGTTATGCACTTTTGATGAAAATATAAAGTTTCTGACTAGTTTCTGATTCTTCTCAACCAGGAGTGCTTAGACAATGCTTTCCCATGGCTGCTTGGGATAGGCCACATTTACAATGCTGCCTACAGCTCAGGAGAATAAAGATTAGGATGATGAGTTCATGAAGAGACTGCTAAAGAGAAAGAGGAAAAGAAGTCAGATCATGTTGTTGCTAAGCAGGATGTTGTCAAGGTAACTTGGGTCTAATGCCAACTTGGGTCTAATGCCTGTTGCCTCCGCTTCTGAGACATTCAATCCGCACATCTTATCATGTGGCTCATTGTGCATGACACTGCGGAGACTCGTTATTGAATTATTGCATATTTGCATTGAATTCTGTGTGTATTTCTGTTTCTGTTTTAATGTGTTTTGAGAAATGAGTGAGATGATTAAACAGCACTGTTGTCACTATGACATTCGCACAAAGTTCCAAGTGTAATAATTACACACAGGCCTATTATTTAGCTTTCTTTTCTTAAAAATGAGCCGAATGCGTTAACTACATAAAAATATTATGATTAGCCAATTACATATAGAAATAGAAATATAGGAAAAAAAAATAGCCCTACTAATGACTAGTTTCATCGACTATACTATTGCACTATAGCCTACTTTTTATTAATTATGTAATTTGCTCAGTTTATTTAATTACCTCTTTATATAATTTGTTTATTAACATGCGAAGGAGTGTCACTGATAGAATCACTTTGTGTTTCCTTAAGGTCTTGGACTACCCACGGCTGATGGACACCGTGATTTCTGACTATCTTCCCTGCTCATGGGCTCCTTTCTTCACAGACTCCGTCGTCTCTGTATGGTCTGCCTGTTGCCTTGGCAATGAAGCTGCTTTGAATTTTAGCAAGTGCTGGGAGGCATGCTTGTGCGAGAATAGTGAGTATCCAATGATTGGTGTAGGTTAACAGTGTCAAGCACCCACTAATTGTAAATGATTATGATAATTATAACGAGATTGACAGGTCTCCTACACACTTTAGTAAATGGTAATGATACTTATTGCAAGATTGACAGGCGTTCTCCTATCCAGATGTCAAGTAATAATTTTGCACCTATGTCTACTGTATATATATCCTCACTGTGAGGTAGAATTTTATTTTTATAGTCTGGTTAATTTGAAAAATTGTTTTCCTTTTGTGTTGTCCTCCTTAAAGCTGCAGTATGTCATCTTTTCAATGTAATTTGTTCTCTCCTATACCTATAAGTAACAGAGGTTGACTATTAGTGGATTTTGCCGATACTGATAACTAAGGTGTTGGAAAAGGCTTATAACCGATTAAAGGGCTGATTAATGGGCTAATGATTTAAAAATATATTTATAGAATAATAATAAAACTAAATTCCTCACCATGATGGGCACAGACATAGAGCCTACAAGAGTCTAAAATGAATTAAATCCCAGATGCAGTCTATTGTTCAAACTAGAAAAACTGAAGATTTAGGTGCATAAGGTGGGACTTTTAACTATAAACACATGCAAAATACATTAGGGACTCTTATTTTAAAATGACAGACATGCATTTGTTACAAGACTCTATATGTATTGTATGTGTTTACCAAATTATGCTTTTTATAGCCTATATATTCACCAGATAAAGGGTTTTGTATATAAAGAATATATATTTTGCCTGATGAGGTTTAGTATGGAATAAGGTTTATTATTATTCACAAGATATATGTGCTGATGGGGCACATTTCCACATAGTCGCATTTTCTCTTTGCAGTGGCTGCCAGCTACAGACAGGCCAGCAGTCTGTACATGAAGAGAAAAATTTAGAACACTTGATTATCTAATCAAAATAACTAAATATGCATTGAAGTGAGGATAAAAATATGGATTAATATTGTCAAAGATACAAGAGTTGTTGCTGTTATGCAGTCCAAACGAGGAAGACGGTGGAATAAAAAAAAATAAAAAATCTATCTCATAGTATGTTATGTTTACATTTGTCATTTTTAGAAACTGTCATCTTTTTGCACTACTGTGTACTGGTTGGCGCTGCACTGTCTCTCACTGTGCCTATTGTCCTGTTCCATTTTAGTAATTTATTGTACTGTCCCGTACTTTTTGCACACGTTTGCACGTGCACTTTATATAGGTATGTTATTTAGTCTGTGTAGTCTCGTGTGGTTCTGTGTTTGTCCTAAGTTGTTTTATGTAGCACCATAACACAGAACACAGGTAGGTAATTTCAATGCAAGTGAAGGGTGACCAAAATATTGAAGCTCCAAATGCAAATAAAGGCAGTATAAAAGTAATCCATATGACTCCAGTGTTTTAATCCATGTCTTCAGAAGTAGAAACAGATCAATATTTAAGTCTTTTTTACAATAAATCTGTAAAAAAATTTCTTCTTTTGTTTTTTGGCCTTTTGCATTCTTTTTGCATATGCCACCTACTGGGCAGTGAGGACAATTTATAGGAAAAAAAGAACATAAATATTGAACTGTTTCTCACACACACCTATCATATCTCTTCTGAAGACCTGGATTAAACAACTGGAGTCATATGGATTACTTTTATGCTGCCTTTATGTGATTTTTGGAGCTTCAAAATGTTGGTCACCATTCACTTGCATTGTATGGACCAACAGAGCTGATATATTCTTCTAAAAATCTTAATTTGTGTTCAGCAGAAGAAAGAAAGTCATACACATCTGGGATGGCATGAGTGTGAGTAAATGATGAGAGAATTACCATTTTTGGGTGAACTATCCCTTTAACCCACAGATATGCGTTTGTTCCACAGAAATATCAGGCCGCTTGATAGTGCCATTGACCAATCAGAATAGAGTATTCAAGAGACCCAGGAAATAATAATATTAATTAAGAGCTTTTGAACTATTTTCTGTTTAATGAGGTTATACAAATTGTCAGAAACCTTCCAAGCATTTGGTAGGATTGTCAGCCGTTATAATATTTGACTTTTTGTTGAAAGAATATAGGAGTCCTTTTTTTGTGTCACAACAATATTTTTGTCCTTTTCATTAATATTGTACTTTCTTTTGTTTATTATACAATTTTTATATAACTTTGATCAGTTTTGCTGTTTGCATTGACAGCTCTCATGGAACAGAGTGTTCTCCACCCCCTGCTGTTACATGTAGTCATCTGAGCGGTCTGCAGCCCACTGTTGTTGGCTTTCTCAAGGGCTGTTTGAGAGCTCTAGATGACCCAGGACAAATGTCAAGTGCACTTATCCTGCTTCCTTCTTACCTGCTCAATATATAGATGTATTACTCACAGCTCAGTATGCAGGTCAGTGTTACTATGAAAGACATGAATAATCCAAACCAATGTCACACTGATCTGCATAAACAAAGGCAGATCAGATTTCCATTGTAAATGGTTTGAAGGGTTTTTTCAATAAATGCATCACTGATTTTTTAAGAAATGCCTGACTGATATGTCAAACATCAGGAGCTCATACCTAACATTCAACACCATTTTTCACTGGTTGTTTTAGAGTTCCTTCCAGCCAGTACAGTGTCTTCAGGAACTGGAGTCATTAACTTCAGAGGTGCTTCTGCCACTGACATCAGACCTTGCAAAATATGATCAGCTGCTTCAGGTGGGGTGATGACTTTCTTGCTTTAGTGTTCTGATATGGACGAAATGTGTATTTATCGGATTATTTAATTTATCACACTATTAATTTTTCACAACTGTTTCTTCTTCTTCAAATAAATAACTTATACTGTATTATACAGAGCCCCTTAGAGGACAGGGCAGGTATTTTTTTTCTGAAATAGTTTTGCGTTCTCCATAATAAGTTTTGCGTGCCCTCGCAATAGTTTTGTGTTTCCTCACTATATATTTACCATTGTTTTACTACGGTAACCATATTTTCACCATGATATTCATAGTGAAACCATAGTGATAAACAGTTCAGCTCTCTGTAATCAGGGATTTATTTTGTGCAACTTCTGCACTGTACTGTGATAGTCCCATTTGTTGTTCTGAAATGTTGTGGTGACAATCACATGCTAGAATTTGATTATGTTAACATAGACTTGCCTGTGAGTTTAGGGGTAATTCACCCTATTCTTTGCAACATCGCTTACTTCTGTGCTTACTTCTGTGACTGAAATACCTTTAGGTTCCAGTTGACACAGAGGTTGCCAAAAATGCCTCATTGTTGCTTCCTGGCAGTGAATACCTGAAATATGAACTCATGTCCACCATGACCTTTAGCCACAGCCTCCTTCCGTAAGTCTTCTCCTGGCAATGTTTGCCTTAAAATATTTGTGATTAGATTTGAATCACACTCAGGGAAACAACTTGCAACTTTTGTTATGGAAATTAAACATCGTGTTGTTTATTATATACATAAATATATAAATTATTTATTAATATATAAAATGAATTATTATAAAAGTAGTTATTTCAAAGATTTTTAAACAATTTCTGGTTGTCACAATTAGTGGAACACGTCCATTGTTTACTTGATGAACTACACCTGTGCTTATTCTGCAAGGACAACTGACTTCATACATCCACTAAAATGATCTTGGGTTAAAAGTAATTGCAAAATGGCTAAGGAACAAACGTTAGTTCTGAGAAAAGGTCTAGAGTTGTTTGTTTGCAACTTGGTTTGATATTTTGTATCCCAGATGTGCATGAATTAATTTCTTCTGCAGAACACAAAGAAAGATTTTTAGAAGAATATTTCAGCTCTGTAGGTCCTCACAATGCAAATGAATGGGTACCAAAACCTTGAAGCTCCAAAAGCACATAAAGGCAGCATAAAAGTAATCCATAAGGCTCCAGTGGTTTAATCCATGTCTTCAGAAGTGATATGATAAGTATGGGTAAGAAACTGATCAATCTCATCTTTCACTTTCACATTTTTATTGTTTTGTTGTGTTTTTGGCGAATAGCATTATTCTTGAATAGCGCCACTTACTGGGGAGGGAGGAGAATTTATAGCAAACAATCACACTCATAGACACTTATCATGTGGCTTCTAAAAATATAGCTTTAAACTGGAGTATTATGGATTACTTTTATGCTACATTGATGTGCTTTTACATTTACATTTATGCATTTGGTAGATGCTTTTATCCAAAGCGACTTACAGTGCACTTATTACAGGGACAATCCCCCCGGAGCAACCTGGAGTTAAGTGCCTTGCTCAAGGACACCTTGGTGGTGGCTGTGGGGATCGAACCAGCGATCTTCTGATTAACAGTCATGTGCTTTAGCCCACTACGCCACCACCACTCCACTTTTGGAGCTTCAAGGTTTTGGTACCCATTCATTTGCATTGTTAGGACCAACAGATCTGAAATATTCTTTGTTTGTGTTCAGCAGAAGAAAGTCATGCACATTAGGCATGAGGGTGAATAAATGATGAGACAATTGGGTGACATTTGTGGGTGAACTAAACCTTTAATTCAAGGAACTGTATTAATATTTAAGTGTGGCTTAGGTGTCAGGCCAATGTAAATTCCTCATAATTATATTTGTTATATTATATATGTTTATTGTCATTTGTTTATTTAAAAAAAGGGTAAATATCCATAGAATTATAATCTCAACATAAGCAAAACATTTAAGAATTTTTTATTATTATTTTTAACTGAACCGATTCAGTCCTCATTTTGTTTTGAACTTCAGAATTGCTAACAGTGTGTACAAGTGCGTACAGATGAGAGGGCCACAGGGTGTGATTTGATGAGAAACATTTGGAGTCTGATGGATCTCGGTGCCATGCGATTTTTCATGTCTGTTATGCAACTTTGATCTTAAATGGTAGAATTTATATTCTTGACAAACAGTGCGGAGGCCTCTTTAGAGATGTGCTGTGAGAACATGCCCATCTTTCTTTAATTGTACCAAGAAGATAAAAGCTGAAACACAGTGAGGGAGATTGTATAAAGGGTCTCCAGCCTTAAAACTGCTCAGCCCTTGGTTGTATATTTCGATTAACCCGCATGTTATGGTGTTGCTCATATTCTAATGGTGTTAACTGATTGATGTTGATCTCCATGAGTTTCCAATTTCCATAAGTTTCAAGCATGGGTTTATGGTTAATTTTTATTATTGCAAGACTGAACAAACTAGATGTGAAGTGAACAAATCCAGATATTAGGATTCAAGCTTCCTGCTTTTTCATCTGTTGTGTCACATCCCACTCACAAGAGGGCAGCAAACAGTACTGTTTCGATGGTTGACTGCGCCACATATTTTCTGATAAAACATCCTTTATTTTGTGTGTCCTAACGGAATACTAAAGCAATAAGGTATGAGCATGCCTAGACGGAATCTGCACACGAAGAACTCTGCAGAAAATTCAGCAGATTTCTGCAGAACTGTGACATCTGTCATTCATAAAAGGTCTGCTCATTCCCCACCCCTTGCATGTTTGTTTATTAATTAAAT
This sequence comes from Xyrauchen texanus, assembly GCF_025860055.1. Lineage (NCBI taxonomy): Eukaryota > Metazoa > Chordata > Actinopteri > Cypriniformes > Catostomidae > Xyrauchen > Xyrauchen texanus. Next base: position 21,230,048 of record NC_068291.1, read on the forward strand.
ATTTTGGCTAATTTCATGATGTTTTTAGCTATGAATAAGAGTGTAGTACTCTCAACTCCATATAACACATTTTACTATGTTTATATCCCTTCCGCAATAAATCCCTTGTGATATTTAATGAACAAAGTCATGGCCAAAGGTTGTTGTTAGGCAGCAGAACTACACTGGCAGCCAAAAGTTTGGAATAAAGTACAGATTTAGCTGTTTCGGAAGGACATTGATACTTTAATTCACCAAAGTGGCATTCAACTGATCACAACAGTATAGTCAGGACATTACTGATGGAAAAAACAGCACCATCACCATTTGAAAAAAGCAATTTTTTATCAAATCTAGACAGGCCCCATTTTCAGCAGCCATCACTCCAACACCTTATCCTTGAGTAATCATGCTAAATTGGTACTAGAAAATCACTTGCCATCATATCAAACATTGATATTGACATTTGGTTTGTTAAATGAAGCTTAACATTGTCTTTGTGTTTGTTTTTGAGTTGCCACTGTATGCAATAGACTGGCATGTCTCCTGAATATCTGGACAAAATGACATCTAGAATGGCAAGGATCTGCAAAGCTGTCTTTGCTGCACGTGGAGGATTTTTTTATGAGAAATCTTTGAAGTAGATTAAGAGCAAAATCTGTACTTTATTCCAAACTTTTGGCCACCAGTATATTCACAATGCATAACATAATGCTTAGAGTGTCTTATTCATTGTGAAAGTGTGTTTGCTTAATGACATGCATCGCACTGAAGGCCTAGACTTAAAATGCATGGGTTGCGGCTGCCAATCAGCATCCACTACATCCACTACTATCTTTTTATAATAATAATCATAATTATTATCATTATTTAATTATTTTTATTAAAATAAAATGTTATTACATTAATAAAAATATCATTTTTTTATTTAAAAAAAAGTATTGACTACAATCAGGGTTCCTGTGGTAATGGAAAACCTGGAAATATGAGCTAATTTTATTGGCCTGGAAAAGTTGTCGAAGTTAATACATCTTGAAAGTCTTGTACATTTCTGTAGTGAATATATTGCAAATTTTTGCAATAATCTTTTCAATGTATGTGTCAAATAGATTCACAATCAGTGTGGTGTAATTTACTTAAATAATTATTAATATATAATTATTCACAACTAATTATTTATTTAAAATTGTAATCAGATTACTTTACTTATTACTTCATTGACATGATCACATTGCTAATAAGTGACATTTCTCCTTCACAATGACTCATTATGGGGCCATAATTCATGTATTCTCAGTAAATAATATATTAGAAATAAGCATAACCCTATAATGTTCTTAAAAGTAATTAAATTAATTGAAAGTCAGTAACTTTAATCTGATTTTAATAATTGTAAATGTAATGAATTACACTACATTCTGACTAAAAGTAATTAGGTTGCCGTAACTAACTACTTTGTAGTTGGATTACAATGCACTTTTTTATTGTATGCTTTAATCACAACTGTAAATGTCATGAAAAAAATCATGGAACATTTTTTTTCTAAAAGTTTGCCAAACTTGTACTTTGATTGTATCCAAATTTTTTTAAAGGACATGTGTTTTTTTTTCTTCACATTTGTAATATATGATATATTCATGTTTTAATATATTTTTACATTTACATTTCATTTAGCAGATGCTTTTATCCAAAGCGACTTACAAATGCGAAACATAAGCAATTTGTCATACAAAAGTCAACAATACCTGCATTATCGCACTTCCAAGTTCCATTTTTCTTTGCCTTGAAGGAATTAATGGTTTTTACTGCTGTAACATGGAGTCATTTTGTTATTTTTAGTGAGGGTGGTGAACCAGAGATTACTGCATTGGCTGAGCTGCAATTTAAAAAGAAGACTTCACCTGGCATCAGTGCTCTCATCTGCAATGCTGTTCCTCACTTACCCTCCATCCGAGGTTGCTACCTCACCCACCTTGCACACATGGAACCTGCTGTCCTTGTTTCCCATGACCAGTATCTCGGCCGAACTCCCTTTGTCAGATCAAATCTCTTACCTGAGCTTACTGGCCCCTCCTTGCCATCTGATTGCCCCTTCTTACTGCTCATCATCCTGTATGAGAAAATGGGACTGTCAGGTGGTGGGGGACAGCAGGTTGAGTCTCTACCAGCAGGCTCAGTGCAGTCAGCCACATACTGCCTTCAGTGGCTCCTTGTTCTGGAAAGCTGGAGAGAGCAGGCACTTCGGGTGGTACCACCAGTTGCTAAGATAGCCCGGCTGGCCTGTGTCTTCCTGTGCTCCAGTGACATTTTCCGGGAAAAGCCCATGCAAGAGCTTACCTGAGCACAGTTTTGCGGGCTGACACGGCCAGCACAGCTTGAGTCGCTGGATCTGGGCTCACTTCCACCTTGTCTGGCATCCTTTCATGACCTTCTGGCCCAGTATGAGGTGGTGTCATTTTGCGACCTGCTCTTTGGCAGCTTCATGCTGCTGCCTCTACAGCAGCGATACAGTGTCACCATGAGGCTGACTGTGTTTGGGGATGATGTGGGGATGCTGTGATCGCTGGGGGTCTCGCTAGCTGGTATGGGATATTCTTCTCATTAGATATCCTATGTCTAGTCTCAGATCATGCTGTATAAAAGTTTTTCCAATGCATAGACAAGTAAAGCATGGTTGTGAAAACAGGGCTAATGTTTTCTCATTCCGATTGTGGGTATCTGGGCTGTAATCAAATTCAAGCTTAGGTTTACCAGAAGATTGGAGCTTGCAATGTTCTATTTAGTTTATTAATGTGAAAAATATATATAAAAAAATGTAATAGTCTGTGGGTTTCCTGAATGACTAGTTGACTAATTGGTCTTAAAAGGAAGCCCAGTGTAATAAGGCTGGTTTTGATCAGACATGTTTTTAGGGGACATATAATATGTGTTCTTGCAACAGAATGCAGGAGTCTACATGCAAAGCTAAAAATATCAACATTTATTTAAGAATAAAGTTTAGATAAACTAGTTCACCATCATGACAAATGGCAAAACAAAGACAAAATATTGCATCTGAAATGTGTTTGTTTGTTTGTCCTACACAGCTGCCCATTCTGCTGGAGAAGTTCATGGAGGATTCCCTGCCTATGATGCGGCTGTACTTTCGGGCATTAGTTACTGGAACTCTGAAGAGGAGCTGGTGTCCTGTGCTGTATTTGGTGGCTGTTACCCACCTCAACTTCTCTCAGGATGCTGTGGCAGAGGTAAATTGCTATTGGGCACCATTATCACAAAAACAAAGGTTCACCCCAAAGTTAAGTCTATACATTTTTTAATTCGTTTTTGCATATTTGCACTACGCACAGTTCCCACAAAATTCGTATTGCTGGAATGCATCTGGACTAGGACTGTCAATCTATAATTTTGTTTTAAATCTAAATAATTACACAATGTGTGATTAATTTGATTAATTGGCAATTAATTGCATATATCAATATTTGAAGGCCCCCAAATAAAGATAATTTGGTATATAATATATAAAATAATTATAAATAATAAATATTATAATTCAAATCATTAAAATTAGAGCTGTCAAAAATAATATGTTAACGCATACGATTGATTAAAAAAGTTTAATGCGTTCATTTGTCTTAATCGCTATTAATGCCTTTACCTCTAGTACAGCATAAATCAGCATAAACACTGGTTGGAAGGGCCGAACCTTTGCAATGTTTCTGCCTGGAGCTACAAACACCACAAACACAAGCACAACAGCTGTGTCAGTGATAAAGTCATGGGTAAAACAAGGAGCTCTTAATGCTATTTGTTGCACAAGTAACAAGGTTTAAAATGGGCAAGGAGGAGGCAGGAACCAGCTGAACAGTCAAAATAATGTTTAATGAACTTTAAAAGACATCCGGCTCAGCCTTATCCCTCTCCTCGGCTGATTAGCCCGATTGGGGGCCGGCCGTATGGACTCATGGCTCTGCCCCACCCTCCTCCTCATCACACAAGCCTATATGGAACTTGTGACAGAAATCAATTATCTTTCAGCCAAAGTAAGGCACATTTTAATTACCACAGAAGCAAGTCAAATTTGTACAAGTCAACATATTTACTATCACAAAAATGCAGAATGAGATGTTTTTGTCTGCAAGCGCTTTTCATGTGGAGTTCAAAGCAGCGCTTGATGCTGGTGCTGATGCAAATTATGGACGTGGCTTCACAATTGCTGTGAGTGAATAGCAAAGTGAATAGCCACAGTCTACCAGCAGATTAATATTGTGGAGGATAAGAGTTTAAGAGATTTAATGCCCATTGCAATGAATATGTAACCTATGGGTAGACTATTTCTTTTAATTTTTAATGTTACTTGAATTGGTGCTATTTTAGTACATTTCTATCTTTATACTGTGGAAGGTTTTGTTTAGAACATTTTAATAACGCATTATATTGTTACATAATGTTTTGGAAATAAATTAATTTTGTCAAATTTCAACACTTTAAAAATCTGCGATTAATCGCGATTAACTATGAAAATGTATGCGATTAATCGTGATTACAAATGTTCAGCTACTGACAGCACTAATTAAAATACTTCATATACATATATCATAGCAGCTGTCCAGTTAAGCATGTCCACAATTAAAAAATTGTCTTAAAAGTCAAAATATTGTGTATTTCCACATCATTGAACATAACCCTATTATTGGCCTACTTCCATCTGAGCTATTTTTAATTGGTGGTCTATGTACTCATGTGTCAGATGAATGCTTTAGGTGCGTCTCACTTTGGTTGTGTCTTGCTTTACTAGTTTTCAGTGTCTCTAGTCAATAATCACTGTTTTATGGACTGTCAAATGAAATGTAGTTTGAAATATTGAAAAATGAGATAATAGCATTCTGTTGTGCTTGGTCCAGCTGTCTTTGAGCTTCTATGGAAGGCTGCGCTGCCTGTTGCTCTCATTGGTTTGACAAGGCATGTTGCCTGTACAGCTGGAGCTGACTGCCCCTTACTGCTACACTCCACCGATCTTGGCTTTATGGCAGAGTGGCCAGACGGAAGCCTCTAATAAGTGCAAGACAAATAAAAAGCACCTAAAGGACTCTCAGACTGTGAGAAATAAGATTCTCTGGTCTGATGAAACAAAGATTGTGTTGTTACTGTTGTGTTATGAACTGTTTGGCCTCAATTCCAAGTATCATCTCTGGATGAAACCGGGCACGACTCATAACATGTGCAATACCATCCCAACGGTGAATCATGGTAGTGGTAGCATCAAAATACAGATATATCCTTAATGAAAAGCTGGTCCAGGGTGCTGGGCCGAAGGTTCCCCTTCCAACAGGACAATGACCCTAAGCACACAGCCACGACAACACAAGTGTGGCTTAGTGACAACTCTGTGAATGTCCTTGAGTGGCCCAGCCAGAACCCGAACTTGAACCAAATTGAACATCTCTGGAGAAACCTGAAAATGGCTGTCCACTTACGGTTCCCATACAACCTAACACAGCTTGAGAGGATCTGCAGAGAAGAATGGCAGAAAATAATTTTTCTTTTGAATACATTTGCGAAGTTATCAAAAATATGGGTTTTGCTTCGTCATTAGGGGGTGTGGAGTGTAGATTGATTTTTATTTAAAGCATTTTAGCATAAGGCTGCAACATAACAAAATGTGAAAAAATTAAGGGTTTCTGAATATTTCTGAATGCACTGTATCTTTCTCCTTTGGGGTGGGGGGTACATGCAAGTGCTCTCTCTCACTATAGAGCTATACACAGTGACAAATGGAGTGGTTGTAATTGATATATGCTGGAAAAGTGAAGCAAATGTGATTGATAGTCTCTTAGTTTTCTTATTCTGTCATTGTACTGTGAGTTATGACCATGACTTGACTTATAATCTCTGTAGGAGGAGGAAGCTGCACTTTGCAGCATGCTAAGAAAGACCTACTAACTGACACATGAGGTACCACAAACACTCACCTCCAGAGACATTCAATTTTCTTTATCATTTAATCTAGCTGCTTTTTTCTGACCTGTATGTCTCTTTCTCTCTTGATGTTTTGTGTTGTCTATTTCTCAGTGACCTGTCTGGTTTCTTTGTTTTCTTCAGGTGTTAAAGAACCACCTGCTTCTTTTCCGTCAGCCCCAGCAGGATGCAGAGCTAGGCTTCACCACCAATGAACAGCTGTCCCCGATTTGTGCACACAGGTTGGAAAGCATTGTGTGAACAGAAGAAAAAGAAGAACAGAGGTACTAGATGCTCTTCTCTTGGCCTGAGTCATATACACTATATGGTCAAAAGAATGTGGCAACCCTTTCTAACAAATGGATTTGGCTATTCAAGTAATTTTTGTGTGAGCAAACTTTAATGCTACACCATACAAGGACATTCTAGAGAAACGTTTGCATCTCAAATGTGTTGAATGGGGTTTGTTTTTACCAGAATTACTGAAATAGCCATACATGTCAATTAGAAGAGGGTGTCTATGTACTTTTGTCCACAGAGTACTCTCCACGTCTCTTAAGTAATTTATGACTTTGAAATAAATGTTTTTTATTTGTACTCAATTAAACTGTGTGGTTTCTTGTGTCAATACACTATTCATTTTCCCTGAGAAGAACAATGTCTTTTTGGGTTTGGCGCGTTTCGAATATCAGGGTGTATTTTCCAGTAAAAAGTTCAAGGTGACTTATTCTCAATTGTTTTGAAACCTTATGTAGATTTATGATTACAACTGATTGGAAAGAGAGCAGATTCCCTACAGTGAAACTACACAACAATTGTTGGCTTAGAGCTTCTTTAATTGCACAAGCAGTCATGGGGAATCTCAAAGCATTAAATGTTGTTTACTTTTTTCCAACTAGTACTAAAATGAATCAGAGGCATGAGCAGCATTCTCCACTTATGTCAGTTATATTCAAATATTGCATACTGGGAAACAAACACCATACACTGTTCATTGTACTTAAATTATCATACCACAAAGCAGCTTGACCAAAGTCAAATGTAGAAAATGTCCGGGGGCAAATATAGACAAAGGGATATCTGTTTTTTTCTCCCTGATTTTGACTCGACCATTTTAGATACTGTGTATGAGAAAACCATTGCAGCATCTAGCATTGTTGTGCTGTTCTTTGCACAGTCAAGCACCACATATATTTTCTTAAAGGGGTCCTGACATGAGGAATACAATTTTCCTTGATCGATTGACATATAAGAGGCCATTGTACTATAAAAACATACTGTAAGTTACAGAACTCAAAACTTCCTCCTCACTGCAAAAAGAGCATTTGTTGAAATCAAGCTGCCAAAACGACCCGTTCTCTACTTCATCCACATTGTAATGTCACACTTTACTTTGGTAGACATTTGCATCTGACCACCTGTACAAGAAAGATGGCAAGAAAAGAGCAGGTCAGTCAAGAGCAGAGAGCCAATCAGAACAGTGGGCATGTACCATCATGTCTTACAGGAGTAGCAGCACCAAAACGGAGTGATTCTGACATAACGCTTTTCCATCGAAATGGCAATGGTGCTTAAGCCGAGCCTGTGCTTGGCTGGTTCACTGCCGGGGCAATCTGGAGCCGTAAATCGGCCGTGCTTTTCCACTTACCTGAGAGCCGAACGGTGACGTAATGTGTTAAAGTAGCTACTTGTTAGTTTTGCGTGACTACCTCAAGCATAAACAAACATCAGAGTGTTTGTGTAACCTAAAGTTTTAACTCCTGTTTTTATTTTTAGGAGATATTTAAACTTACAGAAAAATGCAATCTAACATTATTACATTGCTCAACAAGATTGCCAGAGATGATATTATGCACAAGACGACAGGTAATGTAATTACATTATTATGTACAAACTTTTTAAAGTTTAAAGGCCCCGGAACGGTCTTTACAGCAGTGGAAACGACTGGAACAGTTCAAGAATTCGCACTTGCCAAGGAACCCGCCCCTCGAACCATGTCAGTGAAAAAGGGCTAATAACAGAGGGTCAGGATGAGGGTGGAATATAGGTTTGCAGGTTATATGACTGTTTTTGTGCAAAAATATCTTTACTACTGTTATAAGTGAACCTTTAGAAACAAAAACACATGCATGTCATGACCCCTTTGAAGGCTAGATTTATTTATTTTATTTATTAAGTATGGCACTGGATAGATGGCATGGTGTCATGTCTTTGGATAGGGCAATTGTGTTTATGCAGTTGCTTGCAGCTTCCTCTCTCTCTTGTTGTTTTTTAATGTTATTAAGGAATGAAATAAATCTAAAGTAAATGAGAATGAATGGGAAAAGCAGTGGTTGTTGGTTAGCCTCTTTAGGAATGCTGACTTCTGGCTTGCCAATGGAACACAATGAGCCTTCCTGTGAGCACTGCAAATGCGAGTCACACGCTTCAGCTGACATCTGGTCTGCATTATATCACAGACAGGGGGCACGGAGTTCCACTGTGGCTCCTGTAGACAACAGCATCTTAACTGGATCACAACCTTGAGATCTTAGTTATACAAATTTGTTTTTGTCCAGACTTATTTGTGTCGTTTCAAACTTGATGCTACTACAGACTGCTGATTTAAATTCGATGCCATTTACTTGTTTATGAATTAAGCAAAATGCCACATAGGAGGCCCCATATATGCAGACTGTCTACATCAACTGTCTCTGAAATAAGCCATAAATTAGCATGCACAGACCTAAAGAGTCTGTCAGCATTACAGATGTATAAAATTGTCAATTACTGACCTCACCTTGCAATGTTGCTTTACATCTGTGAGTCACGAGAGAGTCCTCAGGACATATACTAGATGGTGATTAATTGTTGATTGTCTTGTTTACTACAAGTTTTAAACAACATTTGTTTTCATAGAAAATGATTATATATATAATTATTAAATATTGTTTTCAGCAAAGGTAGGTCTTGTTAATAATTACATTTTCCCATACTTAACATCTAACTAAATGAACAAATGTTATGAGAATTCATACAGACATTCTTCCATAAGGATATACACAGCGCCCAAAATGTATTTGGATGCTTACATAACAATAACAAATGCATTAATGTCATTGATAACAAAAGACCAAAGCAAGTGGCATTTATTTTAAAGAAAGTCATTGCAAAGACACTTTCAAGCAAAACATTTAATAAAAATAATTATTAGGTTTGAAATGATAAAAAATTTTTAAATATTAAATAAAACAAATAATTTGGACACTTACTGGTTGTCAAATATTAGTGGAACATGACCATAGTTCATATGATTAAAGGAATATTCCAGGTTGAATATAAGTTAAGATCAATTGACAGTGTTTATGGCACAATGCTGATTACCACAACAAAATATTTAGATTTGTCCCTTCTTTAAAACAAAAATCAATCGAGGTTACAGTGAGGCACTAACAATGGAAGTAAATGGGGCCAATTTTTGGAGAGTTTATAATTTTATAAAAGTACTTACATTTATTCTTCTTTTTGGGGTTAGTTTCCAAATGCCACCTTAATATTTTGTAATGGCATTCAGAAATGTATAAGAGTCTTTTTATAAGAGACAGCAATGTGTTAAAACGTATCCTGTTGAGAATTGTGTCCAGGGACTGGTGAGAGTTGATATTTTACTATGAAACCTCATTCTTGTTTATATTTGAAGACATACAAAAGACCAAAGACTGTGTTGTTTACAGTCCAGTTTCTGTATTCTTCCTTCATTTTGTAATTTAATAGTCACCTTTCTAATAATATTGCAAGAAAAAGTAGCATATTTTTCCAATGCCGTCTGTTACAAGAGTAAAAGCAAATTAAAAACATGTATTCCTATTGCCAAGATCTGTGGAAACATGTTAACAATAAATAAACTCAAGAGTAAGGTTAGGGAAACATTGGACTTAAAGGGATAGTTCAAGCAATAATGAAAATATTCTTATAATTTACTTATAAATTTCATTATTCTGCTGAACACAAACAAAGATTTTTAGAAGAATATTTCAGATCTATAGATCCTCACAATGCAAGTGAATGATGATCAAATGTTTTTTTTATTTTTTATATTAACATTTTATTGATTCAATACAACAGGAGAAACAGAACATACACACACAGAATCAAATGATATGTCCCGTCCCCCCCTCGCACTACAATCATCTTGTGGTCCAACACAAAATGAAAGTATACACACATACAAATACAATTAAAAACAGACAAGAGGAAACACTTAAGAATAGCTTTAAAATTTTTTAAAAAAATCATGGATTTAAAACTACAAATCTCCCTCCACTGCCCCTCCCCAAGAACTCTCCAAAAAGGCCAAATAGTTGCCCCATTTTTTTATTTAACAAATCCATTCTACCTAGCCTACTATACGACATTCCCTCAAATGCCGCCTCCCTGCCCCTCTCTGTGTGCCACTTTTGAAACGAGGGTGCTCCAGCCGACTTCCATCCCCTAAGAATGATTTGTCTGCCAATTATAACACTGGCTAGGACCCAATTCCTTATGTATTTATCGCCTATATTAATGACTGCCCCATCGCCTAAAATACAGAGTCTGGGGCAAAATGAAATTTGAGTGCCCAACAATTCACACAAAACTCTGAACCCTCAACCAAAATTCTTGGATCTTAACACACCACAAAAAACATGGGTTGTGTCCCCATATCCTGATTGGCATCGCCAGCAGGTGGGCATGTCTTTAATAGCAAGCCTATACAATCTAGAGGAGGTCAAATAGAACCAATGTAAAATCTTAAATTGCATAAGGCACACCCTTGCATCTCTAGATACAGACTTTATATTTTTTAGAATCCTAGCCCACACTCCCTCCAATACCAAGTTTAAATCTTTCTCCCATAATCTCTTGAGAGAAGTTGAATCTCCATCCCCAAACTATGAATTAGCAGGGAGTAATACACTGATGCCCCATGACCTTTTCCAAAGGACGTAATCACCACTCCCAGAGTGTCTGCCCCTTTAGGGGGGTGTAGGCTACTCCCAAAAATAGTGCAGAGTAGGTGGCACAGTTGTAAATATCTAAAGTAGAGACCTGATGTTCAACCATATTTTCAAATGATCTCAACAACCCACTCTCATATGTCACCGAGTGTATTAATCTCTCTCAAAATCCACTCTGTCCAGCAGAAAGGGTACTTATTAATACATCATTTTGGGTTCAGCCATATGCTAGAAGCAACATTTAAATAAATGTCTAAATTAAACATTCTGGACACCTTTGACCATACCACATGGAAATGCGAGATAACGGAGTGTAACTTAACTTCTCTGGTTAGTTTTATAGGCTTTCCAATGGCAAGATAAGGGCAAGAACTTCCTGTTCAATACAAAACCAGGGAGGGGCTCTCTGAGGTGGAAGTGACCAATGAGCCAAATGTCTGAGACCGAATGCATAATAATAAAACAAAATCTTGGGTTGGTCTAGCCCACCTTTTCAAATCGGCCTATGCAGCTCACTGAAATGTAATCTGGGATGCTTACCATTCCTAATGAAGGACTTCGCTATGCTATCAAATTGCTTGAAATAAGAGAGGGGGACATCTATAGGGAGAGATTGTAGCAGGTAGTTGAATTTTGAAATACAATTCATTTTAATAGCATTAACCTTCCCAGTCAGATCAATTTAATGAAGCCCACCTGGCCACATCACTCAAAAACCTTTTTATTAAAGGGTCAAAATTAACTCTCACACAATCACACAAATTTACTGATAATAAAATGCCCAAATACTTAACGCACTGCTTGGGCAACTGGAAGGTGCCTGTCTGAAAAGCAGTTACTGGGCAGTACGCTGTCAGATAGCTTCGGATTTAGATCAATTAACTCTGTATCCTGAGAACTTTTAAAAGGAATTATTAATTAATTTTTAATAATTATTAATTCTGTGGAGGCAAGGCAGAGATCTGGTGGGGTCAGGGACAAATAATAAAATATCATCTACGTAAAGCAAAAGCTTATGCGCCATACCTCCCGTATCACCCCTGGAAAATCATCCTCCTTTCTTATCGGAGCTGCTAATGGTTTCAGGGCAAGACAGAACAATAATGGGGAAAGAGGGCAACCCTACCGGGTGCCCCTATCCAGAGTAAAATAATCTTAAATTAATCCATTGTACCACCGCTACTGGGTGTCTATAAAGTAACTTAATCCATAATTAAACATATTCCCGAACCAGTACATTTCCAAAATCTTAAAAAGATAATCCCATTCTACCATATCAAATGGCTTTTTGGCGTCAAATGAGATAGCAGCAACCTGAGTCTGATCATTCTCCACTGACAACATAATATTGATGAAACACCTAATGTTATCAGTAGAGTTATGGCCCAGAATAAACTCCACCTGATCTATATTTATAAGAGATATCATAACTTAATCGGTTGGCTAAAAGTTTTGGCAATATTTTAAAGTCTAGCTGGATCAGAGAAATTGGACGGTAACTCTTACACTCACTTGGATCTTTGTCCTTTTTAAGAATCAGACTGATCCGGGTTTGTGTCATGGTTGGCGGAAGCTTTCCATTCTTTAATGATTCTGTATAAACTTCTAACAAAAGTGGAGCCAGTTCTGTAAGATTTTTAAAAAATTCAGCGGCAAAGCTGTCTGGCCCCGGAGCCTTACCTGTAGGCAAGACCTTAATTACCTCGCCAAGCTCCTCCAAGGTTATCTCAGAATCAAGTTTTTTTTTGCTCAGCCAACAGTTTAGGAAGTTCTAATGGTTCTACAAAGTTTTAATTTCCTCTTCAGTAGAGGAAGATGTGGCACTATAAAGATCAAGAATTCTTTAAAAGCATCAGTGGCCGAGGTAAACATTTCACCACCAGCAGACTTCACTGAGAGAAAGGTAGAAAAAGACTCTCTGTTTTATATACTGTATCTAGCCAGAAGCTTCCCTGCTTTGTCCCCAGACTCAAAGTATGACTGTCTAGCTGAATAGCCAAAACTCCACTTTCTGCAACAAAATAATATTATATCTGTATTTCAATCGGTTCAATTCTCTGAGGCCATTAGATGACATTCGGCACTTCAGCTCTGCCTCTGCACTTTTAATATTCCCTTCCAATTCCAAGAGTTCTCATGATTTGGATTTTTTTGGGTAAAAGTGGCATACTGTCTTTTTTCTTCTTCGACCTGGTCATTTGTTATCGTGTACATGAACATTATGTATGTATGAGTATGTTATACAAAGGTCTTAGCCTTCTCTACACTTCTAGCAAGAAGACTGATTCTCAGAAACAAGAAAAATGCACTGCCCCCAATGCATAAAAGATGGATGGAGGAAGTGCTGGCACATCTTAAACTTGACAAGTTAAAGCACTCAATTCGAGATTCATGTCAAATGTTTTTCAAGATGTGGCAGTCTTTTCTGCAGTACTTAGAGGCACATAGCATAACTGAGTATAGTACTTCATAAACATAAACCAACAATACCCCCCTCCTTTTTTTCTTCTTCTTCTTCTTCTTTGACCTGGTCATTTCTTATTGTGTACATGAGCATTGTGTATGTTATTGGTTGTAAAAAGCAATAAAAATAATTAAACAATAATAAGACTCCAGTGGTTAAATACATGTCTTCAGAAGTGATATGATAGGTGTGGGTGAGAAACAGATCAAAGGCTTTTTTACTATCATGTGTCCTCACTGCCCAGTAGGTGGTGATATGCACAAAGAATGTGGATTGTCAGAAACACAAGAAGAAGAATGTGAAAGTTGAGATTTGTAGTAAAAAATGACTTAAATATTAAACTGTTCCTCACCCACACCTATAACCACTGGAGTCATATAGATTATTTTTATGCTGCCTAAATTTCTGGTCACAATTCACTTGCATTAAAGGGATTTACAGAACTGAGATATTCTTCAAAAACAATTTGTGCTTTGCTGAAGAAAGTCATACATCTGGTATGGCATGAGGGTGAGTAAATGATGAGATAATTTTAATTTTGGGGTGAACTATCCCTTTAAGAATTCTCACAAATCTATCAATACAATTAGTCAGTACTTTGGGAAAGTACAAAATTACTTTCACCACTTCACCATACTTAAAGGCATGGTTCACCCAACAATGAAAATGATCTTATTTTCTCACCCTTATGTCTTCCCAAACCTGTTTTAATGAAAAAGGTCTGTAATTTTAATAAAATGGTAAAATGGACTCACTTTAACGCTTTAAAAAGGACCCAAATTTATACTAAAAGAAGCTCATAATTTTCTAAGTCTTTAGAAAGGCATTTGATTGAGAAACATTAAGTAATTTTTAGTGAAAATATTGATGTCTTTTGCACGTTCACGAATGCTCAAATGTTCACACAAAAACTTCCTGTGTTTTTAGAACTTAACAGCACAAGCTCTTACTTGAACATGCGAGCATGCAAATGTTTGTGTTGTTTTTCACCAAATCCTATGCTTTTAAATGACATTTAATCCTTTTGGGTCCTTTTTAAGCTTTAATGTAAGGCACTATCAACTACCATTGTATTGAAAAGACATAACATATCATGAAAGCATAACATCTTTTGTGTTCCACATAAAGAAAGTCATATGGGTTTAATTATGACAGAATTTTAAATTTGGAGTGAACTATAATAAACTAAGCTCTGTTCAATCCCCACAATTATTTACAGCAGGTTATAAAAATTTATATTCCAGCCCGTACAAAAATAACCTTTCAGGACACTGCTCTTTTGCACTACACTTTTTTTCAACTGGAGATTTTATAGGGTTTTCTGTTTGTTTTTGTCACTTGGTGGTTGATCAGATTTCCCATCTTTCCACTCCATATGTGTGAAAGCAGACACAGACTGCACTGTTTTGCACCTTTAAATTGGCCTTTTTTGGGCCACTGAAATGGCCCATGGTCTTTATGCTAGGTTTTGGGCAAGAACCCAGATGTGCTGGTGTATTAATGATGGTGCCTGATATTCATTTTGATATTCATAAACACTGTTGAATGGCCCTCTTTGTGTTACTGTTTTCTTCAACTCAATCATTTTATGACAGTTTTTCTCCTGCAATAGCTTGTTACTTGGATGACTCCCTGTTTTACACATTTTAACCTCATCATTCAGCCTGCATTTGCTCTTCACATTGGCTCAAATGTCTGTTCAAACAAGTCCCAACTCATCCCAATTTGATTCATAGCGTGGAACTTTTAACATTAAAGTCACTTTAACTTTAAAATACTCATATTTTAAAACGCTTCCACTTCACTGCTTCAAGCTGCTCATTCAAAATAAATAAGGAATATAAAATGTACACTCCTACAATAATCTACATTTTACAATAAACAATTAAGCATTGTCATATTTCATCAACAATATATCATCAACAGTTGATCGTTAGAGATAGCTTGTCATAAGTTTCCGATATGGCTTAACTGCTCGGCAACAGCTGAAAACACTCATAACCCCCACGTGCTTGGAGAAAATACAACAGTGACACGTTATTACTCTGAAGGATGCAGTGCATGCATTTATTTAATTAAATCATATTCTTTTGAAGTTTGATAATCACATTAGATCTTATCATGATTCCTGTTTTTCCGCTCCCAAATTTAAGACCTCTAAATAAAAAATTAAGACTTTTGTTGTATCATTTAAGATATTTAAGACTTTTTAAGACCTTACATTTTGGAAAACTGAATTTAAGACATTTTAAGACTTTTAAAGGATCTGCAGGAACCATGAAGAAAAAGTATGTGAACCCTTTGGAATTACCTGCATTTATGTCAAATTTTGACTTAAAATCTGGTTTGATATTCATCTAAGTAACAATAATGAACAAACACAATCTGTTTGAACTAATAACACAAAAAATATGTATTATTCTTGTATATACTAAATACATAATTGAAATTCACAGTGTAGGTTGGAAAAAGTATGTGAACCCCTAGTCTAATGACGTCAACAAAAGCTAATAAGAGTTTGCAAACCTGGCATCTAATTAATAAAATGAGATTGGAGGTTTGGGATAGAACTACTTTGAATTATTAAAAGCATTATTCACAAGAAGTGTCTGCTGACATGGACCATGCCACACAAAAAAGATATTTCAGAACATCTAGGATCACACTGTTGCTTTGCATAAAGTTGGAAAGGGTTACAAAGTTATCTCGAATAGCTTAGATATTGATCTGCCACAGTTAGACACATTGTCTATAAATGGAGACGATTTAATTCTGTGGCTACTCTCCCTAGAAGTGACCATCCAGTCAATGAGGTAAAACAGAACCCTAGAGTGACAGCTAAAATCTTGGAAACAAATTATTGGAACTGGTTATCTCTCTTCATGAGCCTACTATACAAAAAATATTAAAAAGGCATGGTGTCCATGGCAGTACAAAAAAACAAAAAAACATTGCTGCATATCTGAAGTTTGCCAAAGTCCACATTGACACGGCACAATACTACCAGGAAAATGTTTTGTGGACTGATGAAACTAAGGTTGAATTGGTTGGGAAGAACACGCAGCACTACGTATGGCATAAGAAGGGCAGTGCATACCAACATGAAAACATCATGCCAACGGTGAAGTACGATGGAGGAAGCATCTTGATTTGGAGCTGCTTCACGGCCAGGACTGCTTGCCATCATGGGGGGGAAAATGAATTCCCAGGTTTATCAAGATATCCTACTGGATAATGTCAGGGTGGCTGTGAACCAGCTGAAGCTCAGTAAACGTTGGGGGATGCAGCAGGACAATGACCATAAACATCAAAGTAAACCCACTACAGAATGGCTTCAAAAAAAGAAAATACACCTTTTGGAGTGGCCCAATCGTAGCCCAGACCTTAACCCAATAAAGAGGCTGTGGAATGACCTCAAGAGAGCCGTTCACACCAGACATCCTGCGAATATGGTTAAGTTGAAGCAGTTCTATAAGGAAGAATCTTCTGAACATTGTGCAGGTCTAAACTGCAGCTACCGAAAATGCTTGGTTGAAGTTATTGCTGCTAAAGGAGGCTCGACCAGTTATTAAATCCAAGGGTTCACTTATTTTTTCCACACCGCTGTGAATGTTTAATGGGATGTGTTTAATAAAGACATGACAGATTATAATTGTTTGTGTGTTGTTAGATAAGAACATTGTGTTTGTCTATACCTGTGACTGATGAAGATGAGATTACTTTTTATGACCAATTTATGCAGAAAAACAGTTTGTTTTGCCATTGTATTATCCTCTATTTTTCACAAATTTTCCTTACAACTCGCTTCAAACAGAGGATAAGGTAAACAGACCATGTAATATGAAGGTATAGACCCCGGCCAAAAGGGACTAAATTGGTGTCACCAGGTCATAATTTTATTAGTAATTCACTGGGACTGATTATATTAGACTGAAGACATGGGGCTCTGGCAATGTCTTGAGACCCTGACAATCCCAAATTGAGTTAGAAGCATGTTAACCATAGGCTGAAAACAAGCACAGAGGAGAAGCTTGCTGGATGTCTGCAAGTTTGCTTGCAGCAAGGTTGTCATAATCGCCTATACAACCATCAAGTTTGCAGCGCCACTAGTTGTCTTAGAACAATATTGGACATACTGTATGTTTAAGCTGAAACAATAGATGGTTGAAAATTCTGACAACTGTGTGAAATGTTCTTGGAAGTAGCAATCTGGTGTATGTCATGGAGTCTCAGATGAAAAATACTTTTACACCTGGTTAAAGTGATGATATTCTAATTGCTGCCCATGTGTCCTGGCAACTAGCTGGTCTGAAATTAATCTTGGATCTTAAAGAGTCAGATGAGAAATGTCTATAATATGTGGCATTCGGTTTGTGTTTTCATTTATCTCAAAGGCAGTCTATTAAGCCCTGGTAACTGATTTCTTACATGATAGAATGAAATATTTGCAAATTGTTATATGTGTAACAGGTAATCTGAGGTGGGAATCGAACCTGGGTCCCTGGTGTTATCAGATTAGGTGTACAGTTCTCTACCACTAATTGACAGGTGAGTATGAGGCAAAAACACTAAACATAGAACTTAGATTTACAGAGCTTGAATATTCCAGGCAATGAAGGCTCAACCCTGAACACAAGTGAATCAAACAAACAAACTTGTATAGTGTAAAACACAGGTGATACAAATAAACAAAATGAGCAGTCAAACTATGGAGTAAAGCAGGGGCTGATGCCAACTAATGTCCGGGAGAGGCATGGCAGTCTGGAGCATTACAGGAGCCGCTCCTCTAGGAAAGGCTCCTGACGTTCCCATAGCTGCGCATAGGACCACGTGGTGGAAGTCTCTGATGAGACTTGGGTCCAGAATGTCTTGAGCTGGTACCAAGTACTGCTCCTCCTGGCCAAAGCCCTCCCAGTCCACAAGGTACTTGACCCTCCTGTGGACCCGACGAGAGTCTAACTGCCGGCGCACAATGCAAGCTGGTTGACCGTCAATGATACGAGGTACAGAGGGGAAAAGACAACAGGTTTCAGACAGGAAATGTGAATAGTGGGATGAATGCGCATGGACCTGGATAAGAGCACCCTTTCTCAGGATCTTGAAGGGTCTTATGAACTTAGGGGCTAGTTTATGAGACTCATTCAGGAACATACCTTGTTGATAGCCAAACTCTTTGTGTGCACAGGCTCTCCAACATCTCTGGACCAGTTAAGCAGCGGCTGGAATGCAAACCTCAGGTTCCTGCTTGGGAAACAGAGGGATTGGGGGTGGGGGGGCTAACCTGATTCACCACTGGACTGAGGCCACCAATTTAGAGGTGGATAGGATTGGCTCAGGTCTGCATTTCTCTTCTGGTAGAAAAAACTGTCTCGATAGGGTGTCAGGCTTCAAATTCTTGGAACCTGGATGATACGACAGGGTAAAATCAAACCGATTAAAGAAGAGGGCCCATTGGGTCTGCCGTGGATTCAACCACTTGGTATCCCGGATGTAAGTGAGGTTCCTGTGTTCTGTCCAGATGAGGAATGGATGTTTGGCACCCTCCAGCCAATATCTTCAGTGCACCGCCAACAGCTCCCGGTTACCAATGTCATAGTTCTTCTGGGGGAGTCGACATGAGAAGTAAGCACAAGGATGAAGTTTGTTGTTGCTCCTTGACCTCTGAAACAAGACAGCCCCTACTCTGACATCCGATGCATCCGCCTCCACTACAAAGGGCAAGTCGGGATCTGGGAGAGTCAGGAAGGGTGCGGAAGTGAGCTGTTGCTTGAGTCTGTTAAAAGCTTGGACAGCCCTCCCAGTCCATATAAATGGTCTTGATGTCGTCTTGGTGAGAGCAGTTAAGGGTTCTGCAACTGAGCTGAATTTCCTAATGAATCTTCTATAAAAGTTGGCAAAACCAAGAAAATGTTGTACCTGTTTGACGGAGCAGGGTTGGGGCCAAGTCAGAACTGCACAGACCTTGCCAGAATCCATCTGGACGCTGCCACTGGAGACAATGATGCCAAGAAAAGAGACAGTGGAGACATGACAAAAAGTTTGTTTCTCAACAACTGGGCAAGTCGGATGTGCTGAACATGTTCTTGATAACAATGGGAGGGAATGAGGATGTCATCAAGGTAAAAAAAAACAAACTTATTCAGCATATCTCAGAGCACATCATTGCTGGGGCATTGACTAGACCAAAGGGCATTACCTAGTACTCGTAATGGCCAGTTGGAGTGTTAAAGGCCATCTTCCATTCATCACCAGCTTGGATCCTGACCAGGATATTTTGAATATCCAGTTTAGTGAAGATGGTAGCATCAGATCTCGAAGGCCGTAGTCATCAGAAGTAGCAGGTATCGGTTCTTTAAAGTGATGCGATTAAGACCCCGGTAATCAATGCATGGCCGGGGGCTCAAGTGCCTCCTTAATATACCTCTCCATTTCAGTTATTTCTGGGGCAGAGAGGGAAAAACGTCTTCCTTGAGGTGGGCAGGTTCCAGGAAGCAGTTCAATGGCACAGTCATAAGGTCTATGGGGTGGCAGAGAGGCAGCTTGGGTCTGACTGAAGACTTCAATGAAGTCTGTATATTGTGGGGGAACTCTGCACAAAAACTGTATCTGTTTTTTATGACAACCCACTTGAAAATGGAGAGGTGTAGTGCATTGGCTTACCAATGGGCTGAGTAATGGGCTGAATACGCAGGTACTTGGTCAGCTCAATGTCCTTAAAACTCTGGCAGACCCAGACTCAGTAAAAGCACGAAGCTTGTGATTTAGTTTGCCCCAGGTGTGTAATATGAATGAAAACTCCAGAAGCTGCCAGACAGGGGAAGGTGATTACTCTCATCCCAGCTCCTCTCTTTTTGGATGAGAGTTTGTAGCGCTGCCACATAAGTCTGGAATATATATATATTGCTGTTTAAAATCTAAATTGTTCTTAGAAAACAGCCATAATTAATATATGTTATTTTCCTGGGTTTATTGCCAAGATAAGTGTTTTTGAGTTCTCGTTTTACTCACGCGAGAGTTCTGTCGCGTAGCTCCAAGGAATTCCCAGTGATGTCAATCCAAATCAGCTGTGTGACTTTTTCTTCCGTTTAAATGGAGCCGGGAAACCGGCGTTCGAGAGCTTACACGTTTATGCTCAAGGGATTTGTGATCGATCGCTGAAAACCTCCACCATAGGCTGTTACAGACTGTGAACAGAAAGACACTGTGGGATTATCTTTTTTGTTGATTTTCCACCTTTGGATTTCGTCACAGAACAGCGCTGCTTCACATCGAGCTCACGGACATAACATAACCACCGGTGAGGCCGATTCAACACACACACATAAACAGGACATTGTACGGGACTCCTATAGTTATGCCATCTACTTTTTAAATTTTGAATTGTTGTCTTGTTGGTTTAAATTGAATTGTTGTCTTCCTAGCCTTTTTTGTTTGATAAAATTTTCCATCACCATACAAACTTAGGGTCAAGACCGTATTTTTTTTGTGTATCATCTCCTATAATCTAGGCTGAGCGTTACATATTGGTGGCCCGTACGGGGACCCTTTATTATTATTATTGTGTTTGTTTGGGGTGTGGTTTTTTTCTTTCTCTCTCTCTCTCTTTTTTCAATTTGCAAAATGGATGTGACAAATGTTGATTTGGTGGAAGTTCCTGAAGAGAATATGGATAACCCTGTGAAATCTGGAAATGTCCAAAATGATGTTGAACAAACAGAGGTGGATTTTACCACAGGTTCATTTGTAACCAGGCGTAATCCGCCTGAGGAAATAACTTCAATGATTAGTTCATTATACATGTCTGACACTGAACAATCTGATGATGATGATGAAGGTAGCATACTGAATATAGGCATGGTACAATTGATGCATACTGACTTGACTCAATGTAAAGGTAATTTATTGGCTCTAAATCAAAAATTACATACTTTGGAACAAGATTTCAAACAGTCAATGGACAGTACATTGAATAGGGAAGCAAGCTTTAGGCAAGCCATGGACTCTAGCTTGGCAGGGTTGGAGGATTACTTCATTAAGGCACTGGAAAAATTAGAAAAGGCTGTAACAGATTGTTTTCTGAGGAGAGATGCAAAATGGGAAAGTCAAATGAGGAAAATGAGGCTCACTAGCACCCCCACACTCTCCAGATTACAGGCCTACTCACCAGATTCCTCCCATTTTTCCACTGTCCGTCAACCACTGACCCCAGCTCTAGTATCTAGAGAGAAAATTCCCACTCATAAATCGCTCAATGATACTTATGTTGTTCAACCTCAGGTGCTTGCTCACCATCCTAATGTGCTTACCTCCTCTGTAGTGGCAGGTGCATCCTCATTCTGTGCCCGTCCGCCTATCCGAATTGAGTTCCCTTCTTTCGGAGACTCCTGTGAGACGGCAGAGGTGCTCAACTTCATCGAGCAATGTGAGAACTTCCTGGAGATCTGGCCCCATCCCTGTGCTGAACTACTAGGAACCTTGAGTACGGTACTGAAGGGACCCGCTCTGAGCTGGTGGAAGGCAGAGAAGGTCAAGGTAACGGATTGGAGATCCTTCAAAAGGGCATTCATGGCTGCTTTTCTTCCAGATGATTACCTCTCAGAAGTGGAGGAAAAGCTGAGGATGATGGTTCAGCAGCCACGACAACGCCTGAGGGACTTTGCATATGACTACCGGGCCTTATGTCTGAAATGGAAGCCAGAGATCTCTGAAGAGGAGCTAGTGAATCGTATACTGAACAACATCAACCCCAGAGTCGCTGGGTGTATGAGGGAACAGTCAACTCGGTTGAACACCTGGTGAAAATCGGCTCCATGGTGGAAAAGGACTACATGGGAGCTAAAGATTACTGGCAGAAAGTGGGAACTCAGAGCAGCAAAGAAAAGACCAACAAAAATCAGCTGAAGGCACCTTCCGAAAAAACCTGGCTGGAGTAACACTAGCACAACCCCATCCACTGTCGTCTCTTCTTGTGGTGCCTGTAAGGGTGAAGGGCAAGGAGGTCAAGGCAGTGGTAGACACAGGTAGCACTTACACCTTGATGCAAGAAAGCCTGTGGAAACAGTTGAGAGGGGAGATTACATCAGTGGTTACCTCCAGTCCACAAAGGTTCATGATGGCAGACGGAACGATTCACCAGTCCAGAGACTTGCAAAGGATTGAGTTTCAATGGCATGACCACTTATGCCAAATGGATACGTATATTCTAAAAGACACTCACTTAGCTTTTCCACTCATTGCTGGTCTGGATTTTCTGAGAGCCATGGGAGCAGTACTAGAAGTGGGACGAGGCAGATATGGGTTAACATCTGACGAAGGATACACCTATTACCCTTTCATACCATCACAGACGCCCACTAAGACAAACAACCCGTCCGGTCAAGTGCTTGCTAATATGGCTGCGCAGCTGAATCTATATTATGCCTTACCCTCCACTGGTAGACTGCCCGAACTCATGTCCATTTCCTCAGAGATCCCTGAGTGGGACACTGACAATCACGGGGAGTTAATGAAGTTAATCTCCGCCTGGCCATGCACCACTTCAAACACCCTGGGTAAGACCTCTATTGTACAACATAAAATCACATTATCAGATGACATACCCCTCAAGTCCCGTGCATACCACGTGTCTCCTCTGAAGAAGCAGATTATTGAAGAACAAGTAGACCTGATGCTACGGGACGATATCATTGAACCCTCCTTTTCACCGTGGTCTTCACCGGTAGTCCTGGTCCACAAACCTGATGGCTCTTACAGGTTCTGTGTGGATTACAGGAAGCTGAACAGCAAGACCGTACCCGACGCTTATCCAATGCCGTTGATTCATGACATCCTTGAATCCCTGGAAGGAGCTTCCTGGTTTACTTCCTTGGATCTGCAGTCTGGGTACTGGCAGGTGGAGATGGATGAAAAAAGTAAAGAGAAGACTGCTTTTATCTCAACCAAGGGGCTGTTTCAATTCAAGTCGATGCCCTATGGGCTCAGAAATGCCGCTGCTACCTTCCAACGGTTGATGGAGAGAGTACTGTCGGATCTGAGAGGGAGAATATGTTTTGTATACATTGACGATATAATAATCTATTCCAAATCACTTTAACAACATATTCAACACCTAGATATGGTTCTGCAACGGCTGACCCAAGCCAATCTGACACTGAGCATGAAGAAATGCCACTTCTTCAAACGACAGCTCAACATCCTCGGCCATATAATCTCGGAGAGGGGAGTGGAGGTGGACCGAGAGAAGACCAGGGTCGTTGCAGAGTTCCCCCCACCGCAAGATCTGAAAGCTTTGCAACGATTTCTGGGGCTGGCAGGCTGGTACCATAAGTTTATTTCCCACTTTGCTGACATTACTGCTCCATTGAACCTCCTAAAAAAGAAAGGAGTTAAGTGGGAATGGACCCCCGAGTGTCAAGCTAGTATGGAAGAACTAAAACAAGCCTTGCAAAATTCACCGGTCCTAATACAACCTGATATTAACCAACCCTTCCAGGTTCATACCGACGCAAGTGAGGTAGGACTGGGAGCCATCCTCACTCAACATTCTGAGGAGGGAGAAAAGGTGGTGGCATATGCATCAAGGACCTTAACTGGAGCTGAAAAGAATTACAGCACTTCAGAAAAAGAATGTCTAGCCGTGGTTTGGGCGGTAGAAAAGTGGAGACATTACCTGGAGGGAAGACCCTTCGACGTCTTCACAGACCATGCGGCTGTTGCCTGGGCGTTCAACTGCCCTAAGACCTCCTCACGCCTTACCTGCTGGACACTCCGCCTGCAACAGTTCTGTTTTCAAGTTCATCACAGGAAAGCTTGTCTCAACCAGGGACCTGATGCGTTGTCCCGGGTCCTGGAGAAACCTGGTGCTGATGACGCTCCTTGCCTGATCTTGTCTTCACATAATGCATCTCCATTACCTCACTCTATGGAAGAAATATCAAAGGCTCAAAGTTTGGATGATACCATCTCTCACCTGCAGTCTATCCTGAACCCCGAGCAGTCAAAGACCAATCCATCAGCTTTGAAGACCTCCAAGGGGTGTGGTACCGCAAAGTTCCCATAAAAAACCAAGGAGTGAAATATCAACTGGTGGTACCACAATCCTTAACATCAGATTTCATGCATTACTATCACGATAATCCACTTGGAGGCCATCTCGGACAGTTGAAAACCCTGCTGAAGATCCTAGATGTGGCATGGTGGCCGTCTGTCCGGAAAGACGTATGCCAATACATTAAAACCTGTGAGATATGCCAAAAATATAAACCCAGCAATACCAAACCATCGGGATTGATGCAGAGTACACCGATCACCGAACCTGGACACACGTTAGGGGTGGACCTAATGGGACCCTTCCCCATCAGCAAGAAGCAGAATACTTGTCTCCTAGTCATTGTGGATTATTTCACAAAGTGGGTAGAAATGTTCCCACTCAGAGACAGTAAGACCCAGAAAATAGTGAAGATTCTGCGGGAGGAGATATTCACTCATTGGGGGGTACCCAAATACCTGGTGTCCGATAGGGGTCCCCAATTTACTTCCAGCATCCTGGGTGATCTGTGCAAAACATGGGGATGTGTCCAGAAACTCACTACGAGTTATCACCCACAGTCAAACCTAACGGAAAGGGTCAACCGGACCGTGAAAACCATGATTGCTACCTATGTGGGACAACAACATCAGTCCTGGGACCAGTGGCTACCTGAATTCCGCTATGCCATTAACACCGCCCAGCAAGAAACCACAGGAAAGTCTCCTACAGAGCTCATGCTGGGTAGGCAAATTCTAGGACCACTGGAACGTCTTATCCACCGACCACCTTCACCAGCTCAAGCTGCTTATTCCCTGGTGGAACGACAAGACAGTATGATGGCAGAAGTGAGAGAGAGAATGAGGATGTGCCAAGCCAAACAAGCTAGGTATTATAATTACCGTAGAAAAAATGCGCAGTTTCAAACAGGTGACCTGGTATGGATTAAAACCCATCCTCTCTCTAGTTCCTCCATCAAGTTCTCTGCCAAGCTAGCGCCCAAGTGGGAGGGTCCAGCTGAAATAAAAAGTAAAACAGGGCCAATAAATTACACTGTGTGCTGGGGCAACCCTCCAAGAACCGATGTAGTAAATGTGTCGCGTAGCTCCAAGGAATTCCCAGTGATGTCACTCCAAATCAGCTGTGTGACTTTTTCTTCCATTTAAATGGAGCCGGGAAACCGGCGTTCGAGAGCGACACGTTTATGCTCAAGGGGATTTGTGATCGATCGCGCGAAAACCTCCACCATAGGCTGTTACAGACTGTGAACAGAAAGACACTGTGGGATTATCTTTTTTGTTGATTTTTCACCTTTGGATTTCGTCACAGAACAGCGCTGCTTCACATCGAGCTCACGGACATAACATAACCACCGGTGAGGCCGATTCAACACACACACATAAACAGGACATTGTATGGGACTCCTATAGTCATTCCATCTACTTTTCATTTATTATTTATTTTTTGCTTTCTTGTTTGTCTTTTGTACATTTGTATATATATGTCTGGATTCACTTTGATGTTTTTTCTTCTACTTATTGTAAATACACCTTGGGTTTAAATTGAATTGTTGTCTTCCTAGCCTTTTTTGTTTGATAAAATTTTCCATCACCATACAAACTTAGGGTCAAGACAGTATTTTTTTTGTGTATCATCTCCTATAATCTAGGCTGAGCGTTACAAGTTGACTTTTCCCGACAGTTCAGGGCAGTTGGATCTGAAGTGGCCTGGCTTGCCACAGTAAAGGCTGGAAGGAGGCTTGGATATCAAAACTAAGTACTTTACTGGAGAAATGATAACAAAGTTCAACGAAAATGGAAGTAGAAGGGAACAAAAGGTGAGTATAAGGCAAAAACACTAAACACAGGGGAACTCGGCTTTACAGAGCTTGAATATTCCATGCAATGAAGGCTCAAGTCTGAACACATGTAAATGAAACTAGCAAACTTATATAGGGTAAAACACAGGTGATACAAATGAACATAATGAGCAGACAAACGATGGAGTAAATCAGGGGCTGGCCGGGAGAGGCATGGCAGTCTGGAGCCTTACAATATGTTGCTTGCAAAACAAAATGTATTTCGGCTGAATAAATGTCTATACCTTTGACTGGCCAACCCGATCTCGTGGGAATTTGTCACAGTAGTATTAATAAACTTATTCTGAATGCATGTTCATGAAGCGTATGTGACTGATTGATGTATAAGTTGTACGAATTCGTTACCTCGTAGTATTGTGATGAATTCACATTGTGAATTCAATGTTGGCCATCAAAAAATATATAATTTTTGGAATTAGATGGCCTGGGCTGCAAAATGGTGTTCATTATATTTTACAGATAATCTTAAAAAAGCTAAAGCCTCTGTAGAAAGCAAATTTCAACCAGCTTCTGTTTGATTAATTGTTGATTTGTGGCATGTCTGGTCTGCTTAGTAATAAAGAGATATTACATTAAATTTTTTATCTCTGCATTTTTGTGTTGGTTGAGATTTAGACAACTGTTGCTGGGAGTTTCTGTTCTGTGCTTCACTTATACCGAATTGATTTATGCTCTCTGTCAAAAAATAATTATGACAGTGAAATCGCAGTTTTACTCTGTCTCTATAAGTCTCACAGCATGGCACATTGAGAAATTATGGCAAAAGTGAATTGGGGACTACACTTACCAATTCATATAAGGCTATGTGGACTTTAGCACATAACTGCAAGCCACATAGATGTACAGTATTGCCACAGTCCACAAATGCTGATGCAAGATTACGTTCTGCTCATAATTAAAAGAGCCCTCCTAAAGGCCATATGTTATGTAAGAGCAGATATGTGACATTTAATAGGGGGGACTTGAAGCAAAGGCCTGCTGAGAGCAGTTCATGGACTGACTCCTCTTAAACTTCATGGAGGAGAGAAAACCAGCAGATGCAAAGGTCTCTTGTGTTATGTTAATTTACACTGACACTGTTTTAAAACATTTGACTAAACAAGTCAATTTATTTCCCTGTAGGTTTGTTTTATGAGTTAATCCTATCTCTTTAAAATGGTAATAGTAAAACAACAACAAAGGGACATATAGGAAAACACTGATTAATGACAATTAAAGATAAATGACACCTTACATTTTGGTGTCCCATGAAATGTTTTACAGCATACAGAGTCACAAATCCCATGTCAGATAAACTATTATATGACATCAGTTATATGTCATACATACAAAAATTGTATTAAATTCATTGTATTAAACATTTTATTTCAGAACTAATTTAATTACAAGAAATGTAATATTTAGCTGCCTCCCACATATCACACAAAGATATATAGAAGAATATTTATGTTCTGTAGGTCCATACAATGCAAGTGAATGGTGACTAAAATTTTGAAGCTCCATAAAGGTTCAGGTTACTTTATTTATACCTATAGGTAGCTTTTGTTTGCAGTGGATGAGTTCATATGTTTGACAAATGTTTATACAAAAACAACACAATCAGTGTATGACATAAAAAATATAAAACAACATGATTTAAAAAAAAAAACACAAACAGTGTACAACATGATAAAAGTGCTCTGCGTTCCAATCAATCTTTAAAAACAATATATAAATAGTTAAATAAAATAGACATTGCATCTATATCATCATATTAGCAATGTTGCTAGGACTTATTCAACTGAGTTATAGCTGCCTCAACAAAGCTGCTTTTATACCGCTTTGTTTTGCACATTGGAACTATAAACCTTTGTCCAGAAGGAAGAAGCTGAAATTCACTGTGCAAAGGATGGGAGTCATCATTTAATATCGAGCCAGCCAACCGCCATAACTGTGTGGTATACAGGGTTGCTGGGTTAAGCTGTGAATTCCACAAATAAAGCACATAAAGTCAGCAAAAAGGTAATTCATAACGCCAATGATTTAATCCATGTCTTGTGAAGCGATCTAATCGGTTTTGGGTGAAAATAAACCCACATTTTACTCCCTTTTCTCTATAAATCTTGACATCAGCAGTCTCCTTGGCTATCATAATTTCAAGATCAATTACCCTTTCTAGCGCTCTGCGCATGTGTCAAGCACTAGGAAGTGTAATCAATCTTGAAATCATGGTCTTGCTTAGAGACAGCATTGGTAAAATGTACAGTGAAAAAGGAGTTATATTTTTGTCTGTTCTTACACAAAACCTGTTGGATCGCTTCAGAAGACATGGATTAAACCACTGGAGTCATTTGGATTACTTTTATGCTGCTTTAATGTGCTTTTTGGAGCTTCAAAGTTTTAGTCACTATTCACTTTGATTTAACCATCTGCAGGGGTCCTGATCACACCGTTGCCCATAAACTCTATTTGACTTATTAAGGTTCTTACCATGTGAGTCATCTGCTGGTTAAGCACTTGACTGCAGAGTGGCTCAAAATCGCATTGCTCTCTGTGTCAGTTTTTCCTACAGAATTCAGCTCTTGCAGTGGGGGAAAGGCTCCTCCACCCCTCCACCAATGCGCTTTGTGGGGATACAATTTGTAATACTAAAACATCTGAAATTTTACAACAATCTTACCTAAATATCATGCAGGGGCTACATTTCTCACTGGTTACCTAATTTTTTATTTTTTTTTAAGTATACATTACGGCCCTTCTCTTCTGTCACTTGTTTCCCAGCAAGACGTAATGTAAACATGTGCTGACTTACATAATGTTCTTGTTCTTGGCAGATACCTTTAACAAATACTTTAACATGTATTTAGAGGGCAGGTCACCCAAACATATAACTTCTGTCATTATTCACCCTCAAGTCTGCATTAATTTGCCTCTTCCATGGAACACCAAAGGAGATGTTAGTCAGTATGAAGGTGAGTAATGCCTCCTACACACTACACAACTTTCAATGATGTCGGCTCATGGTACCGTTCATATTACACAACTGTCTGTCTTGTCATGGAAGTCATAGCGTTTTCAAATTACAAGACGAATCAGCGACAGGGATGAACACATTACAAGACACTTCACTGTTGAATCCTCGACGACGCTGCCTGTACTCTAAATTACGTTTCACTACAGAGTACATGCGAGAAGTGATATGAGATATGAAAACAAATGCATGATCATATGTTATGCATTTCAGAATATGATGTGTATGTTTTTAATTATATATTTTATTGGTTAGAATATGAAAAAGTACCTCCTACTGAAAAATGTACGTATTTGCTCACCTGACTAAGAGAATTGGCAATTTCTCTCTAACTCTTCTCTTTCTTCACTCGGTTGTGGTAAAGTTCAGAGGAAACATCAGATTTCAGGCACTGGTGCTCCTGCCAATGTTCCACAAATTTTTCCTCCATTTCTTCGGTCCAGTGAGACTTTATTGATACCGCAGCCGCTAGTTGATGTTCTGTTGCAGGTACATCAGGACTCCTCCCACTGAAACATCCCATGCCCCCTTTCTTACTCTCTCATTGGCTGTAGGTCAACGCTGCACTTGTATTCAGTCAAAACATATTTCACATTGCACGATTTGGAATTGCAGACAGGTCCAGATATTTAACATACTAGACATCTCGCTGACATCAGCGACGTGTCTTTGATAGTTCATCCATTGCGTTCGTTGCTCACGGGAGCGAGCTCTGATTTGCCTATGATTTCTGGCTTTTGTCACCGATCTCAACAAAACTGTTGGTGAGCGTAAATCTGGCTATTCATGTATTGTAAACTCGGCATAAGTGATGACAGAATTTTCATTTTTGAGTGAACTTTCACATTAAGAGTACAAGTCAATACTCAACAGTTACATTAAAAATGTCAGTTTAATGTTGACTAAATTAATGAATTTTTTTAACAAATTAAATGTTGAGAACCTTTCTTATTTAATATGTATATAAGATAGATAGATAATATGACATTTTTATGTAGCCTATAGTATTAATATTACTATATTATTATTGGTTTTGTACATTTCATATTTATTAAAACTGCTCTAGAGAGAGGAGTGATGTAGCCTAATAGCTGTTTAACTGTTTCTCTTAACCCTGCAGTTGAGCAGTTCTGGTTGCATACAAGGCATTTATTTATTTATTAGATTATTTGTGCTGTATTTTTATTATAAAGCACATTGCACATGCTTTATATCGTCCATTGCATCCGAGTGGGATTCAAATCGGCATGGGAGGCGGGTGTGCTATCGAAGAGGCTAAAGGCTACAGCCTCTAGCATCAGTCGCTAGTGCGCCTCTTGAGGCCAGGAGTGTGATGTTTACGCATACTGCACAGCTATCACAAACCAGCTGGCTCCAGTTACACAGGCAATACTAGATCGCCCCAACTAGATTGCGTGCTTCCAGTGTTGACAGCTTTGTTGATTGTAAACAGGAGTGATAGATTTTAACATCACTCGCTTACAGAGAGAGGTGGTACAGAGCCATTCTCATGTCGTTTGAACAGGTTTATAGATCTGTAACTTCTTAGGTTAAGTTAATATGCGCTTGATCACTGTGCACGCTCACACTAAACTCAACATGCGTTTAATGAGCTACCTAAATCTGCATATCAAGTCAAAATCAAAGTGGATTTTTATTGTCGTTTAACCATATGCAGTTAGTACAGTACACAGTGAAACGAGACAACGGTCCTCCAGTTCCATGGTGTTACATAAAACAACATAGGACAAACACAGAACCACATGAGACTACACAGACTAAATAACATTTCTGCATGAAGTGCACATGCAAACATGCAAACATGTGCAAATATTATGGGATAGTACAATAATTACTAAAGGAACAGGACAATAGGCACAGTGAGAGACAGTGCAGTGCTGACCAGTACATATTTGTAATCGAGTTGACACTTTCTAAAAATGCCAAATGTAAACATAACATACTATGAAATAATGTTCTATGGACATACAGTCAGGTCCATAAATATTGGGACATCGACACAATTCTAATCTTCTTGGCTCTATACACCACCACAATGGATTTTAAATGAAACGAACAAGATGTGCTTTAACTGCAGACTTTCAGCTTTAATTTGAGGGTATTTGAGGGAACGGTGTAGGAATTACAACAGTTTGTATATGTGCCTCCCACTTTTTAAGGGACCAAAAGTAATGGGACAGATTAACAATCAAAAATCAAACTTTCACTTTTTAATACTTGGTTGCAAATCCTTTGCAGTCAATTACAGCCTGAAGTCTGGAACGCATTGACATCACCAGACGCTGGGTTTCATCCCTGGTGATGCTCTGCCAGGCCTCTACTGCAACTGTCTTCAGTTCCTGCTTGTTCTTGGGGCATTTTCCCTTCAGTTTTGTCTTTAGCAAGTGAAAAGCATGCTCAATCAGATTCAGGTCAGGTGATTGACTTGGCCATTGCATAACATTCCACTTCTTTCCCTTAAAAAACTCTTTGGTTGCTTTTGCAGTATGCTTCGGGTCATTGTCCATCTGTACTGTGAAGCGCCATACTCTTCTCTTCCCATCACTCTGGTACAAGTTGATCTTTGTCTCATCTGTCCATAGGATGTTGTTCCAGAACTGTGAAGGCTTTTTTAGATGTTGTTTGGCAAACTCTAATCTGGCCTTCCTGTTTTTGAGGCTCACCAATGGTTTACATCTTGTGGTGAACCCTCTGTATTCACTCTGGTGAAGTCTTCTCTTGATTGTTGACTTTGACACACATACACCTACCTCCAGGAGAGTGTTCTTGATCTGGCCAACTGTTGTGAAGGGTGTTTTCTTCACCAGGGAAAAAATTATTCGGTCATCCACCACAGTTGTTTCCGTGGTCTTCCGGGTCTTTTGGTGTTGCTGAGCTCACCGGTGCGTTCTTTCTTTTTAAGAATGTTCCAAACAGTTGATTTGGCCACACCTAATGTTTTTGCTATCCCTCTGATGGGTTTGTTTTGATTTTTCAGCCTAATGATGGCTTGCTTCACTGATAGTGACAGCTCTTTGGATCTCATATTGAGAGTTGACAGCAACAGATTCCAAATGCAAATTGCACACTTGAAATGAACTCTGGAACTTTTATCTGCTCCTTGTAAATGGGATAATGAGGGAATAACACACACCTTGCCATGGAACAGCTGAGCAGCCAATTGTCCCATTACTTTTGGTCCCTTAAAAGGTGGGAGGCACATATACAAACTGTTGTAATTCCTACACCGTTCACCTGATTTGGATGTAAATACCCTCAAATTAAAGCTGAAAGTCTGCAGGTAAAGCACATCTTGTTCATTTCATTTCAAATCCATTGTGGTGGTGTATAGAGCCAAAAAGATTAGAATTGTGTCGATGTCCCAATATTTATGGACCTAACTGTTATTGAGGTAGCAGCCAGGTATAAAGTGACAACATGAGAGATGAGGGAGAGAGAGAGACGCAGAAGATCTGAATTATTCGTCAAGATTGTGTTGACAAGATTTTGCTGGTGGCAAGTTCTGGCTTGTAAGCAAGGGTGGGTGTGTTACACGTGCAGCGAAATAATGCAAAAACAACATTTCTTTCTATTGCATTGTGTAGCGCTGAACGATCCTTCTGATCTATACTCGATGGCCTCATGTGAATATTAAACTGCAAATGGCTGTGATGCGATTTAATAAACAGTCTGTACATGATGCTTGTGTGGAGCTCTGTTCTGAGCACATGTGAGATGGTTCTGTGCCACTCCACGAGTTTCATCTCATGCACAAAATAACAGCTGTGTTACGTTGGTTTCGGTTTGGTAACATGCTGTGAGGAAACACTGCTGTGTGTCATTACATTCTAAAAACACAGCCAATAATGTTAAAATTTCAGCTGACGTCACCGGCAGCCCAGCATGGAGCCAGTCTCATCAATACATTTCTTGCATAGTTAAATGAGAGACCAGCTCCATCCCTTGATGCTAGTTGATACACACCAATACTGTACTGTTTGAACATCACTAGTGTATAGAACCATCAACAATAGCCTAGAGACATTGACAGTGCATGTAGCTCTCTAGAATCCAAATGTTATGCAGTCTCTTTCATTTTCTCTCCCTCTGTAGTTTGTGGTGTTTTCATTATTTATTAAATAGCTAACGAGGATGATGCTTTTTAAGTCTGGCCTACAAAGACAGCCCAGGGCCTTTGGTTCAACTCAAAAGAAATCGGATTGTCAGATGAGCTCTTCTGAGAACAGCATTTATCTTCTCATAGATCCAAATTCTTGAGGAGTTCACCTTGACTTTACACAGAATATGTACTGTAGGTGTTATGCTGGGTAGTGGAAGTAGGAGAAGGCAGACGGGAGTGTGGATCCAAATGCGGCCTTTATTATATAAATAACAAATAAGAGAGCACAAAGAAAAGTCCACAATGGGAAAAACTAACTTAAACACAAAAGAACACACGGCTGGGAGAACAGAACACGAAGGGCAGGTACAAGGGCAAAGGCATGACAGGAAACCATTCACGACATATAACCATACAACGATCGACAAGGAGTGGAAAACACACAGGGTTTATATACACAGACACAGGAGGATCACAGACGACAAACAAGTGCAAACAATGACACAGTGATGGGAGTGAGAAGATCTGGGAATTGTGGGAAGTGTAGTTTTTCACAAGGACAGTGAGACTCAGGGCGGACAACAGGGAAAACGTGACAAGGAACGGGATCGGTGACGGGTGAAATGGAAAACACGGAGCGGACATCAAGAAAATGTGGAATAAACGTGATAGTGAAACAAAGAACAGAGGGCAGACAACACAGGAACGTAACATAACCCCCCCTAGAAGGACCGGATTCCAGACGGTCCTAAAGCAAAAGAAAAACCCACACAGAAGAACCAAAACAAAAGATCCAAGGAGTGAGGGGGTAGACCCGGGGGGACACCGACAGAGAAAAGGGAGCACAGAGACAGACCAAGAAGGCACAAGGGACACGGAGACAGACCACGGGGGCACAAGGGGCAATTAGGCAGTCCACGGGGGCACAAAGGGAAATGAGACAGGCCACGGGGGCACAAGGGGCAATTAGGCAGTCCATGGGGGCACAAAGGGAAATGAGACAGGCCACGGGGGCACAAGGGGCAATTAGGCAGTCCATGGGGGCACACAGGGACAGGTTTGGGTAGTCTGGGAGGTGGCCATCGGACAGGGACAGGTCCAGGAGGCCTAGGAAGCGGCCACAAGACAGGAACAGGTCTGGGGGTCCTGGGAGGTGGCCATCGGACAGGGACAGGTCCAGGAGGCCTGGGAGGCGGCCTCAGGACAGGGGCAGGTCTAGGAGGTCTGGGAGATGGTCGCAGAACAAGGGCCGGCACAGGGGTCCTGGGGAGTGGCTCCGGACAGGGACAGGTTTAGGTGACCTAGGGGGTGGCCACAGGGCTAGGGCTGGTTCAGGGGGACTGGGAGGAAGAGTGGCCCCTAGGGGAGCTGCAAGGGGCTCTGGAGATGAAGCTGAGGGAGGCTCTGGAGGCGGAACCGAGGGAGGTGGCGCCGTAGGAGGCTCTGGAGGCGAAGGCCTGGAAGGCTCTGGAGGCAGAACCGATGAAGGTGGCGCCGTAGGAGGCTTTAAAGGCGGAGGCCTGGAAGGCTCGAGTGACCTGAGAGGCGGAGGCCTGGAAGGCTCTGGAGGTGGAGCCGAGGGAGGCTCAGGAGGTGGAGCTGAGGAAGGTGGCACCGTAGGAGGCTTTAGAGGCGGAGGCCTGGAAGACTCTGGAGGTGGAGCCGAGGAAGGCCTAGGAGGCGGAGGCCTGGAAGGCTCTGGAGGTGGAGCCAAGGGAGGCGGTGCCATAGGAGGTTTCAGAGGCGTGGTCCTAGAAGGCTCTGGAGTCTCGGGAGGCGGAGCCGTGAAAGGCTCGGGAGACGGAGCCGTAGGAGGCCCGGGAGTTTCTGGGAGAAGAGCCGTAGAAGGCTCGGAGAGAAGAGCCACAGGACGCTCCGGAGGCGGAGCCGTAGGAGGCTCGGGGAGAAGGGCCGTGGAAGGCTCAAAAGGCTTGAGAGGCGGAGCCCTGGAAGGCTCGAGTGACTTGAGGGGCGGAGCCCTGGGTGGCCCGAGAGGCTTGAGAGGAGGAGCTCTGGAAAGCTCGAGAGGAGGAGCGCTGGAAAGCTCGAGAGGAGGAGCTCTGGAAAGCTCGGGAAGCTTGAGAGGCGGAGCCCTGGAAGGCTCGAGAGGCTTGAGGGGCGGAGCCCTGGAAGGCTCGAGAGGCTTGAGGGGCGGAGCCCTGGAAGGCTCGAGAGGCTTGAGGGGCGGAGCCCTGGAAGGCTCGAGAGGCTTGAGAGGCGGAGCCCTGGGAGGCTCGAGAGACTGGAGAGGCGGAGCCCTGGAAGGCTCGGGTAACTCGGAAGGCGGAGCTCTGGAAAGCTCGGGAGGAGGAGCCCTAGAAGACTCGAGAGACTTGAGAGACTTGGGAGGTGGAGCCCTGGAAGACTCGGGAGGAGGAGCCCTGGAAGGCTCGAGAGGCGCTGGCTCTAGGACGGGCACGACCACTGGCGCTGGCTCTTGGACGGTCCTGGCTACTGGCGCTGGCTCTTGGACGGTCACGGCCACTGGCACTGGCTCTTGGACGGTCACGGCCACAGGCGCTGGCTCAGGGACGGTCGAGGCTACAGGCGCTGGCTCAGGGACGGTCGAGGCTACAGGCGCTGGCTCATTGACCTCTGAGGCGACAGGTACTGGCTGGGTGACCGTAGCTGACGAGGGCTCTGGCTCGCAGACCGGGGCAGGCGAGGGCTCTGGCTCGCTGACCGTAGCTGACGAAGGCCCTGGCTCGCAGACCGGGGCAGGCTCTGGCTCTGGGTCGCTGGCCGTAGCTGGCGTGGGCTCTGGCTCGCTGGCCGTGGCAGGCGTGGGCTCTGGCTCGCTGGCCGTGGCAGGCGTGGGCTCTGGCTCGCTGGCCGTGGCTGGCGTGGAGTAGCGAGCAGAAGCTTCTGCCCTCCTCCTCCTCCTTCGGGCTGACGAGGTTGAGCACGCTGGTGCAGGAGCAGAGGAAGCTGAGCACACCGGCTCTGGAGCGGACCAAACTGGCGACGCTGGTTTGTGTACTAAGGCAGGCATGGAGGTTGGCTTGCTGGCAGGTGGGGCAGGCGCGAAAGGACGAGCCATGGAAGACTGGAGGGTCACCACTGCGGGAGGAGAGGCAGGGTCTTCCTCAACAACGCCCACAGTGAGTGACGAGCCGCAGACCAGCAAAGTCTCCTCCACGAATTCCAGGAGAGTCCAGCCGCGCGTCGCCGGTGGCAACCGCTCCTTAGCTGAACTGTTCAGATTGCCCCTGAAGAAAGCCACCAGGGAGGAGTCTGGGAAGTCCGCAACACTCGCCAGCTCGAGGAAGTCGCGGATGTGGTCCTCCACAGGGCCGGTCCTCTTGTTTCAGGCAGAGGAGTCTGAAGTTCGCCTGTTGCACCGCTGGATCCATTGTGGGTCGATCGTTCTGTTATGCTGGGTAGTGGAAGTAGGAGAAGGCAGACGGGAATGTGGATCCAAATGCGGGCTTTATTATATAAATAACAAATAAGAGAGCACAAAGAAAAGTCCACAATGGGAAAAACTAACTTAAACACAAAAGAACACACGGCTGGGAGAACAGAACACGAAGGGCAGGTACAAGGGCAAAGGCATGACAGGAAACCATTCACGACATATAACCATACAACGATCGACAAGGAGTGGAAAACACACAGGGTTTATATACACAGACACAGGAGGATCACAGACGACAAACAGGTGCAAACAGTGACACAGTGATGGCAGTGAGAAGATCTGGGAATTGTGGGAAGTGTAGTTTTTCACAAGGACAGTGAGACTCAGGGCGGACAACAGGGAAAACGTGACAAGGAACGGGATCGGTGACGGGTGAAACGGAAAACACGGAGCGGACAACAAGAAAACGTGGAATAAACGTGATAGTGAAACAAAGAACAGAGGGCAGACAACACAGGAACGTAACAGTAGGCCCCATCAGCAAGTATAAAACGGCAGGTGTTCAGCTCTGATTTTGAAGGCTTTGCTTGAGACATGCTGTCTCAACCAGTGTTTTTTGAGGGTTTAAATTGCAGCTGTACTGATAATCTAGGTCTGGATCCTTTATTGAGATCATTCATTTTTAACCTCAATCCTGCCATTGTTATAGCAAGAAATCCTGATGACGTCCCCCAAGTTATTAATTCATGAAGTATTTTTGCAGTTTTATTTTGACAGCTTCTTTGTTTCAAAGCACTGCCTCTCTGCCAAATCTAGTTTCATCTATGGCTCTACTCCCCTATCAGATGTCATCATCTACTTACCCTCATGTTGTTTTTAAATCTGCATGACTTTCAGTCCCGAACATTCTGCTTTGCATTTCTTTTTGTGTTCAACAGAAGACAGTCATTCAAACAGGGTTGGAACAACATTAGGGTAAATAAATGACAGGATTTCTATTTTTGGTGAATTATCCCTTTAAATTTGGAAGAGGGATTTTAGTAAACCTATTGCCAAGAGTTTATTATGCAAAATGACCCCTATTTGCTGTTCTCTCAAGGTTTTTATTGCAATTTTCAAATATATTTTTTGTGCTTTGTATGTCTGTACCACAGTGCAAACCCATAAACAGATCCAAACATTAAGATGAAGGATGTAATGGCTCGCTGCATCAGATAAATAATTGGGTGGAGTGGAATTGTATTTATAAAAATAATCCCATATCGATGTGAACAGCCTTTAGATCAAAGCGCAGTCAAGTTTATTGGCAGAATACAGCCAAGCTTGAGAGCAAACTCTTGTGAGCACTTAGGGTTTATTTCTGCTGTTCTGAGAAAATATTATTTCTATCTATCTTTATTCCCCCAAACCCCCCATTACCAAAGGAAATCTTTAGCCCTTTTAGCCCCTGCAGGTAAAAAAAACTATTCGGAGCAAATCAATTTATTATTAGGGATACTTCACCCAAAAATCAAAATTCTGTAATAATGTTCTCCCCATCATGTTGTTTCAGTCCTTTAAGACTTTCTGTATTATGAGTAGCTTAACTGTAGTTTAACCCTTTAAGCCCGGACTGGCCGGAGAGAAAAAAATATTATCAAAATATTAATAACTACAGTCTTGACCAACACAAAATGTTTATTGTTTGAAAGTTTAGAAGCTGTAATTTACACTGCATGTAGGCATTATGAGAAAAACTGGACACGTTTTTTATTTTTAGACAAATGAGAAGTGTTCAGTTTTTATAATTTATAAACAATTTTGCACTGTACATATTATTGTAATCGGTAAAAACAACAAGCTGATCAAATGTATTATATTTTGCTGGAAAGTTCTCAAAGAGTAGAATACAACCAGCCTGTTTGTTTTACTTACAAACAAAAGTATAGCAATAGCTAAGTACATGTCTTTGAAATACATGTTATATGTAAACAGGTGTTGCTTATAGGCCACGTTTTCACTTATATCTTAATGAAAATAAACATAACATAAAATATCACATTACTTTGACGTAACATAAAAATCACATTACAAGCCCACAAACAATGTAATCAGATGCATAGATTACTAGATAAACCACATGAAGCACAATGTGCAAAAGCACATGTTTTATCTCTCTAAAAACATGTTAGCTTTCCTGGATCAGATGACTTCATCTGAAATTATGTAGTACGTTGTCCAACATCATGGAACACTAAAACATTCGTATTAGGATTCAGATCACTGCAACCAGAGTTGGAAGTCATCCAAATACGGGCAGAGAGGATTGTTCACTTTAATTGCATATGGCCACAAGGAGATAGCACCAAGTACATGACACAGACACTCAATGATGGCTCAAATAACACAGAATGGAACTGACTGAAATCTCGTTGCTCATGCCTGCATGCTTTGGAGAGAGAATACCTTTAGTCACTGTTGTATTTGCATGTGTAATTAGTTATTATGTACAGTTATTATGTTTTATTTATTTGGAGAGTTGTTTGGACACTTGGACAATTTATGGACTCTAGGATTAATTTTGTATTGTATAACTTTTGATTGCTTTGTCGTATCAACACACAATTTTACTCAGTTACAGGTGACATGATTGAACAAAACAAAAGCAGTTTATTTGAGCTACTTTATTTACACCCTGAGAAGTTTCAGAAGTTTCATAGGCTGTGAGTCTTAGTAAAAATTAGGGTAAATCATATCATAATCTATATCATTATAAAAAGTTTTCTTTAAAATTATACCAAACAACAGATTTTTTTTATTGTAGAGTTATAAGCCTTTAATTTTACATTTACATTTTTTATTTACATTTACATTTTTATTCATTTGGCAGACGCTTTTATCCAAAGCTGACTTACAAAAGAGGAAGAACATCAGCTGAATCATCTTAGGGAGACAGTGGTACAAAAAGTGCCATATTACAAAGTTTTACTATCATCATAATAGTATACAAAACAGATTTAAGTGCAACAAGAAATGTAAATATATATATATATATATATATATATATATATATATATATATATATATATATATATATATATATTTTTTTTGTATTATTGACCGGTTAAGTGCTTTTGGAAAAGATGTGTTTTTAGCCGTTTTTTGAAGATAGAGAGTGAGTTAGCTTCCCGGATTGAGTTGGGAAGGTCATTCCACCACCGTGGTATGATGAAACTGAAAGTCCGGGAAAGTGTTTTGGTGCCTCTTTGTTTTGGTACGACAAGGCGACGTTCCTTAGCCGACCGCGAGGCTTCTGGTGGGAACGTAGCTCTGCATAAATGTTTTTTAGGTATGCTGGAGCAGACCCAGTGACTGTTTTATATGCCAGCATCAGGGCCTTGAATTTAATACGTGCATGAACCGGCAGCCAGTGGAGAGAGACAAAGAGTGGTGTAACGTGCTCTCTTAGGTTCATTAAAGACCAGACGTGCTGCTGCATTCTGGATCATTTGGAGAGGTCTAATAGCACATGCAGGAAGGCCTGCAATGAGAGCATTACAGTAGTCCAGTCTAGTTATGACAAGAGACTGAACGAGCAGTTGTGTGGCATGTACAGAGAGGAAGGGTCTTATCTTCCTGATATTGTAGAGTGTAAATCTACAAGATCTTGCAGTTTTTGAAATGTGGTCTGTGAAATTTAGCTCATCATCAATGGTTACCCCTAGATTTCTGACCGTTTTGGAAGGCGAAACTGTAGTTGGACCCAGCTGCACGGTGATGTTGTGTTCAACAGCAGGGTTGGCTGGAAAGACAAGGAGTTCTGTCTTGGCAGGGTTGAGTTGAAGGTGGTGTTCCTTCATCCAGGCCGAGATGTCTGCCAGACAGGCAGCGATTCGAACGGTCACTGTGGTGTCGTTGGGCTGGAAAGACAAGTAGAGTTGCGTGTCATCAGCGTAGCAGTGGTAAGAGAAACCATGTGACTGGATGATGGGTCCCAGTGATGTTGTGTATATGGAGAAGAGAAGTGGCCCAAGCACTGATCCTTGAGGTACCCCAGTAAGTAACTGGTGTGGCTTGGATACTTCCCTCTCCATGCTACCTCAAAGGACCTTTCTGAGAGATAAGAGTTGAACCAGTCAAGCACAGTTCCAGTGATACCCAGTTTAGAGAGGGTGGAGAGTAGGATCTGATGGTTGACTGTGTCAAAGGCAGCAGAAAGGTCCAGCAAAATCAGAACGGATGATCTCGATTCAGCTCTCGCCAGTCTCAGCGACTCGATGACAGACAGCAGGGCAGTCTCAGTGGAGTGTCCACTTTTGAAGCCCGACTGATTGTCATCCAGCAGCTTGTTCTGTGAGAGATAGGCGGAGATCTGATTGAAAACTGCCCTTTCAAGTGTTTTTGCCATGAATGGGATGAGAGAGACTGGTCTGTAGTGTTCTATCTGTGTGGGGTTAAGTGCAGGTTTTTTCAGCAGTGGGGTTACTCGAGCCTGCTTAAATGTAGTTTTGTGCATGCCACTGAAACAGGAAATCTTTAAAACACATTCAGAGCTTGAAGGGTTAACCACTTACTAGTTATGATGAGTTTGTAGCTTGTGAAGCTGCAGCAGCGTCAAAGTACCTTCCCCACACTAGCCACTGGATCTACTTTTATTGCATTTACATTTTCTCGTAAAATTAAAGTTAAAGGTAACAGAGGCTGCCAATCCCAAGCATTCTGCCTAACATCTCCTTTAAGTTATGTAGATGAAGTTATGAGGATTTGAAACAAGATGAGTAAATGACAAACAAATTTTTTATTTTTTACAGTTTGGGTGAACTGTACATTTAATAACTTCTGTTTGGCCAGATTAGTGACAACAACATCTGGTTTGTTGTTGGTTTTTTTCAGAGATTTAGTGTTTAAATATAGTGACCCTTAAAAGCTAAAACCACTGATAAAGTAACATCAAAACTTCTGTTTACTAAGCCCCTGTGCTTCAAAAATACTAATTACCCCCATCAAGTTTGTCAATACGGACAATTATTTAGGTCAAAAGCCTTTTAATTGGGTAATTATTTAAAACCAATTTACTTTTGTCATGCTCCTCATGCGTGTTAAATCAAGCCTCTAGGCGGGAGGCTAATGCAGGCTAATGAAAAGGAAAAATGGCATCGGGTAGATATAATGATCAAGGCCCTCGCCAGCCGATGCATCTCTAGGCAACTGGTAAGTAAGCTTGTGTTTATCAGGGTTGCCTTGGGGAGGACCATGCTTTTTAAATTAGTGGGCCAAGGTTTCCAATCAATGGTTCTGCCTGGCCTGTCTCTGTCTGCCCCCATGTTTGTAGCTAATCAGAACTGACTAAGGCAGAAGAGTCCTCTCTTTCTGTAATACACCTCTAAACATACACCGATGAGCCACAACATTAAAACAACTGGTTTAATATTGTATATATCCCCCTCATACCGCCAAAACAGCTCTGACCCGTCGAGGCATGGACACCTCAAGACCTCTGAAGGTTTCCTGTGGTATCTGGCACCAAGACGTTAGCAGCAGATCCTTTAAGTCCTGTAAGTTGAAAGGTGGGGCCTCCATGGATCAGACTGGTTGGTCCAGCACATCCCATAGATGCTCAATCGGATTGAGATCTGGGGAATTTGGAGGCCAAGTCAACACCTTGCACACTTTGTCATGTTCCTCAAACATTTCCTGAACAATTTTTGCTGTGTGGCAGGGCACATTATCCTTCTGAAAGAGGCTACTGGCATCAGGGAATACCGTTGCCATGAAGGAGTGTGTACGTGGTCTGCAACAATTTTAGGTGGGTGAAACATGTCAAATTAACATCCACATGAAAGCTAGAACCCAAGGTTTCCTAGCAGAACATTGCCCAGAGCATCACACTGCCTCCGCCGGCCTGCCTTCTTCTCATATTGCATCCTGCTGCCATCTCTTCCCCATGTAAGTGACACACACCCACCCGGCCATCCACATGATCTAAAAGAAAAGGTGATTCATCAGACCAGGCCACCTTCTTCCATTGCTCCATGATCTAGTTCTGACACTCACAAGCCCATTGCAGGCGCTTTTGGAGGTGGACAGGGGTCAGCATGGGCACACTGACCGGTCTGCAGCTACACAGCCCCATACGGAGCTAGCTGCTATGCACTGTGTGTCCTGACACCTTTATATCATGGCCAGCATTTTTTCAGCAATTTGTGCTACTGTAGCTTTTCTGTGGGTTTGGACCAGACAGGCAAGCCTTCGCTCCCCACATGCATCAATGAGCCTTGGGCGCTGATGTTCCTGTTGCCAGTTCATCGGTTGTCCTTCCTTGCACCACATTGGTAGGTACTAACCACTGCTTACCAGGAACACCCCACAAGACCTGCCATTTTGGAGATGCTCTGACCCAGTCGTCAAGCCATCACAATTTGGCCCTGGTCAGAGTCGCTTCGATTCTTACACTTGCCCATTTTTCCTGCTATCAACACAAGAAATTCAAGAACTGACTGCTGCCTAATATATCCCACCCCTTGACAGGTGCTATTATAACAAGATAATAAATGTTATTCACATCACCTGTCAGTGGTTTTAATGTTGTGGCTGATCAGTGAATAAGACATATACTATAGAATGCTAGTAGTGGTAGAAGAAGATCAGAGTATTTAAAATGTTGTCAAGAAATATTTGTTCTGTGAAACTTACAAAAATGCAGATCTTGCTGTCTATTATTTGTTACCTCACTTACCTATGTTAAGGTTTTTAACAAAGTTTTCACTTATTGTCAGTGTTTGAATAAAGGAGAACAAAAATAAAAGTGGTCCTGATCTGCTTAATTTGATTAATAAAAGACTACTGAATTAAAACTGTTAAATTATTGCCTTAATTTTTTCACATTTCTTTATTTTTTCATTAGTTGTTTAGTACGGATTTACTGTCTGTATTTTCTAAACATCCAAGTGTGCCACATGCATTTTTGTGAGGCGTTTGTGAGTCCTTGTCCTAATATTATAAGAGTAAGTTTACAGTTCATACACTTAATTAAACTTTTTAATTAAACTTGAATTATCTTAGTATTCACTTTTGTGCTGTTGCATTTATAACAAACTACAAGGTATTAGAGGTCTGCACAGGCCCTTAAAATGAAACCCGAACACGACCCGTACACGGCCCAAATGATAATGTCAGATTTTAAGCCTGAACTCAACCAGAACCCGCTTACTATCTAATTTGTTCTCCTAGCAAGTACTGTTGCAATAGGCTGCATTTTATGTAAGCATATAGGCAACATTCGTAACAGTATTGAAACAGTAAACATACACTGTTTTAAAAAGGCACAGCAGCACCTCAGTACACTAGAGCAGAAGGGGGAAAAAAGCATTGCCTTTAATGTATATTTGCTGAAACTTCACTTGGTGCAGAACAATCTGGAATAATGTGAAACAATGCAACAGTCTCCTCTATGCAGCCTGAACTTGTTCATATTGTTGAATCTTTTTGACAACAGCGCTAAAAACAATCTAGAAGCAGCGCAAAGAATGAAACAGAACACAGGTGCCTCGACATTTTTGACAATTTGAAGTTCTTTTAACTTGACTTAGTGTTTAGAATGTGCCGGTCCTGTGCGAAATGCTGAAGAAAATGCGAGACACATGCAAATGTCAAAGACATTCGTCCAGCATGTGTTTACATAGGAAAATAATAGGGAAACAGAGGAGACATGCGCTAACTCGTCCGTTCGTGCATGTCTGTGAGTGAGAGCGCGTGCACAAAACAAGGTCGGTAAGCCTGTTTATTTT
This sequence comes from Xyrauchen texanus, assembly GCF_025860055.1. NCBI lineage: Eukaryota > Metazoa > Chordata > Actinopteri > Cypriniformes > Catostomidae > Xyrauchen > Xyrauchen texanus. Next base: position 21,274,581 of record NC_068291.1, read on the forward strand.
TTCATTCATACAAACCCGCACCTGGTCCGAAACCCTTCAGGTTCTCGGGTCCTGTCGGGCCTGGGTCGGGTTGCAAACCTCTAAAAGGTATGGGTTATGCATGAGTAGTTGTAGTAATTAGAAAATAGAAAATGGCAAATTAATCACTGCTTTGAGTGATTTCGTGTCAAGTTAAAGAGTACTACTCATACCTTTTGCCCAAGTAGACACAAAATATCCTTAATTGTGCACCAGAACATGCTCACTATTTAGTAAATGTTTTGATTAGTTCTTGAAGTTTTTAATATTTATCATAAGTTATGCATGGTTGTGTGTTCCCTTTAATTTGATTATTTTTACTTAATTTGCATCTACATTTATGCATTTGGCAGAAATGTATTTATATGATTTTACTAGAGCTGTCAATTGATTAATTTTAATCAAATGAATTACATGAAATGGTGGTTAATCGAATGAATCTCAATTAATCCCATTCATCATTATTTGCTGAAAAAGGCCCCAAAATAAAAATGTCACATAAATAATGCATAATAATTAAACTATTTATAAATATAATATCTATAATAAGTATATAATACGGATTGAAATTCAGTATGAAATAAACTGCATTATTGTGGGAGATGAATAAAGCATTGATTAGACAACACAAAAAAGTGGATTAAGAACTCAATATATATATTTTTTATTATGACATCATTGAACAAGCCCACAGTTGATGGAAATCTGTTTTGCATTGAGTTTGTCAATGTGTCAAGTTCTTCTTGCGTTCTGTTTGCACTATTTTTAATTGTTGCTCTATGTACATGTGCTTACCTCAGATGGACGTGATGGGAGTGTCAAACAGGTATTCAGCATCATAAATGGTGCATTTATAGGACTCTTTCTCAAGTTAAATGTCGATGCAGAAAGTGACGGGGCTCGTATATATTGAATTGCTTGTATGGTAGGAATATCTGTACTTTTTTATGGAATTTGCTTAAGTGTCAGTGGGCATGATTAATTGCGTTATAACATGTTAGTTTTTAAATAATTATTCAAACTAAATTAACTTCGACAGCCCTAAATTTTACATTTGTGTTTTTCAACCCCTGGTCCACAGGGGTTTGCGCTTGTACAGAAAAATCTGGGACAAGAGGTCGAATTTTATGTCTGTTAAAATTGGCCTAAACTTTCTGAAATGATAAGCTACCTCCAGTGGCCAAAACTGGAACAGCGACAGCTGCGTGTATGTGCATCTTCACGTGACATTCTGCACAAGCGAAAGACACAAGCAAACATTATACTAATTAAACTGTTGAATGATGTGACGCGAAAGGAACAACATGCAGATTGGATCAGAATTTACAATGATTTTTCTGTGATCATGTTGTAGTACCAGGGGGAAGCTCTGATACAATTCAAACACTGCTTATTATGCTCTTTAAAAATGAGGTCTAAAGCTCTAATGGCAGCATTTTGTTACAAAAATAGCCTGATAGCATTTTGCTTGCCTACTTGTGCTATTATGTTCAATTGTAGGGGAACTCTGGGATAAACTTCTGCAATAAATCAGTAAAAAAAAACAGCAGAGTTAAAACAAGTTAAGGTTGCATGTTTGCTTAGGTGCTACTGGGAGCTCGACCAGTTCGGGAAAAATCTGAGGACCCGTTCTCTACCATTATGGCCCTAGTGGATGATCTGACTCTGAAAATGGTCACAAGATGAATGTTCTCACAGCACATTGTGTGTTTTGACAGGGCAGAGCAATGAAGCATGGAGTGCCTGAAGACCTTTCTCTCTATGACTTGTCCACTCTCTCCCTCTCCCCAAATGCTGGCTGAGGTCTCACTCTTTCCTGTTATTTATGTCTGCTGCAAGGACCTTCCAGCTGTGCAGCATTCAATGGTGCTTCTGAATCTCTCCTTCCATCACGCCTGATTGAGTTCTTTGTGCGAGAACATGAAACTCGCCATGGGCAATCAGGAAACCCATAGTGTGATTGTTCTTTTTAGTAAATGATATGAATCAGAAAGTCTTCCCCTGTATTTTCTTTATTGGTTCATGTTGAAACACAAAAAGCAAGCATGCACAAATAACACTTTTGTCCTTATCAGATTTGAGCTATTATTTAGCTATTACCAAGGGAAATATGAATGACATTTATCAATGGAAAGATGGGAGTTCAGGATGAAAGGAAAGATTCAGTGGGATAAAAACAACTTTTATACCTTTTCTTTTTTTTTTTTACACAGTCACAGAATGGTAATGACTTAGAATGTATTTTGCCAAAACTAATTGCTAAAATCTGATAAGGACAAAAGTGTTATTTGTGCATGCTTGCTTTTTGTGTTTCAACATGAACCAATAACAAAATACAGGGAGAGTCTTTCTGATTCATATCATGTACTAAATATGTTTTTGTTCCACATTATTCCAAAAATACATGTGTTTTTCTCTGAATGGCCCGCTAAAGGTAAACAAACTAAAAGCTCAGATCACAGACTTACGGCATCTGCTGTAAAACGCAATTAGATCTCATAAAAGTTGTGTTCTAGACAGTGCTGTAACCACCACAGATGATGGGATATAAATTTAGAATAGTGGCCGATTAATATGTTTTTTCCTGACATAGTCTCATGACAATGAGAATGCAAAATTGTAAGATATTGTACGACTTGGCTTGTAAAAAAGGTGCAACTTTTATTCCCATAGATTCTAAAACATACTAATACTACAAAACAGTCAGCATATTTTAACTAGCCTTCTATCTAACACTTTATTTAATAAAGGAAATTACAGTGAACAAAGTTGCTTACTCATTCCATATAAATTTATACAAAATAACTAGTGTTACACCAGCGGTGTATGTCAGTGACCGGCAATGCGCTTCTCTCGTCTCATTCCAAACCCAGATGTTTTCTTTCCTCTTGGGTACACAAAAGTTATTTACCTATTAAAATCATGATTTAGGGTTTGAGTGAGGGGTACCATAATTGTTTGTTGGTTTGTTTGTTTTTGCTATGGTGGTAAAAATCTCACATATTTGTAAGAGCCTATTTATTTGTTTTTATGATTATTATGATTGTCATCAGATCGGGTTGGTCTTTATAGGCCCATAACTAAGATAGACATTGAGGGGGCTGTGTGTGCGGCCCCTTAGAACTAATCTTCTAAGTATTCTTTTATTTTGTGACACTAAAGAATATTGTTATTATCTTTCTGCACTGCAGGGAATAAGGATTTCAGAGATGAACTGATTGAGATTGTGAGACTACAGTCAGTATTGAATTTGTGGTTATCTGCCAGTTATGAATTGCTATGCGACTGTAGCAGGTACTGGGCTTCATTGCCAGACTATGAGTTAAGTCCCAGCAGTCTGTAAAATTGTGGAATTAAAGACACAAGACAAAGGTGTGTGGTCAGCTCTGGCCTTGCTTCTTTTCTCCGTTGAAATGTTCAGCAAAAGTAAAAACAAATAAATAAAAAATACACATTTTGTGTCACAAAGCATCACAATAAATTATTACAGTTTCAGAAACTTTCTTTGACTTTTAGGTCTTTTTCATGAACCATAAACAATAACTAATCACATTACATCTCATTTGCATATTCATGAGTTTGCTTAGCATTACAGGACTCAACAAGTTTTCAGATTAATGACTTCAGTCAGTTTCTCAACATCAACTCTTACATGTTTTACCTATTTTAGACCATTTGTGTGTGTTTAAAAAGTGTATATAACATTATTTGAATGGATATAAACCTATATTGAAAAGCATTAAGCTCAGACAAAGCTAATGAGGCACACCTGCACTCCAATGAGGGGTGAATATTTGTGGTCAAAATCATCAATACTTATCACATAATGACCACAAGCATGTATACTTTTAACTAATAATGTTATTAAGATGTTCCGCTGGGAATTCACCCGGTCCTCCCGATTAGACACTCCTGTTCTGACGTGAAGCCTGAAACATGTTCACTGTATTTATTATGGGGAATTTCTAGCAAACCACAGCTTATATGTGGGATACATCTGAGATCCACAAATGACTCGCTAATATTAACAAATCTCATGTATTCTTTCCATGTCAACATGTGCACTCACCTAATTACATAGCAAGACACACCTAATTCTCTTTCCAACTACTTCCATGAACAGTCCCACGCATCCTGTAAAAATCCTCTAGACTTGCAGCAGCACAGTATTGGCAAGCAACGAATGTGCCGGAATTATTAGCCTAAGGTCTACAATGTTGATAAACATAATTCAGTCCATCTCATCTCTTCCCCAGTTTTCTCTTTGCCAAAAAAACTAAAAACAATACATGTTAATGTGCAGAGTAAAAACATGATTCCCATATATCTTGTGTGGGAGGCAGGTTGTTACATTTTAAAATACTCAGATTACTTAAATTAATACTCACCACAGTGAATGTTGAAGACTTTTTATTATTATTCATAATTATTTCTTACATCGCACTGCAGTAAACCATGTCAGATTTTTCAGCCACTGGAGGGAAATTTAGAAGCCATATTTGGGAGCAATGAGTCTATTGAAACAAAAATCCTATTAAATTTAGAGGCAGAGGAAAATCATTGTTCCTTCCCAGTTTGCCGTTTCAAGTACAATAGAGGAAAAGCACAACAAACAACAAAATATGGTTTTATATATATATTTATTTATTTAGTTAATTATGAATGAACTTGAACTTTAGACCCTCAGATTTGGCAAGGTGGTACTTGTCAAGTCAAGTCAATTTTATTTGTATAGCGCCTTTCACAACACACATCGTTTCAAAGCAGCTTTACAGAAGATCAGCATTAACAGACAATCAAACTGTAATGTCTATAATGTCTATGAGTCATTAGTGTAATTAGATAAAATACGATTGTTTATTATCCCTGTACGTCCAAAGGGAGAGCTGTGTCCGGGTCCTCGGCACGAAGTCGAGTTCATTCCATGTGGGGGTTGGTCTCCGCCAAGGCTGCGCTTTGTCACCAATCCTGTTTGTGATATTCATGGACAGGATATCGAGGCGTAGTCGGGGTGGGGAAGGTGTGCAGTTCGGTGGGCTGGGGATCTCATCGCTGCTTTTTGCAGATGATGTTGTCTTCATGTCATCATCGGTCCGTGACCTTCAGCTCTCACTGGATCGCTTGGCAGTCGAGTGTGAAGCAGCTGGGATGAGGATTAGCACCTCTAAATCTGAGGCCATGGTTCTCAGCAGGAAACCGATGGAGTGCGTACTCCAGGTAGGGAATGAGGTTTTGCCCCAAGTGAAGGAGTTCAAGTACCTCAGGGTCTTGTTCACGAGTGAGGGACAATGGAGCGGGAGGTTGGCCGGAGAATCGGGGCAGCGGGGCGGTATTGCACTCGGCTCTATCGCACCGTTGTCACGAAAAGAGAGCTGAGCCGAAGGCAAAGCTCTCGATCTACCGGTCAATTTTTGTTCCTACCCTCACCTATGGTCATGAAGGTTGGGTCATGACCCGAAAGAACTAGGTCGCGAGTACAAGCGGCCGAAATGGGCTTCCTCAGAAGGGTGGCAGGCTTCTCCCTTAGAGATAGGGTGAGGAGCTCAGTCATCCGTGAGGAGCTCGGAGTAGAGCCGCTGCTCCTTTGCGTTGAAAGGAGTCAGTTGAGGTGGTTTGGGCATCTGGTAAGGATGCCCCTGGCCGCCTCCCTAGGGAGGTGTTTCAGGCACGTCCAGCTGGGAGGAGGCCTCGGGAAGACCCAGGACTAGGTGGAGAGATTACATCTCCACACTGGCCTGGGAACGCCTCGGGGTCCCCCAGTCAGAGTTGGTTAATGTGGCTCGGGATAGGGAAGTTTGGGGCCCCCTGCTGGAGCAGCTGCCCCCGCGACCCGACTTCGGATAAGCGGTTGAAGATGGATGGATGGATGGACGATTGTTTATCGTGTTTAAAAATAAGTAATTAAATAATAATTGTATTTATAACCCCAGTGAGCAAGCTGAAAGCGACTGTGTCAAGGAACACAAAACTCCAAAAGATGTTGATTAATGGAGAAAAATTATCTTGGGAGAAACCAGACTCACTGTGGGGGCCAGTTCCCCTCTGGCTAACATCATGAATATAATGTAAATATTACTTATGTATAGTTAAAGTCATGGTTTAAAATTATTAAACCAAGTAAGTGTTAAGGGTTAGTGTTTAAACATCGATTTTGTTTGAACTGTAAGATTAATGACCAATGTCTTTGAAGTCCATCCTGGATTAACTGCAGAAGTTCGCATAGATGCAATTGTCCTTGTTAATTGACTGATGAAGGGTTTTGTTGGCAATTGATAGTCTATTTACTCCATTTCAAGAGTGTAGTCCATCAATAGACCGAGGTGATGCAGGCAGAGATCAGTGATGTGAAATGCAGTTCAACCTGGCCGGTAATTTCGGTGAGGTTCAGTGTGGTCCATCCTAAATCCAAGGTTCAGACAATGGCATATGAAGGATCCCATGTCTTATGGTTGAAGTTGGCATCAGTTCATCCTCTGAAGTCCATCATAATAGACTCAAGTGATGATTGGCTGGCACCGGCTGCATTTAGTCATCATCATTCAGCGACACGTAGCAGTGGAGTCCGACACAAAGCAGGAATGGTGCTGAATCCAGCCGGTTCTGGTGACCTCAGTGTAGGAGTCCCGAGGTTGAGACAGGGAAACAAATAAAATAATATAAGCATAGATGCCATGCAATTTATTGCAGAGTTATAAATCATGATCAATGTTTCTGGTTCCGGCAGACCAAACTAAAGCAGCCTAATTGTGGGTTGGAGGATAAATTAGGTGTATTTCTGGCTAAATAGATGAGTCTTTAGTCTAGAATTAAACTGAGGGAGTGTGTCTGCATCTCGAACAGTGTTAGGGAGACTATTTCCATAGTTTAGGAGCCAAATATGAAAAGGATCTACCTCCTTTTGTGGATCTTGATATTCTAGGAACTATTAACACTCAATACTTAAAGGGATAGTTCACCCAGTAATGAAAATTCTCTCATCATTTACTCACCCTTATGCAATCCCAGATGTGTATGACTGACTTTCTTCTGCAGAACATAAACAAAGATTTTTAGATGAATATTTCAGCTCTGTATGATCACATAAAGGCATCATAAAATTATTCCATAAAATTCCAGTGGTTAATTACATATCTTTAGAAGCGATATTATAAGTGTGGGTGAGCAATAGATCAACATTTAATTCCTTCTTTATCTCCGCTTTCACTTACAAAAGGTGAAAGAATATGTAAGTGGACTTTCTTTTTTTCACGCTTACACTTTTGGCATTGTTTTTGTGCCTAAACATGGCCAAAAACATTGCAAACTGGCAATCAGCGATATGCAGTTTTTCAGGATAATCTGAGGTAAAGATGCACAATTTAAGGTACCAGTCTTCTTTGATTTTACTGCTGATTTAAAATATGTTATTTGATGTTCTTTGACAGTTGTCTTAGCTACCACATATCAACTTTAACTGAACCCTCTGTTGTAGTGCTTCTGGAATAGCCTTGATGTTAGAGCCATTAAATATGGAATAAACAAATTATTCCAAACCAACTTCAGACCTTAGGGCCTTTGAGTTAGTACATAGTAAAACATACTAAAAACAACAAAAACAGGACTGACACACCTAACTATTATATGAAAAAGCTAATTATTTACATTAGTCTGAGTGATTTCAGGGTCTGCTTGATACTGTAGATGTCAGGTTTAATAAACTTCAAAGCATACTGAAGCAAATAACTATGTTAATGATGTTAGATAATAAGTGAAACTGTTTCAGAGAGGAAGCCGATGTTCTGCTGAATGATATGTTTGAAAAAAGCTCACATACTTAAATATGAATTTAATTTGCCTGGGGACACTGAAGAAAATGTACTTAAAGAGTCTTCATTGGCTTTGTAAACTTAACCTCTATATAACCCAAAACTTATGAGCCATTGATGAGATATTTTTACTACAATTATAGACACATTTTCTTAAGATTTTGCTGTATCCACATTAAGGTTAATACACGACAATAAATAAAGAAAAGTTTTTATTTTGAAATAGAATATTCAACCAATTCAATTTCAACTGCAAAATCTACACCATGAATTCTTCGGTTACACCTTGTGCTCTTTTTGCAATTCATTACTTTAATAGTTGTGATTTGGCTCCGTTCATGAATCATGTGCTGCTGATTCTCCAGAAGGCCAAATAACATGCCAACAAACCACATAGCTGATTTTCCCCACTCTTTAGATGCTAAAGCCAGGCAGCCAAGTGACCTTCTAAATTTCATAAATTTTCCACATTACTCAATTATAATTTCTGATACACTTGGTCAATCCAAGCTCTGAGTTACACACTGATGGCAAAGACAACATACACATCTGAGTTGCATAGCTTTTCCTTATGCAGGGACAATGTACATAACGTGTATTCAGTTTAGAAGGCCTTTATATTTTAGACCTCGGAGGAATATTGGGAGCATCTAATTTACTTAAATATACCAGCTAATTAACTCAAATATTATGTTTTTCAGAATTGCTCATGTTGATAACTTCCTTTTGAGCTTTAAACTCTTGGGGCTCAAATACATGGAGCATAATGCTGGCTCAGTTGATGTTTTTCTTCATTAAACTCATTTTTAACAGGTCACTGCACCATTCCACATGCTCTTAACAGCTAATTACCAACTATTGATGTAAAAATCTGACTTAGTTAAAAGGAGGTAAAGAGATGGAAAAATTGGACCATTATCAATCACTGACCATTTACACAAGAAAACTGTGAATGGAAAGTACTACATGTCACAGATCTATTTAGCACATAAACAGACTAACAACATTGTCATGCGGCATTAATAAAACTTAGACACATTACACAGCACTTAATTATTCTTAGTCTAGTTGTGAGATCTGAGCATTTTATTGGATTTGGCAGAGATCAGAGGACGCAATAGTGTACATTATTGATGAGGTAATTTTGGAGTCAAATCAGCATTGGACAGCTATCTGTTTTACCAATGATCCATATCAATCTGTGGCACATACTTGCAGGGTATTTTTGGGTGTAATTATATTTTTGCTGTACAAATGTTTAATATCTTTTTGTCAATTGTTAAAATACAGTCAGAGTATAGCACGATAATGTAAATTAATGTGCATAGCATAGTCCAAATAATGTGGTCTTAAAACAATTTGATGAGAAATAGTTTTGATTGCAGAATTTGGAATTCTGGCAAACCGAAACAGAATATATGTTCCCCATCTCTCACTCACTTCAACGTTGTGTCAAGTGAAGTGACACTAGGGGAATTTTTTGAAGGCCTCGGTTACCTCTGAACTTAAGAAAAGGCCAATTAATTTGGTAGACAGAATTTGCATGTCCCTCCCCCGGACATATGGGTATAAAGGGAGGGAATCATGCATATGTTCATTCAGATTTCTTCATCAGAGCCGAGGGGTTGTGCGATCAGCGAGCTGAGATCACTACTGTTCCACTCATTTCTGTAGAGCATCTGCTGTTGGATCAACAGCACATATTGTAGGATAATCTATGTAGTGGAACTACATAATAATGGGTTACATGGTTTAGGCCCGGAGTACTGTGGTCTGCCCAGGAGTGGGCGCTGGGTGGGGGTTCAATAAAGGCGAGGCTTGTGGGAGAGACGCACGAGTGAGTGTGTGTGTTTACTCACGCAATAAGCAAGAGAATACAACATGGTGTCAGAGTAGGATACTCTAATAAGCTTGCGGAAGACGTTTTGTTTCGGGAGGCAAGTAAAGTTTTATTAGTTTGAAGTCGCAAAGTCATGGAACAAGTGGCAGGAGAACAACGCGCTCTAGGTGATGCAGCAGCCCGGGGGAGAGAGAGCCGCCCGCGGCGAGCCCGTGTGCTACGTTCAGCATCCAGCCACCTGAGCCATTTAACTGCTCCAAACCTACCGAATGGGAAAGATGGATCCGACGGTTCGAACGTTTCCGTCAGGCCAGTAATCTCCATACTTCCACGCAAGCCAATCAAATAAATACACTCATGTACTGCGTGGGCGATGAAGCGGATGACATTTTAAAGGGGCTGAATCTGACGAACGAAAACAGTGAGCGATACGACGCAGTGAAGGAGGGTTTTCACGCATTCTTTGTTGTGAAGAAAAACGTAATATATGAAAGAGCACGTTTCAACATGAGAAAACAAGGAGAAAACGAACCAATCGACTGCTTTGTGACTGCACTGTACTCCTTGGCCGAGCACTGCAAATATGGGCCACTACACGACGAATTAATCAGAGACAGGTTAGTCATTGGTTTAAATGATTTACGTCTGTCAGAGTGAATGCTGTTAGATAAAGATCTAACGCTGGAAAAGGCCATTGATATGGCGAGACAGACTGAGGCAGTGAAGCAGCAGCAGAGTAACTTGCGTGGTGAATGCATTAATGCCAAAATGTCTGACTCTGTAGATAGAGTCATAAGTAAAAGCAAGTCATTTCAAAGCAGGCAGAGAGTCAAAAGTGCTCATGGAGCAAAAGACAAATTTAAACAGTCACAATCAAGATGCCACAAGTGTGGAAAAAGCCCATCTCATCCAAAAGCACAATGCCCTGGAAATACTGTACTCTGTCATGCCTGTGGGAAGAGGGGACATTACCAAAAGGTGTGTGCTTCATCCAGAAAGGTGAATGAGATTCAAGAACAGGACCCTGGCATATTTTTAGGCACTGTGGTTGCCGGGGGTGACCCCTGGCTGATAGATATTAAAATAAAGGACTGTGAAGTACAGTTCAAAATCGACACAGGCGCTGATGTCACTGTTATGCCAGACCATGTCTTCCATAAGATATTTAAAGAGGGCAACAAACCAGCACTCCAGAGAGTGACCAAGCCTTTACTTGGACCTGGATGCTCACCACTTAGCGTGATTGGAGTTTCAAACATGCTGCTTCTGAAAGGAGACAAGCACATATTGGAGGACGTGTATGTTGTCAAGAGTCTTCATTCGCCACTGCTAGGTAGACCCGCCATCACCAAATTGGGTCTTGTCACACGTGTTGATGGTGTAAGCATTAACACATTACAGGAACGCTATCCAAAGCTGTGCAGTGGGCTAGGACTGTTACAGAGGCCTTACACCATTGAACTGAGCCCAGGAGCGGTTCCATTTTCCCTCAAAACTCCACGACGCATCGCTCTTCCACTCATGCCAAAAGTAAAAATGAACTACAACGCATGGAGCGGATGGGGGTCATAAGCAGGGTGGAAGAACCCACAGAGTGGTGTGCAGGCATTGTCGTGGTGCCCAAAAAGTCGGGTGATCCACGCATTTGTGTTGACTTAACAAAGCTCAACGAATCAGTGTGAAGGGAGAAATTTATACTTCCTTCAGTAGATCAGACTCTTGGGTTGTTAGCGGGAGCTTGTGTTTTTAGCAAGCTAGATGCAAACATGGGATTTTGGCAAATACCTCTTGCTGAACAGTCCGCCAAGCTGACGACTTTTATCACACCATTTGGGCGATATTTATTCAATTGTTTGCCCTTCGGTATCGCATCGGCACCTGAGCACTTCCAAAATCGTATGGTAACTGAAGTCACGGAGGGCCTGGACGGTGTGGTCTGTCACATGGACGACGTGCTGGTGTGGGGGCATTCTCAAGAGGAGCATGATGTACGCCTTCACGCAGTGCTCCAAAAGATGGAAAATGCTGCCGTTACCCTTAACTTAGACAAATGTGCCTTGTCGCAGCATGTAGTCAAGTTTCTCGGCCACATTATCTCAGACAGAGGAGTGCAACCAGACCCAGCCAAGACTGCAGCAGTCCAGGAGATGCCAGAGCCAACAAATGTCAGTGAGCTAAGGAGTTTTCTTGGTATGGTCAACCAGCTGGGGAAATTCATTCCTCATCTGGCAGAAAAAGATAAACCCCTCAGAGATCTCCTGTCCAAGAAAAATTGTTGGTTCTGGGGGGAAGAGCAAGTCAAAGCTTTTAAGAACTTGAAAAGAGACTTGTCTTCTGCTCCAGTGCTGGCCCTGTATGATGCAAACAAGCAACTCAAAGTATCTGCAGATGCATCATCGTATGGCTTGGGAGCAGTCCTGCTGCAAAAAGAGGGTGTTGATTGGCGACCTGTGGCCTATGCATCACGGTCTCTTACTCCTATTGAGCAAAGATATGCACAAGTTGAAAAGGAGGCCCTTGGGCTGACCTGGGCATGTGAGAGATTTCGTGACTTTTTGATCGGACAACAATTTGAGATGGAAACCGATCACAAACCACTGTTGAGTCTCCTTGGTGGCCAGGATTTGGATGCCCTACCTCCCCGCATCCAGCGGTTCCGTATGCGGCTGATGCGCTATTCATACAAGATTTCTCATGTTCCTGGAAAGAGCTTATGGACTGCTGACACTCTGTCACGTGCTCCGCTACCTGCTCATAGAGAAAACATGAATGTGGATTTCATGGAAAGCACTAACATTTACGTCGACAGCATTGTGGAGCATCTCCCAGCAAGTCAATCTTACCTGGACAACCTGAGAGAGCACCTCAAGTCAGATAGTGTTTGCTCAAATGTCATGAAAATGTGCAAGGCGGATGGCCTGAGTCAGGTTGTTGTACAGGGACCGAGAAGCTCTACTGGTCTGAGCGAGCTTACCTATCTGTCCACAATGGCCTCCTTCTGAAAGGTACAAGACTCGTCATTCCCTCGGCTTTGCGAAATGATGTCCTTGACAGGCTGCATCAAGGAGTAGTTAAATGCAGAGCACGTGCATGGCAAAGTGTGTGGTGGCCGGGACTTAGCCAGCAGTTGAACGAGCTGGTTCTGAAATGCCATACTTGCATTAAAGAGCGCACTAATCACACTGAACCGTTGATCCCATCAGATCTTCCTGAGAGGCCCTGGCAAAAGCTAGGAACAGATCTGTTTGTCCTGAAAGGGAAAACCTATCTTTTAGTTGTGGATTATTATTCACGGTATGTTGAGGTGGCAAATCTTTCACTCACCAGCTCTGGAGATATTACTACACACCTAAAGTCTATCTTTGCACGGCACGGCATCCCAGAGATATTAGTGAGTGATAATGGGCCACAGTTCTCGTCCAGCACTTTCTCACATTTCGCAGGTGCTTATGGATTCAGACATGTCACCAGTAGCCCAAAGCATCCACGCAGCAACGGAGAAGCCGAGCGGGCTGTACAGACAGTAAAAAACCTTCTCAAAAAAGAGCAAGATCCTTATCTTGCCTTACTGTCATATAGGTCGACTCCACTTCAAAACGGCTACAGCCCAGCCCAGTTGCTCATGGGACGCCGCCTTCGTACTATGGTGCCAACCCTCCCAAGACTACTGGACCCCTTGTTACCTGATGGCACTGCCATAAGTGTTCGAGAGAGAGAAAAGAAGTGCAGATATGAGATATTTCAGCAAACGGCATAGGGTGCATGACCTGAACAAGCTCTCACCTGGCGATCAGGTGTGGGTCACAGATCAAAAGGTGACTGGGACTGTGGTAAAGAATCATCCAACACCCCATTCTTACCAGGTGAATGTGCCTCATGGAACTGTTCGTAGGAACCGGCATTTCCTCTTTCCTATGGATGTACACGATGGTGATTGTTACACCCATGCTGGTTCCCAGTTGTCTGAGAACAGTACAGAGACACAAAATGCTCTGACACCCCAAACATATTCTGTCAGTCCAACGGGAGCAGTAACCAGAACCAGATCTGGGAGGCCAGTCGTAAAACCTAAAAGACTGGATTTGTAGTCACTTTGCTGTAGCAGTTACCCCCCAGCCTCCCTGGTTGTGAAAAAAAAAAAAAGAACAGAAAAGGTGAAGAGGGGAAATGTTGCTAATAATGTTAAAAAAAATATATATATACATGTGTGTCTGTTGGTAATGTGTTTTTCATAACAACAACAGGTATTGGTTATTGCTCAGTGTTGAGTTGTTCTTTAAGCAATGTCTAGTAAAGAAAATATGTTATTGTTTTTGTTGTTGCTTCTGTTAAAAGGGGAGATGTAGGATAATCTATGTAGTGGAACTACATAATAATGGGTTACATGGTTTAGGCCCGGAGTACTGTGGTCTGCCCAGGAGTGGGCGCTGGGTGGGGGTTCAATAAAGGCGAGGCTTGTGGAAGAGACGCACGAGTGAGTGTGTGTGTTTACTCATGCAATAAGCAAGAGAATACAACACATATCAGAGGCTTTCTCCTTCTCTGCAAGGCAGTGCAGATTTGCCCCTGGGTGCTTTGACAGCGCTTCTAAAAGAGTATATTTCTAAAAGAGTTTTTTTCTCTAAAAGAGCAATACACAGCTGGCGTTGAACATCCTCTTCAGGACGCGTCTTTGTAAAGATGCCCTTCCTCCGCTGTGTAGTTCCTGGATATGGTCGATTTCTCTCCACTCCTGACGGTCATAGACGCTGCCTCGTGTGTCTGGGCCACGATCACACTGTGGCGGCGTTTGTGAATGGTTCATGTTCTCACTGCGAGCAACGTTGCATTCACGGCTTTCCTTCTTAAAGAGGAATGCCACTTCAGCTGCCCCCCATGTTGCTCCTTCTTCCCACAGTATTGAGGACAACCCGGCTGGTGATGGAGGCGATTTGGGGATGGCAGCGTGCTCGGTTTCACCGGGTAGATCCCTACAAACCACCCGCCCCCCGGCACGCTTGTTGACTTCCGTCCGGGTTCGAGGTGAGAGCGGCTCGCCACACGGCCAGTCTGTTTACTCCCTCGAGCCCCCCGAGCTGGATGATGAATTTGCTGCTGCATCGGAGAGCGTTCCGGCGTCTGACGCGGAAGACTTGACTGCCACCTTTGGGTCGGCACGCCCAGTCTGAGACTGATGCCCAGATGGCCGACATGCTTGCCCGGGCCACTGTCAGTGTGGGGTTGGACTGGAACTCTCCGTCCTCCCCGCAGCCCTCATGGCTAGATGATTGGTTCCTTGGGTCCGGGCATCATTCACAGCCACACCCCCCCCAGGCCCTTTCTTCCAAAAGGTGCATAATGAGACGGCCACCGGACAGGCCGCCTCCGCCCTGTATGCCATGGCCCTCCTGCAGGTTCACCAGGCCAAGGCACTCAAATATCTGTACTTGGGTAGTCCTGACCCCAAAGTGCTGTAGGAACTGTGCATGGCGACGACCCTCTGGGCCAAGAAGGTCACAGCGTGGACACTCAGGCAGGTGATGGCCACCTTCGTGGTCCAGGAACGTCACTTATGGCTGAACCTGGTCGAGAAACGGGAGGTAGATAAAGCACGCTTTCTCAACACCACCGTCTCCCAGCTCGGCCTTTTCGGCAACACTGTCGACGACTTCACCCAGCAGTTCTCGGCGGTGAAGAAACAGATGGAGGCCATTTCCCACATCATGCCCCACTGCCGCTCCAGCGCGGGCCATGCTCCGTCTGCTCGCAGAGGGCATCCCCCTGCGGCTTCCAAACACCAGGCAGCTCTGCCTCAACCTGGGCCCAGCTCTCAGCCCCAGCATTGAGCGCCCCGCAGGAAGCGCACGCCCCCAGTCTCCCGAACGTCCTCGAGGACCTGGAAGGCTACCACGCGTTGCTGAGACGGATGACCCAGGGAACGAGACGTTTGCTCTGGAGCTGGTAAGCAGACCACTCCTTCCCCCAGTGGAGGTTCGGGAGGACATTATTTCCTTTGCTGCACCCCCTTCGGGCTACGGTAACCACAATCTCAATAAAAGGGCGATTTTCTCATTTCCTGGGTCATCTGGCCTGCAAATGCCTGCAACCCGGTGCCACACTCCGGCAGACCCGGACCTCCGGGTGAGGACCCCTCGCCTCCAGACCCATGACTGCTTCCCCCTCCGGCTTGCTGGTTCTGACGAGTCCAGAGGACGCCTACACGGGACCTCCTCTTCAGTCACTAACCCGCTCCCTGCTGGGTGTGCAGAGCAAGGTAATTGCTTCGAGCCTTCTCGCAGCACCAAAGCCTCGGGACGCGACTTTGCCTCCTGTCGCCACAGTACCTGCTCCGCCCTGCTGCGAAGCCTCGCCAGGTACGTCAAAAACAATAATTCCCTTAGTGCCCCTCGCACGGAGCTTGGACGCATGGCTCTCACTTCCCAACCCATCGTGCTGACTGGCCTGGACCATCCGACTTGGCTACGCGTATCAGTTCGCCAGGCCCCCGCCCCCTTTCAGCAGCGTCCGCTTTACCTCGGTGCACGGCGAAGATGCCAACATCCTACATGCGGAGATCACGTCCCTTTTACTCAAAGACTAGATAGAGCCTGTCCCTCCAGCCAAGTTGAAGAAGGGTTTCTACAGCCCTTACTTTATCGTACCCTAAAAAGGCGGCGGCTTACGACCGATCTTGGACTTGCAAGTTTTCAACCGGGCCTTGCACAAACAACCGTTCAAAATGCTCATGAAAAGACACCGTCTAACTTGCGTCCGGCATCAAGATTCGTTTGCAGCGGTAGACCTGAAGGACGCATACTTCCACATCTCTATCTAGCCTCAAAACCAACCCTTCCTATGGTTTGTGTTCAACGGCCAGGTGTAGCAGTACAATGTGCTCCCCTGCATGTACCTGTTCCCTCGCGTCTTCATGAAGCCCTTGCCACACTAAGGGAAGTGGGCATCCGCATACTCAATTACCTCGATGACTGGCTCATCCTCCCTATCGAGAGTCACTGTGCGCCCACAGGGACCAGGTGCTCAGACACCTCAGCCGTCTAGAGCTTCAGGTCAGCTGGGAAAAGAGTAAGCTCGACCCGGTTCAGAGCATCTCTTGTCTCGGAATGGAGTTAGACTCAGTCTAAATGACAGCATGCCTCACCAACGAGCGTGCACAGTTGGTGCTGAAATGCCTCACCTTATTAAAGCCAGGGACAGCGTTTCCTCTAAAACAATTCCAGAGGCTCCTGGGGCATATGGAATCCGCCGCAGCAGTCGCGCCACTGGGGTTGATACATATAAGACCACTTCGGTACTGGCTTCAGACTCGAGTCCCAAGATGGGCATGGCGACGCGGCACATACCGTGTGTTCATCACCCCTGCCTGCAACTATGACTTTCAACCCCAGGGGTCCCCATACAGCAGGTGTCCCAACGCACTCTGGTCACCACAAATGCCTCCAAACAGGGTTGGGGCGCCGTGTACGGGGCCCCAGCTTGGTTGGAACATGTAATCCTTGCCCTGTGGAGGTTTCTCCCACTACTTCGGGGCAAGCACGTCTTGATTCACTCATACAGCACTGCCATGATAAAGTACATAAATAAACAAGGCGGTGTGCACTCTCGTCACATGTCGCAACTCGCCCTCCATCTCCTCCTTTGGAGCCAGCAGAGACACCTCTCATATCCCGGGCAACCTCAACATGGCAGCGGACTGATTTGGGACTAGTTCGGCAAAGCACAGGTAGACCTGTTTGCTTCCCAAGAGACCTCCCACTGCCCGCTCTGTTACTCCGTAGCAGAGGCTCCCCTCGGGACAGACGTGCTGGCACACAGCAGTTCTCATTGGCCTTTTCTCAAGTTCAGAGGTAACCGAGGCCTTCAAGAAAGTCCCCTAATGTCGCTTCACTCGACACCATGTCTCGTTCCCTCCATCAGGGAACGGAGGTTACAATAGTAATCTAGACGTTATTGATGAGATTGTTAATAGTGGGGCTATTTAATGAGAAGAAAGATGTAAAAGGGGGCTGAAACTAAAGTTTCCATATGCTCTTTTATTTATTTTTGTTGCTGTCTAGGAGAAACAACTGATATATTAAAGTTCTCATTCGACAGTTTCTTTTCTATGGGATGTCTTTTCTATCTGATAACTCACCTTTTCCTGCATGGATTATTCAGAATAAGATTATTGAAAAATAATTCTAGTTAAATAGTTATAATTGAATAAATTCACAGAATTTAAATAAAAACAAAAAGCAGTAGTGTCTGTGCGTATGAATATCCAGAGAGCTATAATGACTCTCTGTACTGTCTATCCAAGCACAAACTGCTTTTTGACACCAGTTATCTTGATCAAGAATAGGGCCTGAATATTTAAGCTATAGTGGGAAGAAAAAGAATGTGAACCCTTTGGAAATACCCGTATTTCTGCATGAATTATTCATAAAATGTGGTCTGATCTTCACCTAAGTCCTGACAAAAGACAAACACAATCTGTTTCATTTAATGACAAACAAATAATTGCATTTGTTTTTGTCAATACTGAATACACTGTACGTGTAATGTTTACCATTTAAACATTCATAGCCTAGGTTTGAGAAAGTATGTGAACCTCTGGGCTTCTGACGTATAAAAAATGCTATTTAGAGGTAGGTGTTCCAGTTAATGAGCTGAGATTGTAGGTGAGGACTTTAGAGGTGCCCTGCTGTAAAACAAACAGTACAGTCTGGTGTACTGACAGAGTCTGAACTTCTCAAGATTACTGTGAACCATGCCCTGATCAAAACACATGTCAGAGGACCTTAAAAGAAGAATTGTAGAGATGCTTAAAGTTGGAAAAGGCTGCAAAAAAGTTAGAAAGTCTGGATATTCAACAATCCACAGTACGAAAAATTCAGCAATGTTACTAGTTTGGAGCAAGTGTCCTGCACAGTTCACACAAAGAGCACAACATGCAATGCTGAGGGAAGTGAAAAAGAACCCAAAGGTAACAGCAAAATATCTGCAAAAATCTCTTGAACTTGCTAAAGTCTCATGTTCATGTGTCAACTATAAGAAAAACACTGTGCAAAATGGTATTCATGGGAAGACACCACAGAGGAAACCACTGCTCTCTTTGTCACATGTTTGCAATAGACCCCGTTGGTGCTCCACAAAACTTTTTGAATAATGTTCTGTGGACATATGGAACAAAATCTAACTTTTTGGAAGAAACAAACAACACTATATTGTGAGGAAAAAGGCACTGCACACCAACAAAATCATAATCCCAACTGTGAAGCATGGTGGAGGAAGCATCATGGTTTAGGACTGTTTTGGTACATCAGGGCCTGGACAGCTTGCAATCATTGAGGAAGAGTGAATTCAAAAATGTATCAAGAGATTTAACAGGAGAATATCAGCGCAGGGGTGCAGATTCCACGGTGACGCCCCCAATGACAATGTCCCAAAATACACAAGCAAATCAACAACAGAAAACAGATGAATAAAATGTGTGTTTTGGAATGGCCAAGTCACAGTCCAGCACTTAACTCAATTCAGATGTTGTGACATGACCTAAAGAGGACTATTCATGCAAGAAATCCCAGAAATATTAATGAACTGAAACAAATTTGAAGGGAGGAATGTGTACAATCCCTCAGTGAAATACAAGACTGATGCAGCTACAGGAAATTTCTGGTGGAGGTTATTGCTGTTAATGGAGGTTCCACCAGTTATTAAATAGAAGGTTTCACATGCTTTTTCCAGCACGGACTGTGAATAATTAAACAACATGTTCAATAAATCTTGAAAACTACAATTATTTGTATGTCATTACTTTAAGCAGATTGTGTTTGTCTATTAGTTTGTCTTAGGTGAAGATCAGACCACATTTAATGCGGAAATGCGGGTAATTCCAAAGGGTTCACATACTTTTTATTGCCACTGTATGAAAAAGTTCTCTCCTGTTTTGCAATATTTCTTTTGGAGGAGTCTGTGTTCTATTTGTTCAGTATTACTTACTCTTCTTATTTAATTCATCATTAAAGTATTATTTTAACTGTAATTTACATCTATAAAAAATGCAATTTGCTCTATGGCTCTGTGCCTAGATAAGGCGAGGCAATCTGTGACCACTGTCATGATTTGTCAATGTTTTATAGATGGATTGCTTTTTTTTCAATGTACTTGTTTGTGCATGCCCTGTCTATTTCATATGAAAACCGAAAAGTGGGCTGCTGGAGTTGCTAGATGATTTTATTAAATTTACTTCAAAGTTTGGGAACAAACTCAATGTTTTTTCTTTTATAGAAAGTAGAATACATATTCACTCCTGATGCTCTCAATGGCTTGTTAAATTGAATGTTTAAAGAGCCCATATTATGCTCATTTACAGGTTCATAATTTTGTTTTCGTGGTCTACTAGAATCAGTTTACATGCTTTAATGTTCAAAAAACAAACTTTTTCTCATACTATACATGTCTGCTAAACCTATTTTCATCCTCTGGCTCAAACGCTCAGAATTAGCTCCTGTCTCTTTAAAGCCCCCCTTTACACTATTGTAACTTCGGTAACATTGGCGTCAGTTTTTGCAGCAGATTGAGATCGATAATTAAAGTTTGGAAGAACAAGCTGATTGACCCGAACCACCTTCACAAGCATGAATTGAGCAGAATGTTTCACAGTGGTAAGTTTTACTTTAGTAGATTTCTTACTAGTACACTGTTGATTATTGTGTACCTAACAAAGCTTCAAATAAAAGACACACATCTAAGTTAGTCATCTTTTGCTGGAATGAGTGCAGATTAACTTTTTCACCCGAGCTATGAACGGAGAACAGAGGCTTAATGTCCGGTTGGACATTACTGGGTGTTTTAGAGTGTTAGTGAGCAAGTTAGCCATGACTACCATGGATAGTGGCCGTAACATTACAGCTTGTAAATATATAA
The DNA here is from genome assembly GCF_025860055.1 of Xyrauchen texanus. NCBI lineage: Eukaryota > Metazoa > Chordata > Actinopteri > Cypriniformes > Catostomidae > Xyrauchen > Xyrauchen texanus. The sequence goes on from NC_068291.1 coordinate 21,295,149, forward strand.
TTATATAAGACTCTTGAGATCAACCATTTTGTTACACAGTTTTAGGTAAAAGCCGGCACACAGCTAAATAGTAAACCTTACCAAAACAATAACATTACATAGCAAGTTAGCCGCGCACTATCGTGGATTGCGAACGTAAAATTACCATTTGTTAAAATTAATCCATCTCCAAACTTGATCACTATTCATGATAGTAAGAAGGACATACAATCTGCATAATTCTACACAATTGTTGGTAAAAATGGGCCCACAGCTGATTAGCAAATCTATTTCAACACAATAACATTAGCTAGCAGGTTAGCAGAGGCCTACAGCTGTGCACTGGGTGTACACAGTAGCTACAACACAAAACTCATCATTTGATCTCTCGGTAGCAGATAAATCCATAAATCAATCATACTTAAAGGATGTGATCCTAGAGCGACAGATTGTTCCAACAAAGTGGGAACCGCAACTTCTTTCAGTAGTAATCACCTTGAATATCCAGCATTGGTTGTGATTGTACTGCTAAATAATTCAAATACATTTTAACCACTGATTCTTCAATTAGTCTGCCTTTGGAAGTACAAACAAAGAGGTTTTGCTTTTGCAGTGAAGTGACATGGTGACAACACTAAAGCAACTCATCCTTGCCTCTGCTATAACTAAGTTTGTATGAGGGCGGGCCAAAGTAGCCCTTGGGCAGGCATTGTGCAAATGTTTTAAATAGTGACACTGATACTTTAATGAATAAATGGCTGGATTACAATCAACTGTTTCTTGTAGTTCTTGTGTCTGTGTTGTCTGTGGGAGAGAATAACTCCCTTAAAAAATGTATTTTGTTGGCAATTAGTGCATATGGTTGTAGAGTAATTCTTTGCATATTTAATCTTTGAGTGATGATGCAATGTTCAGGTCAAGACGCTCTCCAAGCTAATAACCTGTTCAGGCTTTTGTCTGCATCCAAACATCACATTGCTGCCTTATGAGGGGATCTATCACATTCGAAATAGAGAATCATTGCTGACATCAACTAAATAAATCTAATCTAAATCAAATATCTAATATAAAATATTTAAATTAAAGATTTTCTATTAAACAAAGTTTTTTAGTTCAAGATGATAAACATTTGGAAAATCACTTGTGAGATCAGGCAATTTATCTCCCATAAAACTTCAGCTGGGATAGTGTATTGCACGAATGTAACCTGTGCAGTTTCATGCTATAGAGAGTTGTTTAAATGTTTGGAAACTTGATCTTTTTGGCAGTCAGCACATTTGTCCATACAAGCTATTCAATTTTAAACATCCCTTAGGCAATTTACCAACAACTCACAACAGCTGCAGCTTAATTATTGCAGGAGGCAGCATGTTTGTTTGCATTTTAAACATTTTGACTTTTCATTTATGTTTTAGGTGTGCAAAGAATTTGTGCATTTGAATAGTATTTGCAAAAATAAAACAAATAATCAAATTTAAAAGAGTATCTGCAAGAGTTGTGCATGTGCATGAGTGTGTAAGGTCAATCAAGGTAAACAAACACACACACACACACACATATATATATATATATATATATATACATATACATATACATACACTGTAATGCTCTTTTAGCCAGCCTTGCTGCATGCACAATTAAGGTCTTTGCAATTGATCCAGAATGCAGCAGCATGGATGGTCTTCAACAAAATAAAGAGAGTGCATGTTACATCCACTCCTTGTCTCTCTTCACTGACTGCCGATTGCTGCACATATCAAGTTCAAGGCTCTAAAGCTGGCATACAGAACAATCACTGGGTCTGCGCCAGCTCACCTAAAATCATTCCTGCAGAGCTACGTTCCCAATGAAGGCTGCAGTCTGCAAATGAGTGGCTTCTTGTGGTACCAACACAAATATAAATGTTTTTTTTTTTTTCTTTTTTTTTTTTAACTCTTATCTCTATCTTGGATAGTACTTTTCTAATGCAATTGACACTCTGTAATGCAGCACATTTTTTGATAATGTTTCTTAAGATGAATTGCTTATGTTCTATCCTTCCTAATTCTGTATGTCACTTTGGACAAAAGCATTTGCTAAATGAATAAATGTAAAATAAATGTAACTACTATGCCGATTTTTTTATCAGATATTGTGACTAAATCAGAAGTTAGGCCGTGTAAAATTTTCCTGATAATCTGCTTCAAGTGTTCATTATTTCCCCTAACTATATAAGGCCAGATCTATGGCATTTATATATAATCTTATATAACTTATATATTAGCAGGCACATGTAGACAAATGATAGGCAAGTCAATATAATTTGTCTCCGTGTAAAAAAAATGTTAGTCATTTACTTATTTTCTCAAGTGTGAAAAAAGAATTTCTCTTCAGAGAAAATTTTTACAGAATGCAAAAGCCTTTCAGGCTTTATTACTGGTGCTCCTGGAGGGAACTGCTTGTTATAAAGGCTGGCTTTACAATCATTAGAATGGATCAAATGTAATATCTGAGCTGAGAGGGAAGATACAGTATTATTACAATCAATCCATATGATAAAAAATTCTTACTGCTGAATCCTTCAGGGCATTGATTTAAAATAAGGATATAGAACATTATTGTCCTCTGAATTTTGTTGGAGATGTGATATTTGGGTATGTGCTGGTCTGCCTATTTTGAACCAGATGGATGGCATTAGGCTTAGGGCTCAGCGGAAACCTCAACACTAAAAACTTTAATGGGGTGGCTATGACTCAGGTGGCAGAGGTTAAAAAAGGCCCTATATAAGTGCAGACCATTTTTTTTACTTATTTAGAGTAGCTATATTTCAAGGTTTGAAAATGTACCTAAAACTTATGGTTTATGTATTGGCATCTTACTCCAGGGCAGGCTTCAAGGCATAAATTCTCATCTCAAATCGTCCAAAAATATCTTTCAAAACAGGAAGATAGCCTGACAGAGACATAGACAAGGAGTTCCCCGTCTGTCGCTCACTTCGACGTTGTGTCGAAGAAGCGACACTAGGGGTCTCTCTTGAGCGCCGAATATGCCTCTGATCTATAAAAAAAGGCCAATGAGAAGTTGGCAGACAGTATTTGCATACCCCGCCCCCGGACATACGGGTATAAAGGCGGTGAAATACGTCTAGTTCATTCAGAAATTTTCTTCGGAGCCGATGGTCGTGTATGCAGTCAGCTGCGAGTCACACACCTGTTCCTCTTCCTCTGAGCTGATTCTGCTGTTGGATCTACGGCGCACTTCAGCGGCTTTCTCCTTCTATGCACGGCAGTGCAGTTTGCCACTGGGCACTTCGACAGTGCAAGACTTAAAATAGTTTGTTGTTAAAAGAGTGAATTTCTCAGTAAAAGAGTATTTTCTAAAAGAGCAATACACAGCGGCGTTGAACGTCCTTTTCAGGACACGTCTTTATAAAGATGCCCTTCCGCCCCTGTGTAGTTCCTGGATGCGGTAGAGTGCTCTCCGCTTCAGACAGCCACAGGCGTTGTCTTGTGTGTCTGGGCTGCGATCACACCGAGGCAGCATTTGTGGATGGTTCATGTTCTCACTGCGAGAGCTCATTGACTCCCGTCCATGCTCGAGGCAACAGTGGCTCGCCTCACAGCCAGCCTGCCTATCCTCTAGAGCTTGAGGTGGATGAGCTCGCCGCTGCATCGGAGAGCGGTCCAGCGTTTGACGCGGACGACTCCCCTGGGCTGCCACCTTCGGGCCAGCACGCCCAGGCTGATGCTGACACGCAGATGTCCGACATGCTTGCCTGGGCCACCGCCAGCGTGGGGCTGGACTGGAACCCTCTGGAACCCTCTGTCCACAGCTGGATGACTGGTTCCTGGGGTCCGCGGGTCGCTCACTGGAAATTGAGCGAGCTCACAGAGTCCCGGCTCGCAGATCCGATGAGGGAGACAGGCCCTGATCATTTCTGGATCATCTGATAAAGATCTTGTGTTACGCAAGGCAAGAAGCAAAGAAATACAGCATTTTCTTGTTACCAGACTTTGCGAATTTGACAAGAGAGAAACACAATCGATTCAAGGAATGCAAGAAACTCTTACATCAACGGAAGATCGCTTTTGCGACCAAGCTGAGAATAGATGCTAAGGATTGCCGCAAAGTATTTACATGTCACCAGCAAGCATTGTCTTTCATAGAGACAATGGTGTGAGTAGGCCTTTTGGTGATTTTCATGTGGCCCCCAATTGAGCTTGTCTCACTGAACATACACTTGACCGTCCAAGAAAACTTGGCACCTGTTTTGTTTCTTTTTGTGCTGGTTCTGCCTAGCAGCTGGAGTTTGTTTTTTGGAATTACACACCTTCGGGACAGTTGTGGATGAATCTGATCATTCTTTGTGTTTATGCCTCCTATTGGCTGGAGTTTGTTTTGTGACATGAAGACAGCTTGCGACCTGGCCACGCGTTGCAACGTGAGCGTGACATGAGACATCAACAGACAGACATGGAGCACGAGTGTACAGATCCCGGCACAGACTGAAACCGAACCAGACAGGAAGTCAAGATCCAGACACCATGCTCTCGACATGAAACAAGACGGACTGAAAAGTGCACAGCAGGGAATGCAACCAAAACCAGTTCTGTTCGCTCTCCTTGAGACTCCTCCACCAGCAGTTCCATCCACTCCTCCAGAGACTCCTCCTGAGGTTCTGTCCGCCCTCACTGAGACTGCTCTTACAGCCGCTCTGCCTGCTCCTCCTCCAGTGGCACTGCCTCCTGACCCTGTCCTGGCCCTGTGTCCACCTCCCAGGCCTCCTGACCTAGTTCCTGCCCTGCGGCCGCCTCCCAGGCCTCCTGTTCCTGCCTAACCTGTCTCCTGGTCCACGTTGGTCTTCGGGCTCCCTATCCACTTCACCTTGGCTTCCTGGTCCGTCTTGCCCTCTGGAGGGCTCTCTGGGTTTACTGGTGACCAATTATGTTTAGGAGCACCAGGAGTCACTCCTTAAGGGGGGCTATGTCACACCTGAGACTTTTGCCAAGCAGCCACCAGAGGTCGCTAGGTGTTTAAGAGACTTTTAATTTAAGTTTTGTTTACCTTCTTGTGTCTCTGTTCCTGGTTCCTGCCCTGGTTTTCCCAGCTGTTTCTCATTTACCTTGCTTGACCCAATGTATTTAATATCCTTGTATTTGCTTGTGTCTTCGTCAGTTGTTGTTTCCTGTTACCCCCATGGATGTGACATTTGTTCTGTTCCAGAGTTTTAGTTTTGTTTTGTTCCTGTGTTTTCTAAGTATTGTATATGGACTTCTTTTCTTGTTAAATTAAAGCTGCACTTAGATCCTGCTCTCTTGACTCTTCCTGCTTTCGTTACATTACATTACATTTTTGTAATGTAGAATGTAGAGACATTTTTATAAATAGAAATAGGAAGTCCCAGATTCTCATTATTTAGATAAATGTTTTCACACCAATCTATTTAAGATAAACCACCCCTAAATGGCTTATAGAAACAAAATGGTAACACTTTACAATAAGGTTCCATTTGTTAACATAAATTAACTATATTAGTTAACATGAAATAACAATGAACAATACATTTACTGCATTTATTAATCTTAGTTAATATTAAATTCAACATATAATAATACATTTTTAAAATCATAATTTGTATATGTTAACATTATTTAATGCATTATGAACTTATATGAACTAACAATGTTATTTGCCGTGGCGACACCATTCCATGGCTCTCCTGTTTTCTTCTGTATTCTCTGATGGCTCTGTTTTTATGTTGGGTTGCCAGTCTTTCTATTGTTCAACCCTCTCCCTACATGGAGTAATGCCATCCAATTTAGTTTTCCACTTAATTTGTCAATGTTAAATTAATTAGGTTTATAAGAAAATATGGAGCTTTACAAAATGTACAACAGTCATGTCAGTGTTCACAAATGTAAATAATCATGCAGTTTTAATTACAACATCAAACCTCAAAACACAGACCTCATTAGACATGGGCTGGACTACTGAGAGACACTCAATTTACAGTCCTTTCTAAAGGAGAGTTTGAGGGGGAGCCATGAAATCTTAAATTAATCCAAAACAAAGGTTTAATTCTGAGTACAATTTAAAGCAATGATGTTGTGCTAATTTGATTAGATGATTGAATTTGTGGCCATTCTGATATGGGCGGATACTGTCAGATGGAGGTCACATTACCAGTGCATTGTGGACCCCTCTCCCAACACAGGCATCTCTATGGATCTTACTGGATTTAAAAAAAAATTATGTTTAATCTTAAAAGTTATTGTCTACTATTTAGCACTGACTGCTGATTACAGACTCCTCAAATAACCCTAAAAAGGACATTTAACACTTAAGTGCTCCTTTTTTCAGTAGTTTACCACACATACTTCATATTCACTTTTACATTCACACAACTGATTAACATACTGTATTTACATGCATAACTTAAACTAGCTTATTTAAAAATATGTTTTGGTTGGTGTTGATCATATACTAATCTCACACAGACATGCAAAAACACAAACAAAAATATGTCATGAGGTTTTAGAGACAATGCTGAATAGATTTGACATAAAGACGACCATGTGAAGAGCTTCAAAGGCAGGAAGTGAACTATTTGCTGAAAGGTTAAATGCCAGCCATCCCATCATTATTCTGAGCGATGACAAGCAAATCTAAATTCTATACTAGAAACTCATGTCACACACAGGCTTTATCACATGACATAGAGAAACACAATAGTCCCTAATTCTGGCAACAACACTCACTGTGAACATGAAACATCTTAAATGACAGTAATGCCACGGTGAGTTCTAAATATTTGTGATTGCTTTGGATATTGAGGTAATTACACACACTGATATTCATATTATATTGTTAAGACTTTGATTTTTATACTTTAATGTGTGTGTTTGTTGTTGTTGTTTTTTTTAAAGAAATCCAGTTATTTCAATATGAGATTTATAGACCACAGGCTGCTTAACATTACTTTCCTCAATGAGCAAGGTAGAACGTAAGAAAGTATGCAATCCTTGGGATGTAAGAATTTGTGCATCTTTTCCTATCAATGCACAATTTCCAAGTTTCCTATTTAAAAAGCATTTTTACAAAGTTTAATTGTATTCAAACTGTATTTAAAAATTAAAATAACAGTTTTAGCATGTGGTCAATTTATTGTTGCACGAAAAACAATACAGGATTAATCACAGATTAAAATCTTTTCTGATTTCATTTTATTCACTTGCAGAGATGTATTACAAACCCTTTTTTGTGCTTGTTTCATGTACTACTATGCCCTTGATATTCATCAGCAACTGCAATAAAACCCAAACATTCTGTGCTCTATTTTCTTGACTGCGTTCTTAACAAATGTTTGCTACGTCTTATCCAATTTTCATGAGATCACTAATTCTAAGAGCAATTTTTTTATGCCAGCGCAAAAGCAAGTGGGAGTGTTTGCGCTTTCTGTGGGTGCATGAGCACAAACTGTGGGTGTATTGTATGTTAATGAAGTGCCGCAAAGCCTGATTTGCTATTCTTCTGATAAATAGGTAATTGCGCTTAGATGTTTGTGAAGCACCTAATCTAAGTCAGTTCCTGCATATGCAGTTTGGAGATTCCACCAGCAGATGATATTAAAGAGGTATCACTCAATTTGAATACTAGTCATGATTTGTGTGTCAGTAGATCAATTTAATTAACAATAATAATAATAATAATAATAATAATAATAATAATAATAATAATATGTTTATTTTCTATAGCAGCTTTAATAATTATAATAATTATTAAATTATTTTATAATAAATAATTTAATAATTAATAATATATATATATATATATATATATATATATATATATATATATATATATATATATATATATATATATATATATATATATATATATATATATATATAGATAGATACAGATATATATAGATATAGATATAATTATTATTATTCATTAAACATAAGTCCAAATGGTTTATTACAGTACATTTTCAGAATTACTTCACTTCCTGTTGCTCATTTAAAAAATTTTAAAAAATTGTTCAAATATATATATATATATATATATATATATATATTTGAACGAAATGAACCAGTTATTAACCGGTTTCCAACATTTAAAGTAACATTCAAGTTTTCGGTTATGTTCTGCAAAAAAAATAAAAAATCGTTCCTTTTCCAGGTTTTCGTTCCTCTGAACGTTTTCTGGCCCTGTAAGAAGTCGCCTATGTTGCCTTGGACCGCCGAAAGCTGTGGATGCACTGAGGACCCGGCTTTGTATGACTGACGTATTAATTAGAACCAACCAGATCTCATGAAAAGTCGCTTTGAGTGTGTGTTGATTAGGACCGAGCGTTAGTGAGTGAGTGAGTGAGTGAGTGTGTGTGTGTGTGTGTGAGAGAGAGAGAGAGAGAGAGAGAGAGAGAGAGAGAGAGAGAGAGAGAGAGGCAGGCTGTAGCATCAGCATCATATTGAATCACAGCAGCTTTGAAGCGCGAGACGCAACCCCGAGCAGCGCGAGCTGGCGGAACTGGATGCTTAAGGAAAGACGTTTTATTTGTTATTATTTATCTTCTTCCCCCCCAAAACACTAGGTTAACAGTATTTTATCTCCTGGATCCTTTTTAAGCAGCCATGGATTATCTTACCGGACAGACTTTTCTAAAACTTGCCTTTCTTATCCTTACAGGTGAGTGTTTATAAATTCTCTGGTGATTTCAAACGTGCTGCCGTTAAAAAACGGATATAAATTAATTGAGACTTGAAGGTTTAAACGAAATTCACATTGTCTCGTGGAATAGGCCTACTGATAACAGCATTAATTTCCATTTAATATGTGGGATGAGGTGTCATTCATCAGGAACTGCTCTGCAAGATGTGTTTAATTTCTACTTCTAAAATACTATAAATATCAATAAGTGCAAATTGCCCAAAGATTTGAGCTGAGCAACACTTCGAAGAGCCGCTTCACTCCACTTGTGCGTCATTAAGCTGCAATGCTTCAGATCAATCCTGCATCATTTTCGTTTAGTTAATTTATTCAGAGGCATAAAACCTTTGGAGGTCTCAGAATAGACTGGCCAAATGTGTGGTGTCATAATGAAAGAAAGTACCCTGCTTAGATCATTCTTCAGGGAAGATCATTCTTCAGATGGTCCCCAGATATGAGCAAAGCAGGGGAGATCCAACTGTTCTTGGCAACCTATGTGAAGTTTAAGAAAAACTCTAGCTTCAGTCTATTTACTTTTTTCACATTAAGTTTCATGTCAGCTCTCTTAAAAAACCCATGTTACACATCTTCAAGTCTGTTATTGGCTATTTGGCTTTCCAAAATGTTGATTGTTTTTATGGAAAGCTACTGACTTACCTGTTTTTTGTGTATGTTGTTCACATGGCATACATTATATGATTATTATTTGATATTGGCTTTAAAATGTAAGGCTATTATATTTCCCTTCTATATTATTTGTCATCATGGTCAACTTCTGGCACAAATGCTGTCGATTGAAGTAAACTTGTACTGAACCCCGGATATTCCTTTAATAATATTAGTAAACTAATTCATTTATGATATTGTCCTCAAAATATTGCTCTGGGGCGAAGAACACTATAGACCGAGTTTGCAATTCCAGGAGTATGCAGTCTAGATGCATACACAGATGTGCAGAAAACATATAGAAATATTCAAACACATTAACGTCTGAAAACATTCGCTTACAGATGTTGATATTCACTAATGGAAATACAGAAGCAAAGACATTTGCATCTGGAAATCTGTTTATATTGGTCTGTGTCTTTCATATTTATATTTCATATCTAGTCTAATTCTGCTGTTGAGAAACTCATCTGTCCTTCTCCGACATAATGATCTTACCAAAACCACATTTGTTGCTTTATTGCATGCCTTTAAAGTCAGACGTTGTTTGTCGTCCATTAGGCAGAAATATTTGATTTATGTAAAGAGCATGCTACTCACAGTTACTCAGGCCATACTGTACATGCGTGTAGATGAATACTTTAATGTTTTTACATGTTTTTCTTTTATTTTAATTTGTTTATGGTTTCACTACCATTATTAGTTTCCACTGATTTATGTATCTTTCCATGAAACTTTTTAAGACAAATTAAGTAACTTATGACTTACTCAGAAATTAGTCATACAAATATGGATGAATAATGATAAAAAAGTGATTTATCAAAATTGTTAGCCTGGTTTCAGTTGCTTACACATTAAAGACAGTACAGCACACAGATGTCATGTATTATGAGTCTGTCCTGTCAGCTTACAGCTGTCTTTGAGGATATTTTACTATATTTACCAGGGATTGTTAATGTCGGTGCTTTTGAATTAAAAGCCAGATTCAAATGTCTTATTCAGATACATTTTAATGTATTTTATATTGTCTTTTCAACCATTCTGACTTATAAGATTGAGTATGCCATATACTGTAGTATATTATTGTGACACTTAAAAGGTAGGCAAACTGTCAGTAGAAGTGGCTGTATAAGAAATGAATAAGTAGTGTCAATAGAACATCAGTTTTGCAGAGCCGGATTTTTGATTGGCATAAATTCTAGTCCACTTTGCAGCTTATTCTGGCCAAGAACCACCGACTTAGATAGGAAAAGCATGTATGACTGACATGTAAAGCGACCAGCTGCAGTTCCATTCGCTTTTACATGCCATTTGTGGGTTAGTTTATCTGAAAAAGTTGATAGCACAATAATAGAGCACAACAGTCTGGTTCTGGAAGTAACAATCCCATTCATTTCTTCCATAGACTAATTGATTTTCAATGATAACTTATAAACCTTTAAAGAAAGACCTACCTTGAGCTCCGAGATTGTTCATCGATGATATATGCTTCCGTGGAATCCATTGATCTGCGTTATTTCTTCATTGTTTAAAAATCATGTTTGATAGCAAAATTCTTGGTAAACAACTACATTACCCATGGTACAGCAGAGAAAGATCCACCAAACAAAGAACCGTGGGTAACAAAGCCTGCAAAATGTGTCTCGGGAGCGCCCACTCCCATGAGGCACTGTGAATGATGTAGTTGAGTCAGTGTCTCTTCACCCTTAAACTACTTATCAATCTACAGTATTTGTACATATCGGAATATTTAGCAATAAACATAAAATATATTGTTTCTATACTACAGGCTGCACAGAAAACTCTGAAATTAGTAGAAATGTGTTTAAATTTTGTCATTAGAATCCATTCAAAAGTAATAAGTACTGATTATTTGGCAGGTATGATTCAGAAAACAAAGTCAAGGATACAGTTCTGCTTGTGGATATCTATTTTGCTTGCAACTACATACCTCAAACAAAGCTCTGACTATCTTTCAAAGATTTGTCTCCACAAATCTTTGTCTTTCCTGCACTTTAATTAAGGAACAGTACATTTTATAAAAGCACTTTATACCTGGGCCAAAATGTAGCTGATTATTCAAGTTATAACTGTCTCTTTAGAAGGTCATTTGAACAGCAGGGGGCAAAAATAGTGGGCTAATGAATCTATAGGTGGGCGCTTAGCTGACAGGTTGCAGCTGATTGCTGAAGTCATAGCATGGATCACATCCTGAAGTTTAAGGAGGCCAGAAATTTTGAGTCTGATTCTAGCAGTTAATGCAAGCCAGAGGAGGAACCACAGAAGACTTGTGAAGATTTCATGGGGTTTACTAAACAAATCAGGGTGCAGCAGATTAGATGTGCTCAAAGTTTCATAGCTAAAATGAGGAAAACTACACAAGGAGCCTTTGGTGGAGTAGGGCTTTGGGAAATATATTTTATTATGTTTTGGAAGTTGCAGGAGGTGCTGAATTACTTAATTGGGTACTGAATTGGAGGTGTACCTCTGGATGTATTTTAAGGCCTACCTTCAAACTTAGTGCCTCTTTGTTGACATCATGGGAAAATCAAAAGAAATCATCCAAGACCTCAGAAAAAACAATTGTGGAAATCCACAAGTCTGTTCATCCTTGGGAACAATTTCCAAATGCCTGAAGATTCATCTGTACTAACAATAGTATGCAAGCATAAACACCATGGGACCACGCCGCCATCATAACGCTCAGGAAGGAGATGCATTCTGTCTCCTAGAGATGAACGTAGTTGGTGCGAAAAGTGCAAATCAATCCCAGAACAGCAGCAAAGGACCTTGTGAAGATGCTGTAGGATGCAGGTAGACAAGTATCTATATCCACAGTAAAACGAGTCCTATATCAACATAACGAGCTGCTCAGCAAGGAAAAAGTCACTGCTCCAAATTAAAGTTTGCAAGTGCTCATGGGGACAAAGATTTTACATTTTGGAGAAATGTCCTCTGGTCTGATGAAACAGAAATTGAACTGTTTGGCCATGATGACCATCGTTATGTTTGGGAAAAAATGGGTGAGGCTTGCAAGCCGAAGTACACCATCCCAACCATGAAGCATGGGGGTGGTTGCATCATGTTGTGGGGGTGCTTTGCTGCAGAAGGGACTGGTGCACTTCACAAAATAGATGACATCATGAGGAAGGAAAATTATTTGTATTTTTATATCTCTAGACATCAGCCAGGAAGTTAAAGCTCGGTCACAAATGGGGCTTCCAAATGGACAATGACCTCCAAAGTTGTAGTAAAATGGCTTAAGGGCAACAAAGTCAAGGTATTGGAGTGGCCATCACAAAGCCCTGACCTCAATCTGATTGAAAATTTGTGGACAGAACTGAAAAAGCATGTGCGAGCAAGGAGGCCTACAAACCTGACTCCGTTACACCAGTTCTGTCTGGAGGAATGGGCCATAATTCCAGAAACTTATTGTGCAAAGCTTGTGGAAGGTTACCCAAAAGGTTTGACCCAAGTTAAACAATTTAAAGGCAATGATACCAAATACTAACAAAGTGTGTGTAAACTTCTGACCCTATGGGAATATGATGAAAGAAATAAAAGCTGAAATAAATAATTCTCTGTACTATTATTCTGACATTTCACATTCTTAAAATAAAGTAGTGATCCTAACTGATCTTAGACAGGTAATTTTTTCTAAGATTAAATGTCAGGACTTGTGAAAAGCTGAGTTTAAATGTATAGACTTCTGGTGTAAACTTCTGACTTCAACTGTATGTGATAAAACAAAAATAAACTTCGGCACCATGGTTTCAGAGAAAACCGCATTTCATTATTTCCAATACGATTAATTAATGGTGAAATCACAATACATCGCTTAAAAAGTTTTCATTGTGTGAAGTAAATGCATGTGCAAGTGCAACTCAGCATGACTCTTGTAAAGGAACTTTAGACAGCATGTTTAGTGAGAAGGAGTTCATTTGCCAAGGCAACTGCATAATAGTCCAGCAATTACAGATGAGAATCTCTAAACACAGTTTAAAGTATTTGCTTTTAGCATCACAAATTACAGGGGTGCAATAAGTGCTTTGCAATGTGCCTCACTGAAATGTGTCTGCATACTGAAAAGTGGTATTAAGATTTGTTTTGGGTGATCTGATCACAAGTGGTCAGGCAGGCAGGACACATCACTGTTCACATCTGGTAGTTACATGTCTCAAACATGTTTCATGTTCGGATTTTGAGGGGAGGGTCTCTGATTTTGTGACAACATATACTCAAAAAAGAGAGAGAAAAAAGAAAACTTTCACACTGTTTCTAATCTTAGCCCGAACATGATGTTTTGTGCTAAATTTTGCATTATTTTAGTGCTTTGGAAGTCTTGTGCTTGTATATTTGCTATTTTCCAAACTTTTCAATCAGACAGTTATACCTAACTGGTACATTTTAAAACCCTTGTTTTTATTGTAGTGGTTGATTGACAAATTAATAGGTGGCCCTTTGGAGATGTCTGGGACGCATCAGAACAGCTTTTACAGTACAATTGTGGACACATACGTTTTTGTCTACCTTCCAATGTGGTTTGAGTGATCTGATCACATAATGTTTTGGACCCTGTTTACACCTGGATTTAGTGCTGTCCACTTGTGATCACACCACCCAAAATGGCATAAACAGGGCAAGGCTCATTGACATGGTTACTGTTTCTTTTTCAACTGTGTTGCAAAATCAGGATTTGAGTGGACTGACTCGAAAAGTGGTCAATCGGGAGTCGCCATATCACTTCAGGTGCTCCTCCAGAACAGTTATCTGTCCTGAGTATGGAGAGGTAATCATGCTGAGAATTCAGGGCTATGAATGGTTAGTAATTGTACTGTACTAAACCATGCTCAAATGGAAATGTTACTGGAACCATTCAGCCCGATGGTAAAAAGCAATTTATGATGCTTGGTTGTGTCACGTCCAAGTAGTTGTGTTTTTGTTTGTTCATCTTTTGACCATGTGCATACTTGTAGTACTTGTAAGATTCATACTAATTCAACCAAACTGTCTCATGAAGGCTGGCCAAACAAAATAAATTATCCTGTAATTATTTTGTTCCCTTAATGTCTCTCACACCTACTACATAGTAATGAAACACTTTGAATTCAAAGGCAGAGTGTGTTATAATGCAGTGGACCAGAATGTGCATTAAAAATACCTGAATCTGTCTGATGCTGTCTGGCAGCAGTTTTGACTTTGTCATGTTGACATTTATTTTTGACATTGTCTCAATATGAAGTTTGTTTTAGAGATCTATAGCTCCTAAAGAGCAGCAGTTTAACTGACGTCGTTTTTTCATCATTCCTTTTTAGATTAGACAGTTGTGAGTAGGGATGTGTAAAAATATATATATATATAAAGACTTTCTGATGCATTGTGATCTTCATTTGAATGATCTCAATATGGATTCTTAAATCCCCAAATCAATCTTTTACTCTGTGCACAGCCCTGTACTACATTGAGAGGAAATGACTCGCATTTGCAAACAAATTTCACACAATGCATCTAAAATGTATACAGTACTGTGTACAAGTTTTAGCCACTTGTGAAAAGCTTTCAGTGAAGTAATGATTTCTTAAAATAATTATGACATAAATAGTTTTCATTAATCAATTAACATCATACAAACTCTAGTAAACAGAAAAAGAGCTAAATCAGTATTTGGTGTGAAAACATTTGCCTTCAAAACAGCACCAATTCTCCTACTTACACCTGACACAGTTTTTCTTGGTTGTTGGCAGATAGGATGTTCCAAGTTATTTTATTTATTTAAACTGTCTCATTTACTTCTGTCTCTTCATAATCCCAGACTGACTCGATGTTCAGTGGGGGATCTGTGAGGGTCATGCCATCTTTTGCAGGGCTCCCTGTTTTTCTAATCTATTCTATTTGCAAAAGGAATATTTGGGAGTATAAAATGTATATTTCCCATACACTCACTAAAGTAGCAGATGTAAATAACCTGTAAATAATCTTAAGACGAATGTTTTTGTGAAACATCTTGTGTGCCTAAGACTTTTGCACAGTACTGTATATTTGGCGTCTGGCTGGTAAATGTTTACATTTCACTCACCAGTAACTGTGTAGTATAGTGGTGGAGTATTCAGCAGCAAGATCCTTTCGCTGCATTTTGAGAGTTAAAAGATGTTCCAAAGACGAGATCCATGCGACCCATTTGTCATCGAATAATGTCATTTTTAATATCCTTTCAGTTCTATACATTTAGTTGTTGATCAAATACAACAAAAAAGAAAAATGTATTTCTAATAATCATGGTACAGATGAGATAAAGTCATTCAAGTCCTCTCTCATTAACATGCGCTCATCTACAGATGCTCTTAAAAGAAATGCTGGTTTTGTTAAAGAGACTGTACCGGTTTCAGCACGTATTCAACAAATCAATATAAATTCTTGTAAATAGTAAAAAGTTTGCAATTAAACAAATAAATAGGTAACTAAAAATAATATATGAAATACTGTTTCTTGATAGAATACACAGATATGTTCATTTATTTGTTCATCATCAGGGGCTTGTGAATCGGAATCAGATTGAATCTCTATCAATACTCAGCCCAAGTTGTGAGCTTGTACATATTGAGTACATACTTTACATACAATGTAGAGTAAATCATTTTGGCTGACTTGACCCAGACTTGGTAATCTGACATAGCAAGTCAATGAATCATTGAATGTTTTCGACATGTGGCAGTGTAGATTGTTAATAGCAACTCAGATATTGTATAGTCTATGATTGAATGATTACAAGGAACACTCTATGTTAAGTATTATTCTCTCAATGGCATTGAATCTGATAAGGATAACCAAAGGTAATTGACTGAGCAGGGCGGAGGGTGATCAGGCTAATCAAACCTCCGAGAGGGATAAAAGTCCACCAAAGATGGCGGTGGGTGTGTGTGTGTGTGAGAGAGAGAGAGAGAGAGCGATGTGTTACGGGCAGATGTCCGACACTTGTCTGTGTGTGTGTGTTTGTCTTTTGGTTCAGTTCTTCATTAAATATAATTTATATTATCAAACCGGTTCTCGGCTCCTCCTTTTCCATTAATCCCTTTACACTGGTGCTGAAACCCGGGAAAGGAGGAGGGAGTAGTAGAGCCGTAGTAGAGTCCTTGCCACTGCCATCCACCCCAACGGAGCAGCCGCGGCCATTAGCCAAGGGACAGAGGAGCTCGGCCACCTGAGAGCGGAGGAATGGCCGCCGACCATGAGAGGCCAGTGCCAGGGGCGGAGGAGGCCTCTACCAGCCGCTGAAACGCGGTGGGGTCTGAGACCGCTGACCGCGAGCGGGGAGGGGCTCCTGGCCAACCGCCTGGAGTGGGAGGACCGCTGCCAGGGGTGGGGAGACCCCTTCCATCCCCCAGAACAAGGCAAGGCATTCCATCTGCCAGGGGCCTGCCGCCAATCCGCCCGGGGAGGCGCGGCTGTCGTCCGCCAGAGGGTGGAGGAGTGGCCGAGTACCAAGCTACAGCGTATTGGAGGACCGGCGAGTAAGTTTTCTCTCTCTCTCTCTCTTCCGCTGCCTCTCCGTGTTGGCCTTTCCCTCTCTTTTAAAATTTTTCTATTTTTTTTTGTATGTTGCTTTTACCGTGAGTACCGTGTTTTTTTTATTAATATTGTTGTTTCCCTCAGCCTGTCCCCTCCCAGATCCAGGAAGTCTGGGATGTACTGCCGATGATCTTTTCCTGTGTCCTTAACTCTTTCCCCGCCAAACACGGAATTTTCCGGGTTTTATGAAAAAACGCTTCCCCGCCAAACACTGAATTTTCCGGGTATCCGTGTTTTAGGTGGTATACGGTAAGGAAGACCCGCGCGCATGTTTTGAAAGCGTATGCAACTCTTTGATCAAAGAAACAGACTGAACTGAGACTCGTCTCAAACGTGAAGAAGTGGAACACCATACTAATACTAAAGCACTTGTTTGATAAAAATGCCTTTTTCTCAGCTTTTTGTCCGAAATGTTGTTATTGACAAAACCTACCTCTGTTCAAGTGGCAATAAAAAAGTTTTTTTTGCCTAAAAGCAGAGGCTCAGATCTTTATTTTGATATATATAGCATCTTCATATATTCATGGAAGAAAATACTCTGCGGGCCATTAAATTTTAACGAAAATCGTCAAAAACCCTGGCGGTGGCTGGCAACTTTTTTTAAAAACGCTGGCAGGGAAAGAGTTAATGAGCTTGGAAATTATTATTAGGGGTGCTGTGTAATGCACGCATTCCTATTGCTATTGCTATGTTTATTTATTTATTTTTTAATGAGACCTGAAATTGTGCATAATTTTTTGAAGTATGGTATCAGTTTACTAAAGCCTGGTTTATAATTGACACATCACCTTGTTTACAAGGGGTTGCGGGCAAAGTGACATCATCGCTTCTAGTGATGTCTAGTCTTCGCGGGGCTCTGTTTTGC
Source organism: Xyrauchen texanus (assembly GCF_025860055.1). Taxonomy (NCBI): domain Eukaryota; kingdom Metazoa; phylum Chordata; class Actinopteri; order Cypriniformes; family Catostomidae; genus Xyrauchen; species Xyrauchen texanus. Next base: position 21,312,916 of record NC_068291.1, read on the forward strand.
GCGAACATGACAATTTCTGTACCTTTTTGTGCAGTGCATGTGCAGTGCTTCAATCCCATTGGATAAATTCGAGGAAAGGGGCAGGGCCGATGTGCCTACACTTTTGAGTCACGTAAATATACTGCGAATAGTATTAAAAGGATAATTTTTTCCTATGAAATTACCACTTGCAGCTCCTCAGCTGTTCTTGTTTAGAAAGACAAGCAAGCCACTCCCTTTTGCACACTGAATAAAAATGTCTAAACAATACACTAAAGTTTCAGTAACCTATAGTTGAACAGCTCTTGTTTATTGTATACTGTGTAAAATATTTCATTATTCATTAACATGTGTTGAACTAGTCTCCAAAAATAAAACACTAGTATAATTTTATTATAATAATTATTATAAAAAAAATATTTGTATCCCATTTTCTCCCAATTTGGAATGCTCAATTCCCACAACTTAGTAGGTCCTGGAGGTGGCGTGGTTACTCACCTCAATCCAGTGGTGGAGGACAAGTCTCAGTTGCCTCCGCTTCTGAGACAGTCAATCTGCGTATCTTATCACGTGACTCATAGTGCATGACACCGTGGAGATTCACAGCATGTGGAGACTGCGATCTCTGCGATCCATGCACAACTTACCACACGCCCCATAGAGAGCGAGAACCACTGATCATGACCATGAGGAGGTTACCCCATGTGACTCTATCCTCCCTATCAGCCGGGCCAATTTGGTTGCTTAGGAGACCTAGCTGGAGTCATTCAGCACATCCTGGATTTGAACTTGCGACTCCAGGGGTGGTAGTCAGCGTCAACACTCGCTGAGCTACCCAGGTCCCCAAAACACTAGTATCTTAACTGTAATCCTAAATGCTTGTGTTGAGCCATTGACAGTTAGACAGACTACTGGTTTGTAAGTGTTTTTGTTTTGTTTATCTCTTGTACATAACATAAACATAAACTATTGTTGTCAAACCTGGCTAGGTAAATGTTAAGTTCAGCAATGCTCTTCTTTACTGCTGAGAGCTGTGCGCACAGGACGTGTGGTGGTACTAGAAGAACGTATAAACCAGGCTAAAGAGCTTTTTACCCAGCAGATGGTAAAACGTGCAAAAAATCTGATTGATCTTAATAGGGGTGCAGCGATCGATCGGTTACCGATCTAAATCGGCCAGTATTCATCTTAAATCGTGCCTAGATTTAGATTTATTATTATATATAATAAAATATATGCCACCCTCCCCATCTCCACACACCACTCCGGAAATGGTGGCACTCTGTCCGACTTCCAACCCCTTAAAATAATTTGTCTGCCAATCATCATGCTAGTCAGATTGTTTTTATATTTGTCCCCCAAATGTATGCCTGCCCCATCACCCAAAATACAAAGTCTGGGACAAAGTAATTTTTGAGTGCCCAAAACATCACACAAATAATTCTGAGCCTTTAACCAAAAATCTTAGATCTTAACACCCCTCCCACAAAGGACAAGGGTTATGTCTCTAACTTCTGATTGGCATCACAAGCAGGTGGGTGTGTCTTTAAGACCAAGCCTATATAATCTAGAGGGGGTCCAATAAACTCATGTAAAAGTTTATGATGCAGACCTGACAGGAGTCCACACTCCTTCCTCAAAAACTAAGTAAACAAATTTCTCCCATAATCTGTTGATAGAAGTTAAAGCTCCATCCCTCAGACTCTGAATTGGCAGGGAGTAATATGCTGATACCTCATTACCTTTTCCAAAAACAGTACAGAGTATGTGGCGCAGCTGTAAATACCTATAAAACTGAGATCTGGGAATCCCCAAATAATGACCCATAATAATGACCCATTATACTTTTCTGACGAACAGAAAGAGGACTTGTTGATACATAATTTAGAGTTCAGCCATATGCTTGAGGCAACATTTAAATATATGTCCAAATTAAATACTCTGGCCACGCTTGTCCAAATCACGTGCAAATGTGAGATAAAGGGGTGTGACTTAACTTCCCTGGGTAGGTTTATAGCGTCTTGGGTAGGCCTATCCCACTTTGTCAACCGGCCTTGTAAATGTAACTTGTTGAAATGTAATCTTGGATGTTTATCGTTCCAAATAAAGGACTTCGCTATCCTATCAAATTGCTTGAAATAAGAAAGAGGACAATTACAGCGAGAGATTGTAGCAGGTAGTTGAACTTTGGAATACAATTCATTTTAAGAACATTAATCTTCCCAATCATAGCAAAACTACATTGATAAAACCTATTCATATCACTTGAAAACCTTTTATTAAAGGGTCAAAATTAACTCTAACTAAATCAGACAAATTAGCTTTGAATAAAATGCCCAAATACTTAATGCCCTGTTTGGGCCACTGGAAGGTGCCCAGCTTGAAGGCTGTTACCGTGCAGTATGCTGTCAGAGCAAAAGCTTTGGATTTAGACCAATTGACTCTGTATCCTGAGAATTTAGAAAAGGAATGAATAATTCTGTGGAGGCAAGGCATAGATCTAGTGGGGTCAGAGACGAATAATAAAATATCATCTGCATAAAGCAGAAGCTTCCAGGGCAAGACAGAACAATAATGGGAAAGAAGGCAACTCTGCCGGGTGACCCTATCCAGAGTAAATTCATCTGAAATTAATCCATTTGTTTGTACCGCTGCTACCGGATGTTTATAAAGTAACTTAATCCGATCAATAAAAGTATTCCTGAACCCATACATTTCCAAGATAATCCCATTCTACCATATCAAATGCCTTTTCAGCATCAAGTGAGATGGCATCGACCGGAGTCTGATCGTTCGCCACTGACCACATGATATTAATTAGATACCTGGTTTTATCAGAAGAGCTACGGCCTCGAATAAACCCTACATGATCTATATGTATAAGAGATATCATAACTTTAATTAATCAGTTAGCCATAAATTTTGACAACATTTTAATGTCTAGCTGGATCAGGGACATTAGATTGTAACTCCTACACTTGCTTGGATCTTTGTATTTTTTAAGAATCAGACTGATTCCTGGCTTGTGTCATGGTTGGCAGAAGTTTTCCATTCTTTTATGATTCCATATAAATCTCTAGCAAAAGTGGAGCCAGTTCTGTAGCAAAAATTCAGCGGGAAAGCCATCTGGCCCTGGTGCCTTGCCTGTAGGCAGGGCCTTAATTACCTTGTCAAGCTCCTCAAGATTATCTCACAATCAAGAGAATTGTTTCATTCAGCCATCAGTTTAGGAAGATCTAATGGTTCCACAAAATGTCTAATATCTTCATCAGTAGATAAAAACGTGGAACTATAAAGATCAAGATAGAATTCTTTAAAAGCATTATTAATATCAATGGCCGAGGTAAACATTTCACCACCAGCAGATTTCACTGAGGGATAGAAAAAGACTATCTCTGCTTTATATATCTAGCCAAAAGCTTCCCTACTTTGTCCCCTGACTCAAAGTATGAGTGTCTTGCCCTGAATAGCCAAAACTCCACCTTCCGTGACAAAATAGCATTATATCTGTATTTCAATTGGGTCAATTCTCTGAGGCCGTCAGACGACATTTGGTGCTTCAGCTCTGTCTCGGTACTTTTAATGTTCTCTTCCAACTCCAGGAGTTCTCGTGCTTTGGATTTTTTGATGAATGAGTCACACTGTATGATCCGACCCCCTACGAACCGACTTAAATGCCTCACAATCTACGCCCAGTTGGTCTACATAAAAGATAAATGTATTGTCGCTACCAGATAGCTTCAAAAGTCTACAAATATCTGTAAGACCAACATTTTCACACATCATGTGAAGCATCAATGTTGCTCTAGGGGACTTGCACACTTTTGCTTCACTATGATTAAGGATTGAGTAAAGTCTCCCCCCAATATTATATCATGAGGGTTTCCAGCGGTTTGCAATATCCCTTCAAGATCTTTAAAATAGCACTGATCATCAGATTAGGTGCGTAAATATTAGCCAAAATCAATCTTTGGCCCTAAATTTAAGCTAAAACAAAAACGACTCTACATAATTTATCTTTAATCTTTTTGAGACATTTGAATTGTAGATGTTTACGTATCAATGTAATGACTCCCCTGCTTTTACTTGAGCCAGCACTAAAGAAAACATGTCCACCCTATATCTTCCCAATTTTTCATTTCGTTTAAGAAAATAAATAACCTTACTTCTTTTTATGGGGTGCCCAAACCCATTCACATTCCATGTGGAGAGAGACAATCCATTCATATTAACCTTTGACATTTTGACATATTAGAAAAAAATCGATTCTGTGTCAAAAATAAAATTATAAAGACCACATTCCCATTAGTGCAAAAATCAAACCCCGAACTTCCCCCCGAACCAAACAAACAGAAAAAAGAAAAATGTGTGCATTAACCCAGTGCATGACCACGCCAACCGGCGTCCATCCCTCCAAACTCAAAGAGTCCATGTATGCCTGCGAGAGTTCCCATGACAACTTTGCCATCGGATTACTCAAGTCCGATGATTCTATAAAAATTTTGTGAAACAGAATTGCACAACAAAAGATCATCTATAAAACAAACTCCAGCCAATAGGCGGAATAAAAAACTTGTATATTCATACACAATACAGTCACGAAGGTGAGATCCATCACAAAACAATCTCCAGCCTAAAGCAGAACCAGCACAAATAAATAAATTAATGAATGAATTAAAAATTCATAAAAAAATTAATTAATAAAAATTAAATAATAATAAAGCTGTAAACAACTGTTCAGTGAGCCGGCTGTTTCATAAGTGCAGCAAATGACATAATCATTCCAAAAAAATAAAAAATCCTCGAAACAAACTCCATCCAATTGGAGGCATATGCTCCAGCCGTTAGGTGGGATAAAAAAAATAAAAAAATAAATAAATATTTGCGCCCAGCTTCCTCAGACAAACAATAGTAAGTTTTGCGGCCATCCTTAGTACCTATTCTCAATTTGGCTGGAAACTCTGCAAAAGTACATTTACATTTATGCATTTGGCAGACGCTTTTACCCAAAGAGACATACAGAGCACATATTACAGGGACAATCCCCCTGGAGCAACCTGGAGTTAAGTGCCTTGCTCAAGGACACAGTGGTGGTGGCTGTGGGGATCGAACCAGCAACATTCTGATCAAACCAGCGACCTTCTAATTTACAGTTATGTGCTTTAGCCCACTACACCACCACTACTTCCATTAAGAGTTTTTTGCATTCCTTGAATCGATCACGTTTCTCTCTTGTTGAATTCGCAAAATCTGTGAAAAAGAAAATGCTGTGGTTTTTCCAAGAAAGCTTTCCTTTGCACCTCGCTTCATGCAAAACAAGATCTTTATCGGATGATCTCAGAAATTCAAAAATCAACCAAGTCAGAGACAAATTCGTCAGCGTCACAAACATGTTGGACAGTTGACGCTGGAATTCTCCCGCTACACAGTCCAAAACGAGTCAACAACAAAAAGCTACAGGAAGTTAAAAATTGAAGAGCATATTTACTTATATGAGCCCATTATTATCCTATGTGTTTCTTAATTTCAAACATAATTTGCACAGAACATACATATTACTCAGGAGGAAAGGCTCCTCATTACCATGGTTAAGTCAGTGTAGCTAGTCTTAAATGATGACAATAATAACAAATCATAGTATTTATGAAAAAAGAAATACTAGCTGAAACACATCTTGAAAAATGCCACTGTTGATATAAAATGAGGTCTAATAGATTCTACCTTTAGATTATTTAATATGAAACTATATAATTTTGTCAAAATATAAGTTACTTTTACTCATGTAAAATTTGTGGAACAATTTTGTAAAGGTGATGATGTATAAGGAAAATAAAAATTTGCGCATAGCACTCTTTTCCTCCTCAGTGCTGTTTGGCATTTCAGGGCTGCCTACTGTTTGAGAGGTTTGAATTGACTTCCTTTGTAACGCTTTAAACTAGAAAATGCTCACTAGAATTGAAATTGGTCACATCAGTTTTGAGGTCTGCACTCCGCAATATCGAGGGAAGCCTGGTTGTTGCATGTGCATGCATGCCAGAGAGCAGGCCAGATTGTGAGCTTGTTACACTCGTGCAAAAGTGTAGATGAGAAACCTTTAGTTGATTGCAAGATTATAATTAAATCTGCCTCGGCAGTCCTAAGTAGGCTATCACTTGGGCGGCTGCCAAAATATCTTCAATGGGAGAACCATTGCATTGTTCTTTCCCTGCTGTCCGCTACACAGTCTGAACAGACATGCGACCCACCAGTTAAGAAACACTGCTCTAGCTCACACACTTATGTCAGACCCCCTCACCTCACTTCTCTCTGACATTTTCTCCACTGCATGTGTGTGGCGCAATTTGACGAGTCTGACAGGCAGTCGTGGAGGAAAGGAGATGTGCATGCGCAGGTGAGATTCTCCGTACCGTTGCATTTTTTTCTCAATAATATTTTTACAGCATTTATTAATCATAATCTTTGTTAATAAAAATACAATTGTTCATTGTTAGTTTGTGTTAGTTCACAGTGCATTAACTAATACAACTTTGATTTTAAAAATGTATTAGTATATTTTGTAACTAACATTAAGTTCATTAGTTTAATTTAACTACAGTAATGTTGTTAAATAATGTTAACAAATTGAACCTTTTTGTAAAGTGTTACTGTAATTTTACTGTGTAGGGCATAAACATATACAGTAGATGCAGCATATAACTTACAAAAAATGGCAAAAGGCACTTTAAAAAATTGGTATCGGCTGATCTTAGTGTTAATGTGGCAGGGCAGAGGGCGGGGCCGGGTTGTAATTATACACACCCGGTCCCTTATCAGGCTAATTAAGCCTCGGAGAGGGATAAAGGCCGATGACAGACGGTGGTGCGACGAGAGAGAGATAGTTTACCGACATGTCCGTCATGTGTGTGATTGTCTTTTAAATTTATCATTAAAACTATTATTTATATGGTCAAGCCTGTTCTCGCCTCCTCCTTTCCATTAACCCCTTTACAGTTAAATAATCGGAGATTGGTATTGGCCTCAAATTTCCTGATTGGTGCACCACTAGATCTCACTCACAATTCGGCGACAGTAGGTTGAAAGTTCTGCTGCTGAAATTGGTCTGTGCTAATCAATCAGCATCATGTGCTGTTCATGTTAATTTTTCAGGTATGAAGACAAAAATCACCTTTAATTGGCAGAATATGATTTTCTTTTTTCTAAGCATTCCTAGTGGCAGATAAGTTTGTTATTTTCCTGCTAGAATGTATTGCTGGCTTTTAACATTTGGCAAGCTGCAGCATTCACGCTAACTTAATAATCATTCTTGATTTGCTGGTCACATGCACAGGTCCCTCTATGCATGGCCAACATTAAACTTTTCTCCTTTGTTTCACTGGGGTTTACAAGATCATATTTCCATCTGCTAATAATAAATCTAGACAGTCTTTGACCTGTGCAAAATCAAATGAATTTCAGAGTATAACAAAAATGATCTTGCCTTCTTTAAACATCAGTTTGATAATAGAACTTTACAGACATGAAGTGAGTGCTGGGGTTTTGGGGTCAGAGGAGGTTTTATTGTCAGAACAGTATGTCAGCATAGTGGCAGGCTGAAGACAGGAGGAAATGGAGACAAAGTAGCTGAAGTGTGAACCCAAGAGCAGATTTATTTACAGTGCTGGTATCCAACGCATGAAACCAAAATAAACATAAATGACTTGACTAAGAATCGGATAAACTGGACAGGAAAACAGTTACACCAGAGTTACACCAACAATACTCGATGAGGGACTATAGCAAAAAAGATAACTTAAATACACTGACAAGGGAAACACATGACAAAGACAACCAATGACAAGACTAAACTAATAACAAGATAAGAGTGTTAATAGGAACCAATAACAGAACAGAACTGATAACAAGTTAACAAGACAACGAAATAACGAGAACAAGACACATTAACATGAGGGAAACAGGATATCACATGACAAGACGTACACCAAACGTCAAACTAAAAGTCTAAAAGTAACACTGCCGCCCCCCCCTCCCCCCTTTAAAGAGCAACTCCTGGGGCTCCTAGACATAACACCAAAAAAAAAAGAGTTCATAGGTGGAGCAGGACACCATGGAACCGGCAGTCCAAGAAAGCACAGGGGGAACGAGAGGGCAAAACATATCAGGTAGCCAAGGCGGAGCGAACAGGGAATCTGAGGACCAACATAAACCAGGAGACCAAGCAGGCCAGGGCAGATCAGGTGGACAGTCCGGAGGCCAAGGCTGATTAGGCAGATGGCCTGGAGATCAAGGAGGCTAGGGTAGTAGTTTCAGGAATGGAGTAGGGTCCGGAGGTTTGGGCGGCAACTCCAGGAAGGGAACTGACAGAGTGTGAGGAGACCAGGACAGAATAGCGGAGGGTCAGGAGACCAGTACAGAACTCGTAGAGGGTCAGGAGACCAGGACAGAACTGGCAGAGGCTCAGGAGACCAGGACTGAACTGGCAGAGGGTCAAGAGACCAGGGCGGAATGGGAGGAGGGTCAGGAGACCAGAACAGAACTGGCAGAGGCTCAGGAGACCAGGACTGAACTGGCAGAGGGTCAAGAGACCAGGGCGGAATGGGAGGAGGGTCAGGAGACCAGAACAGAACTGGTGGAGGGTCAGGAGACCAGGACAGAACTGGCAGAGAGTCAGGAGACCAGGACGGAACTGGCGGAGGGCCAGGAAACCAGAACAGAACTGGCGGAGGGGTCAGGAGACCAGGATGGAACTGGCAGAGTGTGAGGAGACCAGGACAGAATAGCGGAGGGTCAGGAGACCAGTACAGAACTCGTAGAGGGTCAGGAGACCAGGACAGAACTGGCAGAGGGTCAGTAAACCAGGACGGAACTGGCAGAGTGTGAGGAGACCAGGATGAAACTGGCAGAGGGTAAGGAGACCAGGACGGAACTGGCAGAGTCTGAGGAGACCAGGACGGAACTGGCAGTGGGTAAGGAGACCAGGACGGAACTGGCAGAGGGTCAGGAGGTGGAAGCCCAGGGGATGGAGCCGCTGAAGGTAGGGACTCCTAGGGAAGAGCTGCCAGGGATGGAGGCTCAGGAGATGGAGCTGCTGGAGGCAAGGGCTCAGGGGTGGAGCTGCAGGGGGCAGAGGCTCAAGAGGCTGAGCCACAGGACGTTCAGCGGCTGTGCCGCAGGAGGCGGAGTCACAGGAGGCTCAGCAGATGGAGCCAGAGGTGGAGTGGGCAGTGCCGCTGGAGGATCAGGAATTTGAGTCTCAGGGGTGGAGCCAGAGGATGAAGCAGGCGGAGCCGCAGGATGAGCAGGGAATTGAAACTTAGGGAGTGGAGCCGGAGATGGAGCAGGCGGAGTTGCTGGAGTATAATGGAATTGAGACTCATGGGGCGGAGCCATAGAAGACTCAACAGCTGGAGCCATAGGTGGATCGGGCGGAGCTGCTGGAGGATCAGGAATCTGAGTCTCAGTGGCGGAGCCACAGGAGGAAAAGGGAATTGAGACTCAGGGAGGGGTACCGAAGGTGGAGTAGGTGGAGTCGCTGGAGTATCAGGGAATTGAGACTCAGGGGGTGTAGCCGTAGAAGACCCAGGGAGGCAGAGTCGTGGAAGACTCAAGGGACTGAATGGACTTAAGAAACTGGACAAGCTTGGGGAACTTGACAGCCTCTGGGAACTGGACAGGATCATCAACAGCCTCGGGGAACTGGACAGGCTCGTTGTTGACCACGCTGTTCAGGAGCGCTGGCAGTGGCTGGTGAATGACCTCCGTGGCTATGAGCGCTGACAGCGACTGGGGTGTATGTTCCCTTCTCCTCCTCGTCTTCTTCCGGACATTCATGAGCACTGCTGTGCGAACGGCCTCCGTGGCTTCATGCGCTGGCCTCGGTGGCCAATCAGTGCTGGCAGCGACTGGGAAGTAGGAGCCCTTCTCCTCCTCCTCTTCTGGGCGGCCATGATGGGGAACCGGGGCTTGGCGGCCATGACGGGGATCTTGGGTTTGGAGGCCATGACGGGGCACTCGTGCTTAGCGTCCATGATGGGGAACTCGGGCTCGGCGGCCACAACGGGGAACTTGGGCTTGGTGGACATGACGGGCAACTCGAGCTTGGCGGCCATGATGGGAATCTCAGGCTTGGTGGTTGCTGTAGGTGGAATGCTGATTTCCTCTTCAGCCACTCCCACAGTGAAGGCCGAACCACTCAGGAGCAGCGCAAAGTCTATATATTTCTGCAGAGACTAATCTATTCCCCCTGGTTGCATCAATGAATAGATAGGCTCATGTCTTGCATGGAAAACCAGCATCAGGGAGATCTCTTAGAAACTCACCCGGTGGCAGAGTCGACAGAATTCCACCACAAATTCCTCTACAGAACGATCCCCTTGCCGTAGAACTGGATAAACTGGACAGGAAAACAGAGTTACAACCACAACTTGATGAGGGAATATTGGAAAAAATAGGGCTTAAAAACACTGACAAGGGAAACACATGACAAAAACAACCAATGACAAGACTAAACTAATAACAAGATAACAAGAGTATCCAACAGGGTAACACTTTATTTTGATGGTCCCCCTACAGATATTCAACTGACTATAAGTGACTTATCAACTGACTTGCTGTAGCTAGTAAACAGTGTTTCAACAAACATTCAGGAGACTTTCAATAGCCTGTAATAAAGATCTTTATTAATGACCTACTTAAATTATTGTTGAGAACATCAGTTCATTAATATTGTTGGACAAAACAATGACTTCTGTACATTTATATTTATTTTACATATATGTGCTGCTTGCAATGTGGTGCTGCTATTCCTGTGTGTTATTATCAGTATTGGTATTTACCATCTGTTAATAGTCTGTTTAAAAAAAGGAGACATGTGGTAGTGTAACCCGCACAAGAAGAGACAGTCACAATGTAAGTCAAAAACTGTGTTTTATTGCAGGCAGGCAAAAGTACAGAAAAAGGGCAAATCCAGTGAAGAGTAGTCAAAGGGAGCGTGAGGTCGAAAGCCGGGGAATCAAGAGGAAAATGACGAGAATAGTGGGAGCAAAAGACAGGGGAACAAGGGGAGCTGGCAAGCTAAGAGGTGAACGAGAGGAGGTCAAAACTAGATAAGACTAGCGGGGGGCAAAGACACGGGAAACTAAATACAATAACCAACCCTCGTGAGACGAAAGGGTAGTGATATATATAGGGGCGAGTGCAGGTGTAAACCATGACAGGTGATGAGACGAGTGCAGGTGAAACTAATGTGCAGGAGTGCAGATGACGCGAGTGCAGGTGGTCATAATGTTCTGGGGGATTGGAAACGTGTGAGAAACTCGAGGAAGGGAGATTGCCTACGAGCAAAAAGAGCGTGAAAAGCTCGAGGGGGCGGAGCGAGGGAGTGAGGTCGAGGGAGTGTGCGTGTGTGTGCTAGACGATGCGGGGAGAAGCAGAGGAGCGGGGTTCGTGACAGGTAGTCAGTTAACTGTATACCTTAGATGTTCACTTTATTTTGATGTTCTCTAGGAAACTATAGATGAACAGTTCATACTATCTTAAAGTAAAGTGACTCTGTACTGATAGTTAATTCATATGCAACAAACAGTCAGTAGAGCATTTTCAGAAAACCTTTGTGTAACTAAAGGTGTAATAATAAAACTAACAGGTAAGCAAATAAATGTTAGTAGGTCATTAATAAATATCTATAAACAGTCTACTGAATGTCTAATGAATGTTTGTTGAAACACTGTTTATTAGCTATAGTAAGTCAGTTGATAAGTCACTTATTGTCAGTTGAATTTCTGTAGGGGGACCATCAAATTAAAGTTTTACTTAAGTACACCGAACTTCAAACTAAAAGTCTTAAATACACCTAGTGACCGCTAGTGGCCGCTAGGGCAAATGTCCATGGTGTAACAATATGACAAGCTTTTTGAAATGCAGGTGCAGATGTACTGTAGCTTATAAAAGCTATTATTGGACATCATAATTTGACCCTAGCTGCAACCAATTACAAGAAAAATGTAATTATGTGAGTACATATTTCGGGAATGTCTGAAGTTTGAATGGAGTCTCGGATATGTGGACTCTTCACTCTTTATTACAACTTATTTTTAAGTCTTAGCTTAGCATAACTTAGAACAATGTAGGTCATTATCAGGACAATTTCCATGAGAGATGCAGAACAGAATAAAGCAAACTGACTGGAAATTAGGAGTATGAAAGTTTTCTTTGCAAAGATCTCAAATATATTATTTAGCATCGCCGAATCAACCTGAACATATTAGGCAACACCAACAAAACACATTTTAAGGCAGAAATAGCTCCTGAAGGCAACAATTGTATGTTGCCAATTTGTTTCAGTTTAGAGTTATTATGATGAACTACACCTGTCTTAACTGACTTTAACACCCTCTAAAAATTACATAGAGTCCAGATGGTTTACAGTAATTGCAAAAGTGTTAAAAATAAATGTTAGTTCTGAAATAGCACCATAATTTGTTTGCAAATACCACTTGAAATTTTGTCGTCTAATGCTAGATACATTCAATAAGTACTTTATTAAGAACACCTGTACACCTATTTATTCATGCAATTATCTAATCAGCCAATCATGTGGCAGTAGTGCAATGCATAAAATCATTCAGATATGGCTCAGGAGCTTCAGTTAATGTTCTCATCAACCATTAGAATGGCGAATAAATGTGATCTCAGTGATTTCGACTGTGGCATGACTGTTGGTGCCAGACCGGCTGGTTTGAGTATTTCTTTCTTTTTTTTTCTGCCCCTTTTTCTCCCCAATTTGGAATGCCCAATTCCCAATGTGCTTCTAAGTCCTCATGGTGGCGTAGTGATTCGCCTCAATCCAGGTAGTGGAGGACGAATCTCAGATTCCTCCCCATCTGAGACGTCAATCCACGCATCTTATCACATGGCTTGCAAGAGACATAGCATGTGTAGAGGATTCACACTTTTCTTCACAGCATCAACACACAACTCACCGTGTGCTCCACCGAGAGTGAGGAGGTTACCCCATGTGACACTACCGGGCCTATTTGGTTGCTTAGGAGACCTGGCTGGAGTCATTCAGCACACCATGGATTCGAACTCGCGACTCCAGGGGTGATAGTCAGCATATTTACTCGCTGAGCTACCCAGGCCCCAGTTTGAGTATTTCTGTAACTGCTGATGTTCTGGGATTTTCATGCAGTCTCTATAGAGTTTCATCAGAATGGTGCCAAAAACTAAAATGCATCCAGTGAGCGACAATTCTGTGGACGGAAATGCCTTGTTGATTAGAGAGGTAAGTGGAGAATGGCCAGGGCTGCATTTCCCAAAAGCTTCGTAAGCAGAAGTTGGCACCAATGGTCTCTATGATCAATTTGGGATTGCAATGCTTTTGGGAAACATAGCCCAGACTGGTTCAAGCTGACAGAAAGGCTACGGTAACTCAGATAACCACTCTGCACAATTGCAGTGAGCAGAATAGCATCTCAGATTGCACAATATGTCAAACCTTGAGGTGGATGGGCTACAACAGCAGAATATGACCATAGTGTTCCTAATAAAGTGCTCATTAAGTGTATATCCAAATACTTTTTGGGGCCACTGAAGGTCTTGTGGTATAACAAGCAATGACATGTCCTTTTGATCAATTCTTGATACCAATATCGATTAAAAGTGGGTCAGTTCGTTCAGTCTTCCTGAACTAATTATCTGCTTTGTTAAATTTCTTTCTATCAGAACATTTTCATCCTTAATTTGGTGAAATTGTAACTTGTTGCAAAGGTATACTGATATGCTTGTTTGTTACAGCATTTAGACTCAACATTTTTAATTAGTGTTTTCTTACCATTTTTCAGTTATTAGTTATGTTGTTGTCTTGACCTGTTTTTTCCTCCTCATGGTAGTGTGTGATACAATATGTCAAATAGGGCAATCTTTTAATTACCGTTATATAATTACAAGTCCCAAGCATGCTCTGTGATCTTCACTAACTGCTACAATTAAGCTCTAAATTGATGTTAAAAAATATGTGCTGACAGCCTGGTTTTGTCTTGCACGAGTGGCTTGTGAACCCAGGGAGTGTGGCTGTGATCGCTTTCGAGAGACCCATGAAAACTTTCATAAACAACCTACAGATGTCTCTGCAGATTGGGTTTTTGTGTCTGTCTCATAAACACATATTTGCTAATTTTCTTTAGACATTTGGCATTATGGATTTGATAGGAAGGCCAAGACTAGGACTTTAAGGAAAAAATAAAAATAAATTAATTTCATAGATGGCTTTTACCATTAATATGTACTCTACAATTTAGGGAATTCGTTTTTATTAATACAATATGGATTGGACAGAGATGCAATAAGTTTCATTGAAGAAGACTAGCCTATATCTCTCCTACTCTCCAAAATGCTTTACCATTTTCAGAAATCCAATTGGAGTGTTCACTGTGTGATCCCAAGGGGTTGCTGTTCTTTCCACTGTGAAGCTGTTGCTTTGAAGAGATCAGCCATTAATGAATAACGTTTTCTTTTTAGGGAAGTAATATAGAGTTTGAAACATTTGGAGGAACCTGACAGTATGTTATGATCAATGTTGGGTAAGTTAATTAAAAAAAGTAATACACTACAAATATCTAATTATTTCTAAAAATTTGTAATCAAATTACATTACTAGGCTAATTACTTCATTGAAAAATCAATCACATTACTAATTTCTTTTACTGTAAATTACTTTTTAAAACACTTTTCCCCTCAACAAATTAAAGATAATGTATATATTTCTTCCTTGTTCATTGTGACACACAAGTTACACTAAGCACCTCACATTTCTCCTTCACAATGACTTGATATGGGGCCATAATTCATGTACTCAACATAAATAATATATTAGAAATAAGCAAAACCCTATAATGTACTTAAAAGTAATTGAATGAATTGAAAGTCAGTAACTGTAATCTGATTACACTACTTTAAAATGTAATTCATTACACTGCTTTAAATACAAAGTAATTATATTAGAGTAACTAATTACTTTGCAATTGGATTACACCCAACACTGGTTATGATTGATCTAGATATTGGTGTGCATGTGCTATACTAAATGTCTTTGAAGAAAATCACCTTTATGGTATCTCTCTATTTTAATGATATTCTCGTTGCCCATTGGCATTCCAATATTATATTTGAATATTAGCCTTATTGTTTTTCCATGTTTTTTTGAGCTTCTGAAAAGATGAGAAGAACATGATGTGATGTAGCTCAACCATCTTTGGCACTGTCTCATACCCAAAAGGACTCTGAATATAGCGTTCAGAGGCGCAGTGTCCCCAAAATGTATTTGGATACTTTTGGATACTTACATGTAAGTTACACTTTAAAATGTCTAAATGCCTTTGCATTAGATAGCCTACAAAATATCAAACCAGGTGGCACCAGCAAACAAATTATTATATACTTTTCACAGAACTAACTTTTATTAGTAATTTTACCCCAATATTTTTTATTGTTTTATAATTTGAAACCTAACAAACTAGGCCTACTTCTAGTAAAAATGTTTTGCTTGAAAGTGTGTTTGTGCAATATTTCTTTAAAATAAATTCAACTTGGTTTAATATTTTGTTATGTAATGCAAAGACAGTCATGCATATTTTAAGTGTGGTTTATGTGGACAAATGCTTTTTGGTGGCATTGTATCAAACCAATATTTTTCATGGTTAAGCAAATAGCCTTTTATCGTGTGAAATTGGTTAGCTGTGTAATAGCATTGATTTGTTTTTAGTTTCTTGCCAGTCTGGTACAATTTTCTTCTAAAAAAAAAAAAAACACTCAGTACTAACTTAATAAGTACAACCCTTTAGTCAGCACACTTTCAATCTTTAAGCCCCTTGCCTGATGATTTAACCCACACTGAATGTCTGAGCTCCTCCAAAGCAGTAGGCACTAGTGGTGCGGATGGCCTCTCATCTTAAATGGAGAGAATTAAGAATCAGCATTATCCTCAGAGGAAGAAAGAAAAGGATCAAGCCTCAGACGTGGGCACTCTCTCAGCAGACTCTTGAGTCAGTCTTGAGGTCTGACGGCCCTCCACTGAGGGTGTGTAGTTAATCAAGCCCAGCTGTCAGATGTTCCTCTGTTGCCCTAACCAGGGCGGAACAGGTAGGCCAAAAGTCACGTTGCACCACTTGGATACAAATCAGAGGGCCGTCACACATGTAGATGCGACAGAGTGTCCTCTCTTGGTAGAGCAAAATAGATGCAAATCGTAGCTACTGTTGACAACTGGGCTTTGCTCTTGCTGAAGGACAGACTCCTTAGATGAATTCTTCACTGAGAGAGCTAGTCAAATCCAGACTCTTGCCCATGTTCCTTGTACACCTGTACACCTACCTATTCATGCTATTGTCTAATCAGCCAATTATGTGGCAGCAGTGTGATGCATAAAATCATGCAGATACAGGTCAGGAGCTTCAGTTAATGTTCACATCAACCATCAGATTGGGGGAAAATGTGATCTCAGTGATTTCAACTGTGGCATGATTGTTGGTGCCAGATGGGCTGGTTTGAGTATTTCTGTAACTGCTGATCTCCTGGGATTTTCACACACAACAGTCTCTAGAATTTACTAAGAATGGTGCCAAAACAAAAAACATTCAGTGAGCGGCAGTTCTGCGGACAGAAAGAGCTTGTTGATGAGAGAGATCAATGGAGAAGGGCCAGAATGGTTCTAATGCAGAACTTGGCAAATCCAACATGACATTATGTATAAGTAAATGAAACTATAACTTTGCATCAAATCTTTATTGCTTATGTCTTCAAATAATGAGAGCTCAACATTTTAGGGGACTCTTGGATTTACCCTTTGAACAGCATGTAGTTCCATTATTTACTTAATTACTGATAGTGTGACTAATATATTTGCCATTGCCCTTGGTTAATATATGTAAATTGTTTGTGCACGATCTTTGATACCAACTATATGATGTCAATTTTCACTTGTGATTGAAATATATGAGGCCTGCCCAATTTATGACAAACGTTTACAACTTCTGTTTCAGCTTTTGCGGTCAACTTGTATATTTAGATGAAGATCACATTATTTTGTGTCACATGACAGTTTGCCTGTGGGCCATGGGTGTGATTGAGCATTCTCTATCTTCATTGTCTTTGTTGCTAAAATTTGCCATGTGTTTCTATTTTATGCTTTAAAAGCTTGTTTACAATATTTTCAATTGAACACTCATTCTTATATTTGTCACAGTTGTCTTGAGCAGTTTGAACACCATTTTATTAGGATCTTCTTGCAAAGTTGCAGCCATAAAAACACACTGATGGGTTAATAATGGGTGAAATGACCAAATCCGTTAAAGGAATAATTTAATCATAAATTAATATTCTGTCATGATTTACTCAACCTCATGTTGTTCCAAATCTGTATGACTTTCTTTATTCCATGAAGCACAAAAGGAAATGTTAGGCAGCATGACAGCCTCAGTCATAATTCACAGCCATAGTATAGAAAAAATATATACAATGGAAGTCAATGGTGACTGTGGCTAACATCTCATTTTTTGTTCCATGAAAGAAACAAGGTCGTACAGGTTTGGAACTACATGAAGATCAGTAAATTATGATTTTTTGTAACTTTTTGGATAAAGTATTTCTTTAATAAGAAGATGGATTCCAAGCACTTTGGTGATGTAGTTCATTTAAGGTTAGGTTGGGTTCTTATAAAATTTGTAATGATTTTGATCTGAACATAAAAGTAATCAATATGTCTTTTTCAGTTCCTGCTTTTTTATGGCTTCATGGCTCTCTCTTTATTAGCATTCCAGAGACTTTACTTGTTAACTGGATCCAGTTGATGCCATTTAAATTAAAGGATTATATTTGTGCAGTGGTGGGGCAATGGTAATTGCTGTGATAATTACCATTTCTCAAATATTGTATGTTTTTGTAACAGATTATGGAGTTTGTTTTGCTATGACAACCTCTTATCTCCCCAAATCTTAAAATAAATACAATATTTGATTCAGCACTTAGAAATATCAATTATGAAAAAACTAATTACATTCAAATTGATACACAGTAAGAACACTCTTCCCATTTTCATGCATGTATGCAGCAAACAAATTTAAAGAACATTAAAAAACAAACAAACATAAAGATGTTTTCATGTGTGCCAATAACCACAAGAGCAAACACAGGCTTTTTATTTTAATTTTTTTAACTACAGTGAGAAGGCATTTAAAAGATTTAGATCCCAGTGTGAAAGCAATAGTCATTGAAATACTGATATAATTTGGTTAATTCTGTGCTAATTCAATGCAAAAACAGAATGGCTTTGTTTGAAATGTGGCCCACTTCAGTTAATCATAATCCAGTCGTCTAATTCTTTGTTGAAACAGCATTATTGTTGTTTTAGAAAGTTAAACTTCACATGCCAAAAATAAACATCTGTATGTTAAGTCTCATTAAAAGGAATAGTTCACCCAAAAATGAAAATTCTCTCATCATTTAATCACCTTCATGCCATCCCTCATGTGTATGACATTCTTTCTTCAGCAAAACACAAACTTTTTTTAGCTGATTTTAAGAATATCTCAGCTTCGTTGGTCCTTTCTAAGCAATTCAATGGTGGCCAGAAATCTGAAAATCCAAAAAGCACATAAAAGCAGCATATAAGTAATCCATATGATTGTAGTGGTTAAACCCATATCTTCAAAAGCATTAAGATAAGTGTGGGTAAGAAACAGATCAATATTTAAGTCATTTTTTACTATAAATCTCCAATTTCACTTATACTTTCAGATGTGAAAGTGAAACTAAACAGGCACCACACGTATATATATATATATATATATATATATATATATATATATATATATATATATATTCAGATAATTAAAATGCGTTACATTCTTGTGGCAGAAGAGTTAATCATTGATAAGACAATACAAAAAGCGGCTTTAGAATACAATGTATTGTTTACTACCATATTATTGATCATAAGTCAATCATTGGCATACAGTTCACAGCAATCCATTTCACAAGTGAATTTGTCAATCAGTTGGAGATTCATTATGAGGGCTTGTTTAAGAGCCCATCAATCTACACCTGCATCAGACGTCTAGGGTGTGTTACGTCATAAACATAAAATGTTTTAAGTTAAATATAGTTTAATACTCAATCTTTAAACACATTTTGAGATCCCTTAGTTCGCATTTGCACTCCTTCAAGTGTTTTGAACGCAAGAATGTAACGTATGTTTGCATTGTTCTGCCTAGTGAAGTGTTTTCTTCACTGTATAAACTGTGCATTGCTCATACAGCTGAAATTTCACTTACTGCCCTCTGGAGTAAACAGGTGGTACTACAAGCTTGCATTTCTCAGGAATCTTCCTTATAATGCTGCGATTAATTGAGTTAATTTTTTTAACGCATTAATTTTGGTCAAATTAATCGCACTGAATTAACGTGTTAAATCGACAGTCCTAATAAATATATAATATAAACGATTTTTTCTTAAGATTTTGTAAGCCTAAATGGGAAAACTCTTGTGCCTGTGTGGGTACTGGAGCTGTTGCTGTGGTTACGGATGTTGGCAGCGTGGTGCTTTAATGGCCAGGTGTCGCGAACTGAACATGAACTTCCAATTCCCGTGAAACTGAATCTTAAACACACAAATAATAAAATATAACAGAGGAATTCGATCTCCCAGAGTCAGATCCATCAAAAAAGCAACTTAAATTGGCTGTTTGGCAGCATTTAAATGACTGACTGAAGATGACGGATGTAAATTAAGCAGACAGATGTTATAGAAAGAAACACATTGTACATATGGGACCGGATGCTCCATTAATCATCTAACAACAAATTAGCAAGTTTAATATTGTTATCTGTGGTGATTTAAAATGATGAATTAAAGATGCCACTTTTTGTAATGTTTAAAGCATGTGGTGCATTGCGTGTAGTTACTTTCAGCAAGTAAACTTTGAAAAGTTGCATCTGAAACCGTCCTCATTATTGGCCACCATTCACTTGCATTTTATGGATCTACAGAGCTGCAATATTCTTCTAAAAATCCAAATTTTTGTCCAGCAGAAGAAAGAAAGTATTACACATCTGGTATGGCATGAGTGTGAGTAAATGATGAGAGAATTTTCATTTCTGTGAAAACTATCTCTTTAAGAGCCATACTGTATATTCTAATCTATAAGTTTTTCTAAAAGGATAGTCTTAAAACTAATTTTAGCTTATGGCCATATTTCCACCTGGTATTAAGATGGTTTGGGGTGATCTGATCACATGGTCAGCCCTAAATACAGGTCTAAACCGTTTTGTGATCGGATCACAAAAAACACATACGAATGTGGTCAAAAACGCATGTGACCACCACATCGCATTTCAGGTGTAAACAGTAATATGTCCTGTATGCGTTCTGGCAGCAGTGAAGTCCCGCCCCTCACCTGTCAATCAACCACTGCACTAATACAAGAGTTTAAAATTGGCGAGTTACAAGCGATTATAAAAGGATTTAACCGTAAAAGTGGAAACTTTTAAAAGCGGATACAAACGCTACACGAGAGCTTCATGGATCTTCTTTAGTGTGTCTGATACCAACACAGATGACAAGCACGAACACCCGAAGCTCCTTTAAAACAGGTAATACACAAAATAATGGATAATTCTGCTCGAAATGTTGCGTTTGTGCTTAGATTACATTTTAATTGCATCTGGGAGAAGCAGTGCGCCGTTTTTTGTTTCGCTCTTTCTTTGTATTTTCTTACTTTGTTGAGCTTTATTATCATTTAGTAACATACTGACACAGTGATTGATGTATGTCGTCGTGAAACAGAGACCCTCCCCTCCAAATACGAACACAAGTGGTCACCGGAGACGCATTTATGTAACCAGATTTAAACAGCGATGTGTCTCACTTGACCATCACCCGGGACGCATCGTAATACCAGGTGAAAACGGGGCCAACGTCTTCAAAAACACTCATCACTGTATTCAACTGTTCTGAATGAAATGCCTCATTGACAGAACAAAAGAACTGTGCTTAATGTCACCATTGGGCGTAACAACTAGGCAGACCTAAAAATATCATAAAGCTTCTCAGGTCCTTATTGGGTACTAACATAGAGATAACAGACCAATACGGTCTTCAGTCTAAAACTTTTGTTCTTTCATTTGAAAGCTTCATTTGAAACATCTGCTAACCAGTAATCATCATTTATTAAATAATTTTACAAGAGAGCAAAAATTTGCTTTATTCCTATTGACGATGTGGTTAACCTTTGGTCTCATAAAGCTTATTTAAGTTGTCTTTTCAGTGTTCAGGAGCAGCTGTTCTATGTTGGAAAGAGCTGTCGAACATGTTCCTGTGCATCCATATCCTCATCAATCCAGTCCAAAAGAAGACAGTGAATGTAAGACATTGATTATTACTTCATCCTTTCAACTGTTTCTTTTTAAGGAAGTGATCAGCCATGCAAACCACCCTGAAGACAGAGGATAACTAGTTTGAATCCCTAATAATAGTTTGGGTTTTTTACTGTTCTACTGTCCATTTATGTTTCTTATGAAGTTTCACTTGCCACATTTAACTGAGATGAAACAATGATTTGGTTAAGTATTCCACCCAAGATACTTCCCGTCGGGACATCTATGTCAAATCCCAGAGGGGGTTTGTGGTTTCACTCTGTGGTCTTTCTTCATCAATATTCAACAAGATTCCAAACACAACTAGGAATACCTGATGACAAACAGAAAGCCCTGAAGATATTCTTTATCCTGTCTAAACTGACAAACCTTGTCCTGATTAATTAGTTGTATTTTTATGTTTGGCATTTTTGGAAGTACTTTAGAGGAATGACAGTTTAATTACGTGTTTTTCTCAAGGGCGTTCCAGTGCGTTCGTTCCACTGAAACCAATTTCTTCCAGAATCTGTTTACAAACAATCACTCTTTTATAAAAACTAATAACTGACAGATACGATTTAAGACAGATGGTTTCAGTGGGCTTGTTTTATCTTTTTTTTATATATATATATATATATATATATATATATATATATCACTCCAATAACATGTTGAATGTTTCTTAATGGTTGTGTCCTTAAAGGGATAGTTCACCCAAAAATGAAAATACTGTCATAATTTACTCACCCTCACGTTGTTCCAAACCTTAATGACTGTGTTTTTTCTGTGGAACTCAAGAGGAGATATAAGGCAGAGTATTCAGTCTCAAGGCTCTGATATACTTCCGGAGAAGTTCAACTTCATTCTTAGTTATAGGTTAAAAAGAAGTTCTAAACAGCCGAGCAACGGTATACTGTTTGCAATCATTCAGACATCGGCCGCACCTCTGTGGGAGGCGTTTATGAGTACATTTAAACATGAGGATGCTACATGTAAAACCTTAATGGGTTAGTTCACCCAAAAATGAAAATTATCCCTTAATTTACTCACCCTCAAGCCATCCTAGGTGCATATGACTTTCTTCTTTCAGCCAAACACAATCAGAGTTATAATAAAAAATATTCTGGCTCTTCAAGCTTTATAATGGGAGTGAATGGTACCTTAGATGTTGAAGCCCCAAAAAAGCACATCCATCCATCAAAAAAGTAATCCATACAGCTCCAGGGGGATAATAAATGCGTTCTGAAGCGAAGTGATGCACTTTTGTAAGAAAAATATCCATATTTATAAACTGTAATCACTGGCTTCCTCTTTCCTCTGTACTTCCACGTTCGTTATATCTCACCGGAGCTTATAATACATCTATGTCATATGCCGGAACTCGACTCTCTCGTGAACACGCGGACGGCCATTACCGGAAGCTGGTGATTTTATAAAGTTATATTTATATATATATATATATATATATATATATATATATATATATATATATATATATATATATGGATATTTTTCTTACAAAAATGCATCATTTCGCTTCAGAAGACCTTTATTTACACCCTGGAGCCGTATAGATTACTTTTTTGATGGTTGGATGTACTTTTTGGGGGCTTTAAAATCTAAGGTACTATTCATTCCGATTATAAAGCTTGGAAGAGCCAGGATATTTTTTAATATAACTCAGATTGTGTTTGGCTGAAAAAAGAAATTAATTTCTATCAGGAAGACTTGCTGATTTTAGTGAAATTTAAGATGAAATTTATTTGATGAATATAAAACAGAAAAGTAATGTCTCTTTTTGGCATAGGCCCCGTCTGGCGGTCCGAAGAAGTTGTACTCGGAACCGTCATATCCTGCCGGAGATAGGAGGCAGGGGCAAGGAGCCTACCCCCGTGCAGAACGGGACTCAACTGGTGGTGGTGGGGTGGTGGAGGTTGCCTTGTTAGCACACTGAAACAGCAATGTGATAGATTTTGAGCAGACTTATAAAGCAAGGGGGACTCGAGGGGGACCTACACAATATTAGGCAGGTGGTTTTAATGTTGTGTCTGATTGGTGTGTATATATATATATATATATATATATATATATATATATATATATATATATATATATATATATGAATATATATATATAAATTGTTGTCCTAACTTTGTTATAGGGGTGTGCAGTGAAGCCATTATTTGTATCTGTATCTGTTACTATTGCAAAATGATCTGTATCTGTATTCTGATACAACTGGATGTGGGCATGGCTAAAACCGGAAGTGCTTCAAAACTCATTTTAAAACTTAGGCTATATCATCTGTATATGAAGCATGCCTCAGATAGGCCGGTTTAAATATTATTAATAATAATAATAATATATTAATATTATTATTTAATTCTATTATTTATATATTCTTTATTTTTTTCTCACCAGATGAGGCTGAATATGCAGGCTACATAAACTTTGGAATATGATGTTAACTGTGGTTTCTCTTGATTTTTTTGACATTAATATCTGCTGAAACAGAATTTTCATATACGTCTGTGTAGTGTGCATGTATAACATCGCTACTCTGGAGGCACAAGGTGTCAAGCAATTGTAAAATGTAAAGCACACATTTTTCAGTGAATATTAAATACAAATACGAATATTAAAAGAAATTTGAATAAATGAATTTAGCCTACAGACTGAAAGCACTGCAAATCTCTATCAGAAAGTTTTATGATACTCAAAGCTTATTTTGTGTTCACATATGTTTGTGGAGGACATAATTAATTGGTTAAATTACATGTGCAGAATTAGTGAAATGCAGTAGAATACATTGCAAGATCAAGCCTCTATACATTTCTACAAATGAAAAGCGAAATTTGTTTGCATTTTTTGGTTTTTAGCGCAATCCTCCATGTGCAGGAATAATCTGAATAGAGTTACACTCCATGAAGTATTTAAACCTCTATGGAGCATTTAAAAGAATTAACCAGATAATTCCCTTAATCGGTAATGTGGTTATAAATGTGGCCACCTTAGAGTCGAGCTCTGCTATAAATCCTTTATAAATCCTTACGTGTGAATTGTGTGAAACATTTGGTGTTAATGTGTTACAGATCAGACATTACAAGAAGTGGAAAATGTGTATAGATAATACTCTTTACAAGCTTAGAATTCTAAGATGTGCACATTATACGGACACTGCAAACAGAGTCAAGACTGCTACCATCCGATCTGAGCTTGAAATCACACTGCATGTTTTCATTCATTATGTTTACACTGTAGTAATATTGGCTTCACAGACTCATCATTGCTTTGTAATTTTCTATATGTTTATTTAAAATATCGCTTTATACCTGTGCTCAGTGGATGATCAGTCTTCTGAATATTTTTTATATTATTCTGATTAATTTGTTATTTGTTTTGAAGTCATTATTTGTGCCTTTCCGAATAAGGTATTCGGCTTTAGGCACATCCCTACTTTGTAAGCATGTAATTCTGGTTCTGTTCACTCGATCGCCCTCCAAAACGTCCACTATTTTATTCTAATAGATGTTTCATCAAATATCTCGGCCTCTGAGTGGACTAGAGTGCTAACTCTGAGTGATTTGAAAGCTGAGACCCTCTCCTTTACAAAGTGTGTATAACATTTAATCATCAATAGCTGATTTTTCAGATGATTTGTTTAGCATGCTTTTCCTGCTGGACTCCATATTTTGTTCTGGATATCTAAGATATATAATTGGATTATTCAAACAAGCAAGCTCACAGACATGTAAAAAATGGCTCATGTTTTAGAAAAGGTAAAAGCAGATATAAAGTTTTTAGCTATTTGGGTTTTACAGCATTAGTGATTGGTGCATAAAAGAGACTTTTGGTCTAACAGAAATCCTATTTCACTTTATGAATCTTTTGAAACATTTTTGAACTGTGGGATTAGGACAACAAAATAAACTGTTAAAATGTTTAACTGTTCCTTAGAATGAGAGCTTTTATTTGATTATATGATTTGTCTATTAATGTGCTATTTGACTTTTATATTCATATTAATATTTCTACCACATGAACTTTAGGTGGCATTTTATTATTTTATGTATCATGAATGCAAAAGTGATGGTTATTTATGAAAATTTCAGCTTTCAAACGGTACCCCATATGCCTGACTTCTGTTTACATAGTCTTGAACATTTGAAGCGTAAACTTTTTTGCGACATAGCGCCCCATTTAAAAAAATTAAAGAATATGTCAAGATTTATCTTTTCTATTTAGTTTCATTATTTTTGCCCTGCTTTCACTTTTAGTGATATAATCAGCTGGATCAGATTAAATATTTACTGGTACTAATACATTGTTCTGTCAAGAGCGCAAGGAAGTTTGAAAAGATGTATTTACAATGTAGAATTGTGCAAATCAGTTAGAAAATATGAGGGGTGTCTTTCACTCTCTACTACTATAATTTATATTCTAAACTGTTTTGGGGTTCCCTTATTGTCTTGTCCTGATTTTATGCCAGATGTGTTTTCTGATATATCTGTATTGCTAACTGTACAATTCCAGACATACAGACTTATTATTCTCTCCTCTATTATAATTAGAATTTCTATTAAAGCTGATTATGCATTTCATGTGGAATAAAGCTTAGGTCATGGTTTTGTCACCACCGTGTTTGTTGTGACTTCCCTTTAACCCTCTAAAATAGTGTTACTTTTTCCTTCTACAGTTTCCTTCTGTGATTTTGAATCTCCATGTTCTTGGACCTTATCCAATCACAGCACTGGAGAGGACTGGTATGTCACATCACCGCAGCAACACAGATCCAATAGATGGGGTGTCTTACCAATCAAAGATCATTCCGCTGGAAAATCTGAAGGTGTGAATTTTAATTCTCCCTATAATTTATACCTCATTTAAGGTTGTTTTGCATAAACAGGCATAGCTTTTGGTATAGATTGGCAATATGACCATTAGATGCAGTCCTATAATGTTTTAAAGGTTTCCTTCCTTTCAACAGGTCATTTTCTGTTACTAAAACCAAGCTCAACTCAGTTGTCCTCTGGGAGCTGTAGTTTCCAAATGACCAGTCCTGTAGAACTCCACAGTGGGCCACTCTGTCTTTTGCGCCTCGCACGCTTCCAGCCAAAACCACACACAGGAAACTTATCTGCCTTTGTGAAAACCACTGATTCCTCAGTCATCAAGCCATTGGCTCTTACAATCAAGGAACATGGGGTTGGCAGGTGAGCCTTCTACATTCAACCGTGGTTTTATTTTTAATTGCTTCAAACAATGAGAAACAAAAATTTTAAAGCAAAAAAAGTTGCATATAGTGGCCCAGAATGACACATGAGCCACAAAAAAATTCTGAATGTCTGAATGTTATTGCATTAGATAACAAAATATCATACCAAGTGGCTTTATTCAGAGCAATTTTTGCTATGTCTTTTAACCAACTGGTGTCAAATTGATTCTTAGTGGATGTATGAAGTCTGTTCTACCAGAAAGAATGGGAATAAATGAGAATTTATCAAAAATATTGTAATAAATTTGTTTCCTTTGGCATAAGCCCTGTCCTACGGTTCAGCGCCAAACCTAAACTGGTGGTGATGGGGTGATGTGGGGTGAAAACAAACATAGCTATAATGAGCAATGAAAGAAAGCTTTGCAGGGCTCATAAATCAGAGGCTGGATTATGATTGTATGAGATGCCTGAATTGAATGAATGGCGTAAGAGTCTTTCTGACAGAACTACTGTTTGCATTTCCATTTCTCCTCAAGTTTACAAAGGTGCCCTAGTTGTTCACAACAGTACCTATGGATATTTTCCACCTATGTTTGACAACCAGAAAGAGTCCAAATAATTTGTACTTTTAGTATTAATAGTGTATATTTTGTTTTATCAATGTTACAATTAATCTAATTGACAGACCTTAAAAGGAGAACTGACATGTCTCAGAGCTACTGTAAATAAGTGAGAAATAATTGGCATATGCTTTACTTACAAGCAGGACAGCATGAAGCAGCATTCTGTAACCACAATAAAAAAAAGTTAACCAAAAGACTTTTGTTATGGAGATGTTATACTTATTGATTTTCTTATGCTGAGCACATCACAACCGAGATGGTTGAAAGCATTTCTTTTCTAAAGGTAGATATTTATTTTGCCCTAATATTTTCTGACAGAGGGCTAGAAATAGATGGTGATGCAATGCAATTTAGAATGAGCTTGAACAATCATTATTTTACTCTCTGGATTGGATTGTT
The DNA here is from genome assembly GCF_025860055.1 of Xyrauchen texanus. NCBI lineage: Eukaryota > Metazoa > Chordata > Actinopteri > Cypriniformes > Catostomidae > Xyrauchen > Xyrauchen texanus. Next base: position 21,340,533 of record NC_068291.1, read on the forward strand.
TGGCACTGAGCCCAATAAACTTGGGGTTACAGCATTGAGTGTGGTGTATTATACAAATCAGTTATACACTTACAATATGTGTTTCTATTTAGACTTAGAGACCCATGTTTAATTTGTATTATCTGCTTCTGTGTACTTTACAAGCTTATACATCTAATGAAGCACTCACACATGCAGCTGTGAGACCGCTCTCATGTAAGGTGTGGCAGGGCGGAGGGCAGGGCCGGGTGGTGATTATACACACCAGGTCCCTTATCAGGCTAATCAAGCCTCTAAGAGGGATAAAGGCCGACTGTGGAGGATTGTGCGAGAGAGAGAGAGCGTTTACGGACATGTCCGTCATGTGTGTGTTTGTGTCTTTTTGTTTCAGTTTATAATTAAAATATAATTTATATTGTCAAGCTGGTTCTCGCCTCCTCCTTTCCATTGAACTGATTACACTGGTGCCAAAACCCGGGAAGGAGGAGGGATACGCCGTAGTAGAGTTCTCGCCACTACCGTCCACCCCAACAGAGCAGCTGCGGCCATCTGCCGGGGGACGAGGAGCCCGGCCGCCTGGAAGCGGAGGATGGCCGCCGACCACGAGGGGAGCAGGGGCTCCTAACTGACCGCCTGGAGCGGTCAGGGCCGCTGCCAGGGGTGGAGGAGTCCCCTACCAGCCGCTGAAACGCAGCGGGGTCTGAGAGTGGGGAGAGGCTCGCTGCCGACCGCCTGGAGCGGGAGAACTGCTGCCAGGGGCGGGGGAGACCCCTTCTGTTCCCCAAGAACGCGGCTAGGCATTCCGTCCGCCAGGGGCTGGAGGACTGCCTCCGATCCACTCGGCGAGGCACGGCTGTCGTCTGTTAGAGGGTGGAGGAGTGGCCGAGGAACAAGCTACGGCGTATCGGAGAACTGGTGAGTAAGTGTTTTTTTTTTTCATCTCTCTCTCCTCTCTCTCTCACTACCACTCCGCGTTGGCCTTTTCCCTCTCGTTTAAATTTTACAGTGTTTTTTTGGGGGGTACTACACTGTTACAGGAAGTACCCCCCATTTTTATTATTTCTGTTTACCTCCCCTTGTCCCTCCCTCATCCAGGTGGATGGGGATGACCTGCCGGCAGACGGGGCTTCGGGCACGCCCACCCCCAGGGAAAGGGGGGGGGGTGTACGTCATGCCGGGGGCTCCCCTGCCTTATAGAATGAGGGAGGAATGTGGCAGGGCAGAGGGCGGGGCCAGGTGGTGATTATACACACCCGGTCATTTATCAGGCTAATCAAGCCTCCGAGAGGGATAAAGGCCGACTGTGGAGGATTGTGCGAGAGAGAAAGAACGTTTATGGACATGTCCGTCATGTGTGTGTTTGTGTTTTTTGTTTCAGTTTATAATTAAAATATAATTTATATTGTCAAGCCGGTTCTCGCCTCCTACTTTCCATTGAACTGATTACATAAGGTTATAAGCATAAGGGATTTTTTAATGATATGGAATATGAGTATTTCAAGGTCTTTGCAAAGTGTCTCTCAGTTTCGCTCTGTCATTAAACTAGATATACAGACTCATGTAGTTCTAAACCATGCACCTTAATTTCTTTCTTTGTTGCCCAGGTCACAGTGGGAGGTGCTTGAGGCTCTGATTGGTAAATTAGACGAGCCCTTCCAGGTGACAGTGCAGTACTCTTCCTGTAGCAGCCATGAATTTGGATTTCTCGCATTTGATTCGCTGGAACTGAAGGACTGTGTCATGGGTAAGCGCTTTATTATCTAAAACTATGACTTATGACATCTTTAGAGCATTTCCACTGTATCACTATTTTATGCCAACAGCATTTTTTAATGCACTAAAGATAATTATTTTTTCATTATGTATGTGTGGTACTTCTGAGCTAAATCTTTCTGGTTTTCTTTTGTTTTTTACAGGTTATGAGGATTTCGATTTGGATGTTGTTTCAGAATGTGAAAAATTATCATCATTTCACTGTGATTTTGGAGGCTGTATAGAGAAGAGCCGTGTGTGTGATTTGCATACTGACTGCCCACTAGGGGAGGATGAAGGATTAATATGCGGTTAGCAAAATAAGATTTTATAAATATTTGATGAGCCTTGAAGATGTATACAGTAGTTTCTGTTTATCAGTCTATGAGTACTGTTAATTTTATCCAATTACACTGGCCAGAATAATGCAATAACAGAGCATGTCTGTTTAGAACATTTAAAGGAATATTCCAGGTTCAGTAAAAGTTAAACTCAATTGACAGTATTTGGGAGATAATATTGATAACAACAAAAATGTATTTTGACTTGCCCTCCTTTAAAAAAAAAATCAAAAATCCAGGTTCCAGTGAGGCACTTACATTGGAAGTGAATGGGGGCCAATCTGTAAACTATAAAATACTCACTATTTCAAAAGTATAGCCACAAGACATAAACAATATGCATGTTCACATGATTTTAGTGTGATAAAATCACTTACTAACCTTTTCTGTGTAAAGTTATGGCCATTTTTACAACTTCATTGCCATGATTATGTAATGTCAACAAACCCTAAAATGACGTTCTCTAAAAAACCCTAAATTGGGTTTTAAAAACCCTAAATTTTTTAAAAAACCCTAAAATGACGAAATCGTTTTTTACGATTTAAAAAACTTTAAAATGTTAAGCTTCACACCTTTAAACCCTAAAAAAATTGGCCCCATTGACTTCCATTGTAAGTGCCTCACTGTAACTTCAATTTTTGCTCTTTTTAAAGAAAAGGAGGGACAAGTCGAAATAATTTGTTAATAAAGTGTTAATAAATATTATGCCACAAATGCTGTCGATTGAGCTCAGCTTGTATTGAACCTGCAATAGCTTTAGTGCTCTTTAAATCTTTTAAAGATACAAAAGTTAAAGTTTTTGAACAATTTTAAATGTAAAAGAACACTGTACACCCCACCTCTTCAGCATTCAGCATTTAATTTATGATAGTTGAAACATTTCTCTGAAAGGTGGCCTTTATAATATAAATCCTTGTAAGATTTGCCAAATCATTCTTGCCAATTTGCATTTCGTTGAGAGTGCACAATTAAAGTATGAAGAGCAGGGTGACAGGGCGATGTGAAAGGGGGCCATTGAGTAACTTGCTGGCTGTGTGTCATTCACATTAGCTGTATTAAAGCATAAAGCCATGATAAATTGTTAATCCTTTCTCTGGAGCCATTGGATTTGCAAAATTGCACTGTCAAAGTTTTCCACTGAGTAAAGAGCTGCAAGACTGATATTTACACCAAGGGCCTGAAATGACTCATTGTTGCTTTCCCATGTTTATTGATTTTGTTAATCTTAATTAGTGTTTGAACTATGCATAGATTGATAATTACCTAATTTATTATTATGGTAATGTCTACGTACAAAGAACTTTGTAGATTTTAGCATTTGCCACACAGCACTTATAGTAATAATCCACCGAGGTGAGAACAACTGTCATATATCACAGCAGGCAATACAAATATATTCAAGATTTCTCTGATCACATGCTCGCATAACATGAATCAATATTTTTGTCTTGTTTTACAGTAAAATATAAGTAATTTAACACAATAACCTTAATCCTTAAAACAAGTAGAAAAATTGCATATGATATTAAGACTTATTTTCAAAGAATATATCTTGAATTAAGTTTAGTTTTCCTAATTCAAAGACATTTTTTACCCCCTTATTGTTTTCAGCTCAAATCCTACTAAATTTAGTAAAAAAATAAATTGTGGGGTAAGAAAAAAAAAAAAACTCAACTCAAGATATAAAGCCTTTTTAACAGGGTTTCACACGGCATCCTTATGAAAATTATCAAAGTAACTCTTATTAACTGCATTCATGATGTTCTTAAATGTGTCATAATAAATCTATGAATTAATTAAATAATCCCTCTCCACCCAACACCTCCTGAGAACATTTTGTTACACATCAGTTTGAGTCCCGTCATTTAGTTTTTTTATTTGCAGTCAGTATTTAGGTGTATTTTATTTTAGGTCTAAACCTAATTGATTCTATAGACAAGTGAAAAGCACAACATGTGCTTGAGTTCCATTAAAAATATTAACAGTAATGTGCCACACCCCAATACAGCACAGCACAGAAGGAAATTGGTATTTCTAGTATGAAATTAAATTATTGGTGTTGGATTCTTGAATGTTGTGGGTTATGGGACCCTGAAATGTAACATTTGGCCAATAATTGACCTACCCCTGTTCCATATCAACATAACCGTGGTTAGTGAACACAAAGGTGTGAGAAATATAAATTGTGGTGTCTTATTATTTCAAAGTTAAGATATTTTATTCCATAAATCCAGCCATGCAAATTAATTCCGATCTGATTTGCATAATTCCTTTAGTCATTTGGCTGATAAAACAATGCAGACAACATTAACAACACTATCAGTGGGCTAAATTCATTCTTGGTTAATTCACCCCTGATTTGTTTTTGTAATTTTTTTTGGTCTTAGCAAAACAAACTACACTGTAAAAGCATTAACATACAGTTGTTTCCTAATTACTTCTACCTGATGTAATCCTTAAAAATGACTTTAATGAAATCAGTTTATTTACATGTTACCACATGAAGCACACTTTTGTTCTACCTGACAATTTTGTTTTACAGTGTACACCGTTTGCAAAACAAACTACACAAACTTAATTTATTTAATGTTCATCATAATCATTTTTGAGTGGACTTAATAGATAATTGGAAGTAGTGGAATATCATGAGACAATGTTGGAAAGGAAAATAAGATACTAAAAGGAACTTTAAAGGAAACGTGTATAATTATAATTTGATGAGCTTTTAGATTTACTAATGTCTGTAGACAAAACATCATCTGTATTCTGCTCTTTTAAATTGGTCAGATGTTTCATCATTTGCTCAATGTCTTTGCAGATGCTTTACCCTTGGGTTCGCACTGTTCATTTGAGTCGGGTTCCTGTGGATGGTCGGTTTCAAATACACAATCCTCTTGGAGGCTAGTTAGTGGAGAACATCTAACTGAAAGCACGGATCTTCAGGGCACAACTCTGCAAAATACTCAAGGTACATAATAGAAAGAAAGAAAAAACAGCTTCTGTCAGTTATTTTATTTGTTGCCCATCATGGTCAACATGTTGTATTATGACCATATCAGAGTGAGATGGGGACATTTATGAGACCCAAGTGTAAAAAAAAAAAGGCAATTCTTTAAATGCTAGATTGTCTTCTTTAAAGTCACAGAAAATGGAAAACATTGCTTTCAGTTATGAATGGTGCCAATAAGATTTTCATGCTGAATCCAAAATATTTATTAAAGAAACTTCATGAGGGCTCTGCAAATGGCACCTGAGATTTTAACCTGGGGAAAGATATACTTTTGAGAAGTCTGTAATGATTGCACAGCACAAGTTATCGTAGTTCATTTTATGGCTGATGTGTTATATTCCAGCTCATTTAGCTAAAATTATTGGTACATTTACAAGGTATTGTTTGTTTTGTGAAACCCCCATACTGTGCTGTGTATGGGGGTTACAAAACTTTAAAGGAATAGTTCAGCCAAATGTGGAAATTCCATCATAATTTACTCCCCTTCATGTTGTACCAAACCCATTTGGCTTGTGCAGAATAAAAAAAGGTAGAATTATAAGGAATAATATTTTCAATACAATGTCAGTGGATAGTACCTCACTTTGAAGCTTAAAATATGACCCCAAAGTATCATAAATTTAGTCCATGCAACTCTGTTATCATATTCCAAACACTTCTGAAGGCATATGATTGGTTTTGATGAGAAACAACCTGAAATGCAAATAATTTTTCAATGGAAATCCTGCCGTTATATTATGTGCTAAACAATGCAAATTTTCTCATGAACACATGAGCCACTATAAATGAGCTTCTCTTATAGCTCTCATAAATGTGCAATGGAAATGAAGATTTTCACTGAAAAAATATCTTACATTTTGATAATTGTTTTCCATCATCATATGAAGAGTTGGAATATGCACAAGCTGCATGGGCTACTTTTATGATACTTTTGGGACCTTTTTTAAGCTTTAAATTAACTCACTATCAATTGCTATTGTATCGAAAAGATTGCAATATTTGTAGAACGTTTTCCTTTTGTTTTCCACATAAGAAATAAAGTATTGTTTGGAATGACATGAAGATGAGTAGTTATGATGGAATTTTCTGTTTTGGGTGAATCTTTAAATCACATTTGAAGATGTTCCCAATGCTACCGATTCAATTGTAATCAGTACAACACAATATCTGAGCACCATTGAGACCTCATCATCCTTGCCTCAGGGCACTTCCTTTTCTTAAAGCTTAGCGGACATGGTGACGAAAATGAAACACTGGTTCAAAGCCCAGCTCTCCCTTCAACTTTATCTAATCAAGAATGTCAGGTAAGGTTTATGACAGTTAAAGATTTGTGAGGACTAGTAATGATGTGTCAGTGAACAGCATACACATGCTCATTGAATTATTTAAGGTTTTTAATTTGATATAGCTTTGACCTTCTTATACATTCACTAATAAGCTATATTAAATAATTTGCTCCTGATAATGTACAGCTGTTTTCACTAATGTTTTATAATTATTTATGTGTTTCTCCACCATGAGTGTCTGTTTAAAAAAAAAAGTAGCATTTTGAGCACATATGATTTTGGTTTTAAGATGTCTTAATGAACATAATGAATATTTCAAGAATATTTTGAAAAAAGATGTGCACATTTTTGCACTTTAGTGATGTCAAATGGTCAGACAGGCAACATGTTCTTGTAACTCTAATTAAAGAGCATGGAAGGCCAAGGTCACAGGTTCAATTCCGCAAATCTGCAACTGAAATGTTGCAGATTTAACAATGTAAATTGTACATTGTCACATATAAAATGTCTGCAAAACGCTTAAAGGTAATGTTAATGTGTGAGTTAGCCTATTAATTTCATTACAGTAAATGACGACCACAAAAAAAAATATATATATATATATATATATATATATATTTTTTTAACAATCTAAGTTTATTTATGATGAATATACAGTATATTAACTTATACTGATATGATTTTCCTGTTGTAGAAGAACGTTATATCTGGTTTGGGAATTTCACTTTATGGGCAGATTCCTAGGAGTTAATTATCCTTCAAAAATTGAGACATCGCATTTCTAAAAATTGCTTACAAATAAAAACCTTACATTTTGTTGTTCTACATGCATGAATATGGCATTATACAGAGACATCTGGTTCTGTACAAAATCTATTAATCACTGATGTTTTGTCTGTAGTTGCACTTTTCCCTTTACCTCTATGGCGACTTCAATGGTACAGTTCTACTGTCAGTGGTAGAGAATGGATCTGCTACACCTCAACTTGTGTGGGAGAGATCTGGACACTGGAAAGATAACTGGCAAGATGTCACTCTACAGATTACAGATATTTTAAATGGGTGAGATGTTTGGATGGATTGATGGATTTTTTAATATGTGGATGGATAATGAATTGGTGGATGAATGTATGGATGAATAAGTGAATGCATGGGTGAATGGATGAATAAGTGAATGCAGGGGTGGATAGGTGAATGCATGGGTGAATAGGTGAATGGATGGATGAATAAGTGAATGCATGGGTGGATAGGTGAATGGATGGATGAATAAGTGAATGCATGGGTGGATAGGTGAATGGATGGATGAATAAGTGAATGCATGGGTGAATAGGTGAATGGATGGATGAATAAGTGAATGCATGGGTGGATTGGTGAATGGATGGATGAATAAGTGAATGCATGGGTGGATAGGTGAATGGATGGATGAATAAGTGAATGCATGGGTGGATAGGTGAATGGATGGATGAATAAGTGAATGCATGGTGGATAGGTGAATGGATGGATGAATAAGTGAATGCATGGGTGGATAGGTGAATGGATGGATGAATAAGTGAATGCATGGGTGGATAGGTGAATGGATGGATGTATAAGTGAATGCATGGTGAATAGGTGAATGGATGGATGAATAAGTGAATGCATGGGTGGATAGGTGAATGGATGGATGAATAAGTGAATGCATGGGTGGATAGGTGAATGGATGGATGAATAAGTGAATGCATGGTGGATAGGTGAATGGATGGATGAATAAGTGAATGCATGGGTGGATAGGTGAATGGATGGATAAATAAGTGAATGCATGGGTGGATAGGTGAATGGATGGATAAATAAGTGAATGCATGGGTGGATAGGTGAGTGGATGGATAAATAAGTGAATGCATGGGTGGATAGGTGAATGGATGGATGAATAAGTGAATGCATGGTGGATAGGTGAATGGATGGATAAATAAGTGAATGCATGGGTGGATAGGTGAATGGATGGATAAATATGGACCTCAAAGGATATGGCGGCGCTGTGGAGACGCAGCGTGGCAGGGGTTGCCGACCCGCACTTTTTTTACATCAAAAAGGCCGCCTATCGCGTGGTAAAACACACTTGTTTGCAGCCACATCAACTTCATTCAGTGGGCCTACTGTTAAACATTATAAACGAAAGATCTTGCAAAGTATACACAATGCGCTCTTCACTCTGTTGCTGCTGATCACTATCGCACTACCTTTGCGAATCTATCTGACTGGAGTGACACATGTTGGCCATTTAAACATCGGAAATCAGTGGAAACATTGGATGAACTGGGCCGATGTAAACACAGTGAACACATTGAGCACTGACGCTGCAAGCCTTCGCTATAATCTGCTGGGCTTCTATACAGTCTACTCTTCCATGTTGCGTCAAGGGCAGGCTATGGTAGACCGAGGTAACGTTAAACAAACCACCAAACGACAGAGACTCACCACTCCGGCCCGAGGGATTCGTGGCGTTCTATTGCTGATGCTGCTGCTATCAGGGGATGTTCATCTAAACCCAGGACCAGTTTCACCGGACCTATCGCAAAACATCGGTGCAGAGCTCTTGTTTAAATCCCAGGTAACATCTTCCTTGGAGGTGAGTGACTATGGAATATCTATACCCAGTGCCCCCTTAAACAGAGCGGTTTCAGTCGCTATTGGTAACTGTGATTTTTTGTCCAACACACAACCGGCACTTGAAGTGCTCAGTGAACATAATGCGAACCTTAAACCTACAAGCCACCCGACGTGTCGGAATCCTGCAGTAATGAAGCAGTGATCTTCTTACTTATTTTGGACTGTTAATCACGCAAAGGTCGTATGGGATCCAAAATTGAAACCCAGAGGACTTTTTGGTGGACACTTGAACATTAGAAGTGTTGTCTTAAAGACTGATCAGTTGACTCATTTACTATTGAACTCCAATCTGGACTATTTGTGTTTATCGGAGACGTGGCTACAACAGTCAACCCCATTTAATGTTTTCTCTGTACCGGGGTATCAGTGTTTCAGACGAGACAGAGTTGGAGGGAGAGGAGGAGGGGTATTGATATACGTAAAAGATGACATCAAATGTGAGCGCATTCTTTTTAAAGCAGCAGATACATTGGAATATGTTGCTTTAAGAATTGTATTATCCCAACAAATGTCTTTCATTCTAATAGGATTATATAGACCTCCATCAGCAGATGACACTTTCTATGATCAATTCACTGATATGTTAAAAGAGTGTAATCTTAACAAAGAGCTTATTCTGATTTAATTTAAACTGGGAAAATAAGGGGATGAGAAAAAAACTTAAAATAATTACAGACAAACATAATTTCCAACAGCTGATTAAAGGCCCAACAAGAATTGCAAAAAATTAAAGTACAGTATTGAATCTTGTCTTCTCAAGTAGACCAGAAAGGATAACAAAAAGCTACAATTTGATCACTGGGCTGTCTGATCACAACTTAACATTAGTAGCTAGAAAATTAACTAAAAATAGATTTAAGAATATAATGCCATTCCACACAGACATTATGTCTCATATACCTAAAAGTAAACAACCTGCATTTGACAGTGAGATCAATGGTTTGGTCTGGGATGATATTTTGTCTACAGATGATGTGGAATATGGTTGTGATTTATTTACAACAAAAATCGAATCTATTAGAAAGAAGTTTATAGTTAAAGTCAAGAGAAAATACAGAAAGATAGTTAATCTACCTTGGTTTAGTGACAACTTGTGGCAAATGATGAAGTGTAGAGACTCCGCTTTAAAGAAAGCAATAAAGACTAGAAGAGATACAGATATTTTAATTTATAAAGGTTTGAGGAATAAAGTGGTTAAGGAATTAAGATTAGCCAAATCACGTTTTTATCTCCAAGTAATCAATGAGGCTAAAGGTAATAGTAAAGAAATCTGGAAAAATATTAATAACCTTGTAGGGCGAGAACAACTTCATACAGAAGATATACATCTCAGATTTCAGGGTAAGAAAATTGAAGACAAAGTTGAAATTGCCTCTATTTTTAATTCCTTTTTTATTGAATCGTTCCATGAGTTAGGAAATCACTTCAAAAAAAGAGAACCTATTATACATACTAATAAAGATCAGGGTTTTAATTTGGTGAAAACTAATGAAGGACAAGTAAAAAAAATGATCTATTCTCTAAAGAATTCTAAAAGTAGAGATGCTTTTAATATGGATAGTATGCTAATTAAGAAACACTTAGATACTTTAACTCCCCCAATTACACATTTAATTAATCTTTCGATTACTCAAAGCCACTTTCCTGATAACTGGAAGCATGCAGTGATCTCGCCTATTTTTAAGTCTGGAGACCGCTATGATGCAAGTAACTATAGGCCGATAAGTATATTACCAGTACTATCAAAGGTCATGGAAAAAATTATCATAGAGCAGTTGAGAATGCATCTAAATAACTGCAACTCTGCCTTAAATTACATGCAATTTGGATTCAGGTAGAACTATTGCACAGAAACAGCCATTCTACACTTCACAGAAAAAGTAAGAACACAACTTGATAAGGGAGGAGTTGTTGCTGCTGTGTTCTTGGATTTGCGTAAGGCTTTTGACACAGTGAATCATGATGTTCTTATTTTTAAGCTCTCTAAATTTAATCTTTCTGCCAAAACACTAGCATGGCTCTCAACCTACTTATCAAATAGGATGCAGTGTGTTAGAATTAAAGATGTACGCTCTAGTTATATGAAAAACACAATGGGGGTGCCTCAAGGATCTGTATTAGGTCCTTTACTTTTTAGTCTTTATATTAATAATCTTCCACAACACTGTAATGGAGTTGATATACAATTATATGCCGATGACACTGTTCTGTACACACATGCAAAAAATGCTCAGCTAGCGGCTGAGAAATTAACTTATGCCATGCAAGGTGTTGTTGAATGGCTTGAACAATCTTGTCTTACCTTGACTATTAATAAGACAAAGGGTATGTTCTTTAGTAAAACTAAGGGGCAGACTCAAATTGCAGACATTTTAATTAAAAATAAATCAATTGACATAGTAACTGAATTTAAATATCTTGGTGTCATTTTAGATTCAAATTTCAATTTTAAGAAACACATTAAGAAAATGACAAAAACTATAAAATACAATTTGGCAAACTTTAGACAGATTAGATTGTTCCTCCCTATGGATGTAGCCAAAATATTTATGCATGCCTTAATTTTTTCACATATTTCATATTGTATCACCTGTTGGGGACAGGCCAGTGAGTCTGCCATTAGACCTTTAGAATCATTATACAAGCAAGCTATAAAAATCCTTCATTAAAAGCCATTCCGATATCACCATTGCAAGATCTTAGAGAAACATAATTTATTGAGTTTTGAAAATTTTAGACTCTTTTCAAACTTGACTCTAGTGTATAAGATTCTACACGGCCTGGCCCCTGCTTGTTTATTGGTTTTTGTTTGCAATCGCCCTGTAACTTCAGTAAAATCTACCAGAATAGCTTCCATTTTTGACTGTAACATACCCTTCTGTCGTTCAACCTTTAGACAATCTGCTTTTTCTTACAAAGCCACTACACAGTGGAATGCAATAGCGAATGACGTAAAGAGCTGCAATTCCATCAAGAGTTTTAAGTCAGAACTGAAAACCTTTCTGAAGACCACTCAAATCTGTACTCACTGAAGCTGATGTGGTGTTGATAAAATGTGTTTTTAGAATGTATGTAGGTGTAACGAATGAGCAGCGAAGGCAGACGAGGAGAGCGGATCTAAATGCAAACTTACTTTATTTAAACAGACAAACCAATAAAGACAAAGGAAAACCCTCAATGGGGAAATAAACATAAAACTGAAAACACGGGCAGGGAAAACATACCAGGCTAAACAACATTCAACGATTGACAGCGACGAAACAAACAGACAGGGTTAAATACATGGACATAGGAAGACAGGAACCAATGAACAAACAGAACTCAAACAAGATAACAAGGGGATAAACAGAAACCAGTGGCGAATTAACGAGGGCAGGTGAAAACAATGAACGGAGAACACGAACGCTAACAGGGAGACTTTGGAGCTACAAAAGGGACAAAAGTGAAAACTAAGGAATTACAAAAGTGACAAAAATGGTAAACAAAGGGCAACGGTGAAACAAGACGAGGTATGTCTAACAGAGCCCCCCCTCAAGGATCGGATTCCAGACGATCCGAAATAAAAAGAAACAACTATAAAAAAAAAACACCAAGAGCAGGCGGGCAGACCTGGGGGGGGCACGAGAGCAAGAAGGCAGTCCAAGGGGGCACAAAGGGCAGGCAGGAAGTCCAAGGGGGCACAGAGGGCAGGCAGGAAGTCCAAGGGGGCACAGAGGGCAGGCAGGAAGTCCCGGGGGGCACAAAGGGCAGGCAGGAAGTCCAAGGGGGCACAGAGGGGACTGGGTCAGGGGGCCTGGGAGGTGGCCACAGGACAGGGACCGGTTCAGGAGGCCTGGGAGCTGGCCACAGGGCAGGGACCGGTTCAGGAGGCCTGGGAGGAGGCCACCGGACAGGGGCGGGTTCAGAAGGCGGAGCTGAGGGAGGTAGCACCGTAGGAGGCTCTAGAGGCGGAGACCTGGAAGGCTCTGGCGGCGGAGCCGATGGAGGTAGCACCGTAGGAGGCTCTAGAGGCGGAGGCCTGGAAGGCTCTGGAGGCGGAGCCGAGGGAGGCTCAGGAAGCGGAGCCCAGGAAGGCTCGAGAGACTTGAGGGGCAGAGCCCTGGGAGGCTCGAGAGACTTGAGGGGCGGAGCCCTAGAGGGCTCGGGAGGTGGAGCCGTAGGAGGCTCGGGAGGCTCTGGGAGCAGAGCCATAGGAGGCTCGGGAGGCGGGGCCGAAGGAGGCTCGGGAGGCGGAGCCGTAGGAGGCTCAGGAGGTGGAGCCGTAGGATGCTCGAGAGGTGGAGCCCTAGAAAGCTCTGGAGTCTCTGGGAACAGAGCCGTAGGAGGCTCGGGAGGCGGAGCCGTAGGAGGCTCGAGAGGCGGAGCCGTAGGAGGCTCGAGAAGCGGAACCCTAGAAAGCTCAGGAGTCTCTGGGAGCAGAGCCGTAGGAGGCTCGGGCGGTGGAGCCGTAGGAGGCTCGGGAGGTGGAGCCGTAGAAGGCTCGGGGAGAAGGGCTCTGGAAAGCTTGGGAAGCTCGGAAGGCGGAGCTCTGGAAAGCTCGGAAGTCGGAGCTCTGGAAAGCTCGGACAGCTCTGAAGGCAGAGCTCTGGAAAGCTCGGAAGGCGGAGCTCTGGAAAGCTCGGAAGGCGGAGCTCTGGAAAGCTCGGGAGGCGGAGCTCTGGAAAGCTCGGGAGGCGCTGGCTCTTGGACGGTCATGGCTACTGGCTAGATGGTCTTCAGGGATGTGTCGTCGAAGCCGATGTGGATGGCAACAGTGGAAAAGAAGTGGGAGTATTCGCGGGTGGTCAAATCCGCCTGGGTCAGTTCCGTAAAGTAAGCTGCTAGATCCATATTTGGCAGTCAATCGTTCTGTTACGAATGAGCAGCGAAGGCAGACGAGGAGAGCGGATCTAAATGCAAACTTACTTTATTTAAACAGACAAACCAATAAAGACAAAGGAAAACCCTCAATGGGGAAATAAACATAAAACTGAAAACACGGGCAGGGAAAACATACCAGGCTAAACAACATTCAACGATTGACAGCGACGAAACAAACAGACAGGGTTAAATACATGGACATAGGAAGACAGGAACCAATGAACAAACAGAACTCAAACAAGATAACAAGGGGATAAACAGAAACCAGTGGCGAATTAACGAGGGCAGGTGAAAACAATGAACGGAGAACACGAACGCTAACAGGGAAACTGTGGAGCTACAAAAGGGACAAAAGTGAAAACTAAGGAATTACAAAAGTGACAAAAATGGTAAACAAAGGGCAACGGTGAAACAAGACGAGGTATGCCTAACAGTAGGGGATGGGGGGTGGGTGAGTTTGTTTTTATTGTATCCTGCCAGGGGACTGCAGATGTAAAATAGCCTACGGCTAACTCTGGTACAATGCATCAAATGGCAACATTTATGTTTGAAATTGTACATGGTCCCTAATAAATAAATAAAAAAAATAAAAAAAATAAGTGAATGCATGGGTGGATAGGTGAATGGATGGATAAATAAGTGAATGCATGGTGGATAGGTGAATGGATGGATGAATAAGTGAATGCATGGTGGATAGGTGAATGGATGGATAAATAAGTGAATGCATGGGTGGATAGGTGAATGGATGGATGAATAAGTGAATGCATGGTGGATAGGTGAATGGATGGATAAATAAGTGAATGCATGGGTGGATAGGTGAATGGATGGATGAATAAGTGAATGCATGGATGGGTTGATTAATTGGTGAATGGATGGATTAATAGATGACTGGATTGGTGGTCGGTGAATAGGTATTGTACTGTATGTATGCATGTATGTATGGATGGATGGATAGATGGGTGGAAAATGTATCTACCTTGAATTACTCTTATTTACAGGAAATGTATTTCACATCATTGTTGTTTTTGAAGCTTTACAATTGTTTTTTCCATTTTATTTAATACATTTATGTTAACAAAGCCCATTTGATATTTGCTGATTTTATAACATAATTTGCAATTTGCTTTGACCACAGGTTCCATGTTAAAGTGCAGGCTTTGTTGGGTTCTGGTTCTAAGGCTGACATTGCACTGGATGACATTTCGTTAAGTGCAGCGTGCTTTTACCCAGGTAACATTTCTGTCTCACCCTCACACATGCATGAATGTACAGAGGTGGCTAGAGTACCCAAAATTTTTACTCAAGTAAGAGTACAGTTACTTTACTACTTCTACTTCAGTAATACTTTTTTAATGTAAAAAATTACTCGATTAAGAGTAAGAAAGTATCCAATTAAAAGAATACTCAAGTAGTGAGTAACTAGTTACTTCCACATAAAACATAATGGATGATTATGCCCCAATATTCCGTTATACCATACATATATAACATGTATTACAGAATAATAATAATAATAATAAAAATAATTATTATTATTATTCATATTATTATGAATGGAAATTGTCATCATACACCCTCATGTTGTTTCAAACAAGATGACTTTCTTCAATGCAACACAATTAAAGAGATGTTAGACAGAATGTTACTGAGAATGGTGACTGAGACTGTCAGTCTCTATCATTATGTCTAATATCTTTTTTGGATTCCACAAAATACACAAAGTCACATAGATTTGGAACAACATGAGGATGAATTTGTGGATTAGAAGAGAAGTTTTAAAACCAGTTTCTAGTAATTATTATGGTGAATAATGTAAACAATGTCCCACAGGCCCAAATATATGTAATGCTGAATAAAATGAAACAAGATCATGGTTTATTAATGCCTACTGTCACTATTTCAAAAGTCCTGTCACATTTTAAAGTCCTGTATTGATTCTTAGATCAGTGTAGTTACAGTATTTTCAGTGTTGAATTAATTTAGATAATTAGTTCTGTCCACTAAAGGTAAACTGCATCTTATCTATGTATCTGGAAGCAAGCAGGGCTTATTTAAATTCAGATCTCTGTTATCCATGAGAAAAATACTCACTGAAATGCTGTACAGGCGCAGACATGCTGTCAGCTCATGCTCCAGAAGTCAAGCACGTGATCCACAAAGCACAAGACATTTAAACTTAATGCAGATGTCAACATTGATTTAGGATCTGATATATTGCAACACTAATATAAAAATGTATACTTATAAACTGAGGTCATATTAGCCCATAGTTACATAATCACCCTAAAAATGACAATTACACAGACAACCCCATGTTTTCATAATCGACAAAACTTACCGCGCTGAAATTTTAATTTAATCTTGAAATATCCACTTGTCTTTGTGTAAAATGAAGGCACTGCATGACAAAACTACTCTTTTTCATGGTGTGGAACGAAGAAAGTGTTTATTTGATGCACTTGCTGCTACTGCAGTGGTGGACTCGACTCCAGTGACAGAGCGAAGCTGTAAAGTTCCGCTGTTGTAAATACCTTTCAAAAATCTCTCAATAAATTATGCAATTATTTACACTTAATAAATTAAAACATGTATAGTAATGTTAGGAACGTCGGTCATTGTAACGAAGTAAAAGTAAAAAAAAATTATTCAAAATTTACTTGAGTAAGATTTAAAAGTACCCACCTTTAAATGTACTCATAAAAGTAAAATTCTTCCCAAAAAGTTACTCAATTAAATGTAATGGAGGTAATGAAGTGCGTATAAGTACCGTATGCATGCACAGACACTCACTTCCCCACTTTTGTACTGCTTTTAACATGGTTGTTAACTATTGAGTGCAATTGTGATGGTCCATCGCTGGTCCACAAGGATATTGACCTTTCCACAGTTTAAAACTCACAATTGCGTCCAACCACTCAAAAACAGGGCTCATTTATGAGGCTGAAACACAGAGAGAATTTAAAAAATTTGATGCAAGCACATGATATCTAACCACTGTTTCCAGTTTCCAGAATGAGATAGTTTGCATAATCCTGTTGATGTAGACCCTGCTTAATTGAATTTGATGGTGTGGAAACCGATAAGGAGACCTCCCTATTCGCTCTCCCATTCCACAATCCTGCAATTCTCGTAAAAGCGGCAGTTATAGACTTTCTGCCAGCATAGTACGTACATACATCTGTTGAATTTGAGATCTGATGTAGCACCATGAACTCTCAAATGCCTTTCTTTTTTTTAGCTGTTGTTCATAGTAACGTTTAACAGGTTTGTAGAATATTTTGCAACAATTGGTTTTATTTTTTGCAATACCCACTATAGTACTTCCATGGATATATGTGAAGTGTTAATCCTTCTGTGCAGTGGGTGGCCGCAGGAATTGGTGGGCCTGTTGAATTAAATTCAAGAGTCCCATGAAGGTCGAGATTTACTGTCCCTGCTAACTTTCTTTCCCATTATCATTGATACAGTGAAATTCCTGAGCCATCTGCTCACTAAACATCATGTCAGTTCTAGCTATCCATCTAGTCCTCCTGTCCTTTGTTATGTTGTCTTTTCTCACTCTTCCACCTTAATTTTCCACCATATTTATCTCTATCTCATCCAATAACTCGGATATTGGATCCGAAAGCTCTTATTGTCTCTTTAACCTGCATGTTCTTCTTTTTTGTTGATCTCTTATCCTTACGAAATGTGGAAGAAAGAATGTTCAAATAAAAGGTTCAAAATGTTGGAACTGTGGCCTAGTCGTTATTACACATGTAGATACATTTAGCTGTTGCACTCTTGTGAGTGACGGAAGAAGGAATCTGGTTTGTGACATTTCCAGATTCCCTTTTAGCCCCATTGTTCCTTGTCTTTTCTATTTTATCCTGTAACTAAACATGACTAAAAGGCCAAAAAGAACATAAAAAAAGCTATGTTTAAAAATATTTTTAATCTCTACTTTGTCTTCCACCCCCCCACACACTGGGTTTATCAGATCTAAATGACTTGCTTCTTGGACAAAGACCTCATGATTTGGACTTCATCAGTGATTTGGATTACTTTAGCCCTCTACCAGAGCCCTCAGCATCAGGTACAGTTTTTACTATGAAGGTCTGATAAAAGGCCTTCATAATGAAGTTTCTCTCCTGGATATTTTAAAAACAAAATTTTCAGAAGATCCATCTGTAGAACCATCAGTTTTTTCAGTCCATTGGCTCTGAAGTATTTGGTGCGGACAAACCAATGTCTTTTATTTTCAGAGGTGTCCCTAATGACATGGTGGTTTACTTCCTGTGGAGCCAGTGGACCTCTAGGCCCTACTCAAGCCCAGTGTGACAGCGCTTACCGCAATACCAACCTCAGCGTGGTGGTGGGGAAGGAGGACCCTCTCAAGGGGGTTCAGATGTGGAGGGTCCCAGCAACCAACATGTACAAGTAAGTTCCCAGAAGATTATTATTGTTTCCAAGTGAGCAGCTTAGACCAGCATGAAGCAAGTAGTTAGTGCTGTTTTTGTTTTTTTGCTGGTCTAGCTGGTGGACCTGCATAGCTTTACTGGTCACCAGAAAAACTTCACAAAGGAAGCTGCTCAACCAGCATGGTCTTACTGGTGAGGCTGTTTGGCTGAAAAAGTCTTGCTGGTTAAGTTAGTTAAGAAGCCTTTTGGAGATCTTTCAGTATTGGCAGCCAGCATCCAAACATATGCATTTATCAATTAACATCATAGTAAACAGAAAAAAAGCTAAATTAATATTTGGTGTGACCACCTTTCCCTTCAAAACAGCACTAATTATCCTAGGTACACCTGGACAAAGTTTTTCTAGATTGTTATTAGATAGGATGTCACAAGCTTCTTGGAGAATTCACCACAGTTCTTTTAACTATTTAGTCTCGATTGCTTCTGTCTCTTCATGTAATCCCAGACGACTCTATGTTTAGTGGGGGGCTATGTGGAGTGCATGCCATCTGCTGCAGGGCTCCCTGTTTTTCAATTTTAATAATTTTGCAAAAAGAATGTTTGGGAGTCTAAAATGTATATTTCCTGTTTACACACTAAAGCTGAATATATAAATAACCATCATAAAAAATATTTTTTTGGTGAAACATCTTATGTCCCAAAAACATTTACACAGTAATATATACATTTGCAGACAGCATGCATGAGCAAAAAAGTTGAGTTTGTTTTTCAGAAATGTCAAAACAAGAGGGCTCTCTCTTTCTTTTTGGCCTAGTTTACACCTACACCTGTCTTGGGCAATCCGATCACAATTAGATTTGTTTAAAAGCAAGCAAACAAAAAACAAAACAAACAAATTAAATTATATATTAATAATTTGACATTGTTCTTTTTTTGTTAGTATGGGATGGTCCCTTAAGGGATGGTAATCTGGCACCCATTTTACTACTTGGATGTTTATTTTCCTTTAAAGACACATGTAACCGGCAAAGTTGAATCCCTTCTTTTAGCTCAATGAATGAACAGGTGAGTAGGGGGACAGGCAGTACGGGTCATTTGATATTGTCCAGGACTCAACAGGACGATTTAGCATTTACACGATAAATGCAGAATGTGGTTTGCGTGATCAGATCACAAAATGTATTTAGTGCTGTCCACTTGTGATTCGGATCACCTGAAACGAATGTAAGAATCAGTTGTAAACTGGGTCTCACTGTCTTCCTGTCTTTTTCTCACCCCTCTTTGTCTCATTCACTCTCTTGTAGAAAAGAAGCAAAAGTGATGACTCACTGGCTGTAGGCATAGATAAATCTCTTCCTGTACTTCACTTAATCTGGCCCCTGTGTGGTGAAACCTTCTAACTGATTTACAGTGATTACAGAGGCTAGTCATCTGAGCTTGTTAAAAAAACAACTCCTAAACTGTTTTCGAGAGGAATGCATAAGTGGAAAAATGGGCATAAATATGATAGATAATCTCTAAAATGTATCTACGTGTGACAGTGTTGTGCTTCCATTGCATTTAGCATGCAGTAGTGGGAGACTGAAAAACAGAAATTCAGCCCAGGCTTTTTATCATTCCAAAACTGAATTATTTTATATTGTCCTTTTGTTTTGGTGCCCTAAGCACTGGCTGGTTTTAATCACAAAAGTTTTTATTTCCCCGGAGACAGGAAGTTTTATCTTCCTTACGTGATGTGAAGGACTTAAAGCCTTTCCTTTCACAGCAGCCTCCTAGTATGAAAGCTGAAATATTAAAATATTTTCTCTTATCCCATCTTAATATGCAGAGACATCTATGAGGAAGCCATTTGTAGGTTGATTTCCATGAGAATCTTAAACATGGTGACAGTGTGGTGCTGTAAAACCATTGCTCTTTTTTTTGGAGCATGCTGACAAGCCAGAAACAGCAACATTGTCTCAACTATTGCCGTTAATTTGGTGCGGGACTATCTTTTTCCATAATTTTGCAGTTTCAGTTGGTATTGCTAGCACTGCAGAAATTACACACTTCAGCGTTATCTCATCTTAATCAGGATTTACTTGTGTATATTCAGTATATTAAATTGATAGTGTATTATATTAACAAGCCTAATGTTGATTAGCCACTTATGGGATGCTTAATGCTTAAATGATTCAAATTCAATGTGGTTGTGATGATAGTTTTGATTTTATGCGAAGTAAATCACAAAGAGTCTTCATTTTATTTAAAAATATTCTTTATTCTATGCTGTTTTTTTGGTTATTAGTATATAGAGATGACAGGTGTGTCCTCTGTTGATAATTAAATTCTTGGAGAACACTGATGGACGATACAAATGTTCCAGGATTTCTGCCTATGGAGCCGCAGGAGGCAAAGGAGCAAAGAACCATAACAAGCGTTCGCATGGCGTCATCATCTCAGCTATCTTCCCACTGGAGAAAGGGGATATACTCTACATCCTAATTGGTCACCAAGGGGAAGATGCCTGTCCAGGGGTGAGTGATGACTTTCTTTAAAATGGAAAGTCTGGCCAGGTCATTCATAATTGACTTGAGAATGGCTTTTAAATTTTGAATTTGAATTGAACTTGAATTGAGGTAGCAAAACGGATGCAAAACTTTAGTTTGAATTTGAATTTAAGAAACTAGAATGGAATGAAACTCCATTTAGTTTCCTCCTCCAGAAATTAATTTAACAGCTGTAAGTGTAGTTTTTAATAATACATTTACTTTTTGTCCAGCATTATGATACACAAAATTTTATATTTCCAGAAATATTAGATTATATTAACTATCAATATTTAAAATGCCAACTATAGAAATTTGGGTTTAATTTATATAGAATATTTAGTTATATTTACAGATATAAGTAAATTTTTTTCCCAAAATATTTGCATTTACCCCAAAGTCTTCAAAATGGCCAAATGACACAATGCAAGTTTACAAGATGGAAACCTTTAAACAGACAAACTCTGAAGTTATCTTTTGTTGACCATCGTGTTGCTGTGCTGATTTAATGAAATTCCTCTATTGTGTGATTGTGTGGAATTACTTTGAATTGTAACACAGTGATGTTTGAGTGCTTTTTATCAAGTACTGTAGCTCTAACCCACACCCAGCGAGTAACAGGGCATGGAAATCACACACCATACATCCTTTCAAACCGTGTCGACAAACGTCCGCACTGGCAGGAAAAGCTTACTCGGCGGCAGGACAAGCTGGATCAGCACTCCACGCAATAGTGTTTCTTCAAGTGTTTCTAGCCATGCTCCTCAGTCAAATGGACGAGCATGGCTTCGATCCAGAGCCATTCAAAGAGCTCCGTACCGCAACAGACTTAGCACTGCATACCATGAAAGTCACTGCGCAGGTCATCGGCAAGTCCATGGGCAACCTGGTAGTGCTGGATCGACATCTATGGCTGACCCTCACAGAAAAGTGTGATAAGGATAAAGCCACTCTGTTGGATGCTCCAGTGTCTCCAGCCAGCCTTTTTAGCGGCTCTGTGAATACATTTGCTGTGCATTACGTCGTGATTCAGCAGAAGTCACAGGCTATGAGACACTTTATGCCCAAATGGAGTACATCACAGCCGGTTCGCCCTCAGTCTGTTTCGAGCCGGAGCCTAACTAAAAGCCCTGTACCTGCTGCCTCACGAGCACCTGCGTATCAGCACGTGCAGCAAAAGCTCTCCTGATGGACACAACCTTTTGAAGCGGAAAGCAGAGCACATGGTTCCCTCCGGGTCTGCTCCAAAAAAGGCTCAGTTGTTTTTGTGTCTTGCACTCAAATAAATGCAATCAAAAATTCAATTAGTGCAAAAAAGAATACAGCATTCATTGCAAATCGATGAGATGCTCACACATTCTCAATTAAGAGCCCTTTACCTCTTCAAAGCACACGCATTATGCACAACCGCTTCCCTATTGTGAGCTACACATATCATATGGTAAACAAACGGAATTGCCGTCTGTCCCATTGAGTAGACGCGTGGTGAGCCTTAACGGGTATTTCAGAATGGGTGCAAAAAACGATCGAACATGGTTATACGATCCAATTTGCATGCTGGCCACCCCGTTTCAATGGTCTTCCACAGTTTCACCTGAAGATGCGCCAGTGTTATGAGATGAAATACACAGTCTCCTCATGAAAAACACGATAGAGATTGTGCCAAATTGTCTAGCACAAAAAGGGTTTTACAGTCGTTATTTTCTTGTTCCAAAGAAAGACGGCGGACTTCGGCCGATCCTGGATCTGAGACATTTAAGTTGCACACTTACAAAGTGCCCATTCAAAATGACTCCGAAACGGATCTTATCGGATGTATGCCCACACGATTGGTTTGCGTCGATAGATCTGAAGGATGCATACTTTCATATCCAAATTGTACAACATCACAGGATGTTTTTGAGATTTGCGTTCAAGGGAACAGCGTATCAGTTAGAGGCTCTATTATGCCAGCATAGAACACTTCCACTGAAGCTATTTCCGAAAGCATTGGGATTTATAGTGGCAGCATCCGCGCATGGGCATCACTATACTAGCTGCTTTAGCACCATGGACAGCTCCTGTGTTTATCTAGCGAGGTGCCGTGCTGGGGCAAGTTGACATGCGGCACCTAGAGCTATCGGCTGTATTTCTAGCCTTAAAGGCTTTTCAGTTAGAAATAGTGAACTGTCATGTCCAGGTTCTCTTAGACACTGAGGTGGGTAGAGTACATTTTTATGCTCCAAAAAGCACATACAAGCAGTATAAAAGTAGTCCATAAGACTCTAGTGGTTTAAACCATGATATGATAGGTGTGGGTGAGAAACAGATCAATATATGTCATTTTTTGCTAGACAGCAGGGGGCGATATGCAGAGAAGAATGTGAATCATCATAATAGACGTTTGATCTGTTTCTCTGTTTCTCATCCACACCCATCACATCGCTTCTGAAGATACTGATTTAACCACTAGAGTCTTATGGATCAATTTTATGCTGACTTGTGTTTGTTTGTTTGTTTGTTTTGTTTGTTTGTTTAGCTTTAAACATCATTCATTCACTTGCATTGTATGGACCTACAGAGCTGAGAAATTCTTCTAAAAATCTTCATTTAAGTTCAGCAGTACAAAGTACACATCTGGGGTTGCATGAGGGTGAGTAAATAATGAGAATTGCAATTTTTGGGTGAACTAGTGCTTTAAGGGCTCTTGTCTGATCTGGATGAACTTGTCAATAAGAAGAGAGGTTTGGAAACATTTCTAGTAATTACTACAGTGAAAACATGAAAATGTCCCACAAGGACATTTTATATAATGCTGAAATATAATGCCTTCTTTTGCTATTTCTATAGCTTTTAAAGTCCTGTGTGGATTCTTATTTCAGTGTAGTTCCAGTTTTCAGTGTCGTAAGTATTTAGATCATTAGTTCTGTACCGCCGCTCTCTAAATGCTGAGTACACAACCTACGTAGGGCACCAACCCTGATTGTGGAACACTCGCTGTGTCTGAAACCGCCCCCTATCCACTATATAGTGCACTATTTTGAGTTTTCACTATTTTGTAGGAGTGTCTTAATTCTGAGTGAGCCACTCATTCCCTAATTTTGTTCACTCATTCTTACCCACAATGCACTCTTATTTAAAGTGTACATTTCAAGTACACTCGATACAGGCTAATACAGGCTAATTTCCCACAATCCACCACGGGGAAGATGTACGAGCTGGGAGTTTACTGCTTCCTTCACTCCTGAAATGTGTTATTTCATGCTGAATGTAGTAAATTACTTTTTGACAAATCATTACTGGATTAAAATAACATTTCAACATATGGAGAGGAAAAACATACAGATACATTTTAAAATGTACTCTTTATTTGATCAAATGTGTTTAATCTTTATATTAACACACAGTATATATTAAAAATGACAAACAGAATGATTTAATAAGAATAACAAATAAGGCCCAAATATTTTTAAATATTACATGTGCACCAGCCTCAGAGCTTCTACACTCTCATCCGAATTCACTCATTTTGTTCATTTACTGCTGAGATGTTGTGCACTAACTGCCATTTACTATATAGGAAATAGTGAATGAGTGAACAATTGCAGACACAGCCACTCTCGTTGCGACGATTGCCTTGTGCACATCACACGCTCACGCCCTGTGCACCTCGCTGTGCACGCGCAGAAATACTGTCTGTTCGCCCTCCAGTTGTCAATCACGTGAATGTTAGTGATTTACGCTCAACTTGGATGTTTATATGGATTTATACAGTTCATCCGCCTGAAGTAGTTGCGATAGTTTCCAGTACCCCCGCTAGGGCGCGGAGTAATGCATAAATACTGCTTATGACATGTGGGACAAAGCACACTGATATATTGCTGCACTAATTTAAAAATGTAATTTAAAAAACTGATGTAATAAGAGCCCAGTTACAGAATCCCCCTGAAAATTACACAGAAAAGCCCGCATTAGAATTAGAGCCAAAATTTACCTCAGCATATTGCCAGATGTTGGAGCTGTGACTAATCTTGAAATATCAGCTTCTCTTGGTGTTAAATGAATGCATTGCATGACGAAACTATTATCTTTTTCACTGTGTGGAGCGAAGAAAGTGTTTCACTTTGAAAAGTTTGATGCTGCTGCACTGATGACTTGGGTGACAGTCTTATCATTCAAGTGGGAGCGTCTCATCACGCTCAGCTGTGAACTTCCGTGCTCGTAAATGTCCCATTCAATAATCTCTCAATAAATTACACATGAATTCAAATAAAACCCAGTAATGTAACAACAGTAATGCCACAAATTGTAAAAAATGCATTAGAAATGTACTTGTGTGAGAGTAACTGTCACTGTTTCGTGTCACCCGCACCATGTTTCGTGTCACCCGCACCATGTTTCGCGTCATCTGCACCATGTTTCGCGTCGTCTGCACCGTTTTTCGTGTTCTCCGCCCCGTATTTTCTGTTTCACCCGTCGCTAGTCACTTTCCATTTCACAATCCCTTGTTGTCCGCCCGTGTTTTCTGTTTTACCGTTCACGCTCCCTGTCATGTCTTCCTTGTTGTCCGCCCATGTTTCACTGTCTCTGTGAAAACTACACTTCCCTTCTTCCCGTCGTTTCCGGCCCTGTCTGCGTGTTATTGTCCGCACCTGTCTGTCATTTTGTCATTACAGTGTCTCTTTATTTAAACCTCGCTGTTTTCCCTTCCCGTTGTCGTGCGTTAACGTTCCGTGTCTCCTCTGATGTCTGTAGCCTCGACCGTCCCTGAGCCAGCGCCTGTAGCCTCGACCGTCCCTGAGCCAGCGCCTGTAGCCTCGACCGTCCCTGAGCCAGCGCCTGTAGCCTCGACCGTCCCTGAGCCAGCGCCAGTAGCCGTGACCGTCCAAGAGCCAGCGCCAGTGGTCGTGCCCGTCCTAGAGCCAGTGCCTCTCGAGCCTCCTAGGACTCTCCTCTTGAGCCGTCCAGGGCTCCGCCTCTCAAGCCTCTCGAGCCTTCCAGGGCTCCTCCTCCCGAGCCTCTTAGGGCTCCGCCTCTCCAGTCTCTCGAGTCTTCCAGGGCTCCCCCTTCCGAGCCTCCTAGAGCTCTGCCTCTCAAGTCTCCCGAGCCTCCCAGGGCTCCGCCCCTTGAGTCTTCCAGGGCTCCTCCTCTCGAGCCTCCCAGGGCTCCGCCTCTCAAGCCTCTCGAGCCTTCCAGGGCTCTGCCTCTCAAGCCTACCAGGGCTCCGCCTCTCGAGCCTCCCAGGGCTCTGCCTCTCAAGTCTCTCGAGCCTCCCAGGGCTCCGCCTCTCGAGCCTCCCAGGACTCCGCCTCTCGAACCTCCCAGGGCTCCGCCTCTCGAGCCTCTCGAGCCACCCAGTGCTCCGCCTTCGGAGCCTCCTTCGGCTCCGCCTCCGGAGCCTTCTTCGCCCTCGCCTCCTTCGGCTCTGCCTCCTGAACCTCCCTCGGTTCCACCTCCAGAACCTCCTTCAGTTCCACCTCCCGAGCCTCTCCCGGCTCCGCCTCTTAAGCCTCCTACAGCTCTGCCTCTTAAGCCTCCTACGGCTCCGCCTCCCCGTCCCTGAGCCAGCGCCAGTAGCCGTGACCGTTCAAGAGCCAGCGCCAGTGGTCGTGCCCGTCCTAGAGCCAGCGCCTCTCGAGCCTCCTAGGACTCTCCTCTTGAGCCGTCCAGGGCTCCGCCTCTCAAGCCTCTCGAGCCTTCCAGGGCTCCTCCTCCCGAGCCTCCTAGGGCTCCGCCTCTCCAGTCTCTCGAGTCTTCCAGGGCTCCGGCTCTCAAGCCTACCAGGGCTCCGCCTCTCGAGCCTCCCAGGGCTCTGCCTCTCAAGTCTCTCGAGCCTCCCAGGGCTCCGCCTCTCGAGCCTCCCAGGACTCCGCCTCTCGAGCCTCCCAGGTCTCCGCCTCTCGAGCCTCTCGAGCCACCCAGTGCTCCGCCTTCGGAGCCTCCTTCGGCTCCGCCTCCAGAGCCTTCTTTGCCCTCGCCTCCTTCGGCTCCGCCTCCAGAACCTCCTTCAGTTCCACCTCCCGAGCCTCTCCCGGCTCCGCCTCTTAAGCCTCCTACGGCTCCGCCTCCCGAGCCTCCTACGGCTCCACCTCCCGAGCCTCCTACGGCTCTGCTCCCAGAGACTCCAGAGCCTTCCAGGTCTCCGCCTCTGAAACCTCCTATGGCGCCACCTTCTTCGCCCTCGCCTCCTTCGGCTCCGCCTCCTGAACCTCCCTCGGTTCCACCTCCAGAACCTCCTTCAGTTCCACTTCCTGATCCTCCCTCGGCTCTGCCTCCGGAGTCTCCCGAGCCTCTCCCGGCTCCGCCCCAGAGCCTTCCAGGTCTCCGCCTCTTAAGTCTCCTACGGCGCCACCTTCCTCGGCCCCGCCTCCTGAGCCTTCCTTGGCTCAGCCTCCAGAGCCTCCCACGGCTCCGCCTCCTGGGCCTCCTGAGCCATCCTCGGCTCCGCCTTCCTCAACCCCGTCTCCTAGGCCTTCCTCGGCTCTGCCTCCTGAGGTACCCTTTGCTGGGCCTCCTGAACTTCCCTTGGCTCCGCCTTCAGAGCCTTCTTCACCCTCGCCACCTTCGGCTCCGCCTCCTGAACCTCCCTCGGTTCCGCCTCCGGAGTGTCCTTCTGCTCCACCTCCTGAGCCCCCCTCGGCTCCGCCTCCAGTGGCTCCCCCAGCTCCGCCTTCTGAGCCTTCTACGCCGTCGCCTCCCTTGGCTCCGCCCAACACTTTTCCGCCTCCTGACCCACCCAAGGCCTTACCGCCTGAGTCTGCCATGGCCCTGCCTACGCCTCCTTTGGCGCCGCCTCCCAAGTCTTCTACGGCTCCGCCTCCGAAGTCCTCCTTGGCTTCGCCTCACACGGCTCTGCCAGCCTCTGTCCTGCGGCCACCTCCCAGGTCTCCAGTACCGGCCCCTGCCCAGAGACCAGCTCCCAGGCCACCCAAACCAGCTCCTGCCCCATGGCCCGCTCCCAGACCTCCTAATCTGAACCTGGTACTCACCTCGTGGCCAGCTCCCGAGCCCCCCCCCGGCCTATCCCCACATTGTGGCCGCCTTCCAGGCCTCCTGAACCTGCCCCTGCCCGGTTGAAGCCCCCCAGGCCGCCGGACCCGGTCCCCTTCGCACACCCCCATGGACTGCTTGCCTGCCCTCTCGGCCTCCCTGGTCTGCCTGTCTACCCTCTCGACCTCCCTGGTCTGCCTTCCTCCCGTTGACTGCCTAATTGGCCCCTTGGCCTGTCTCAGCACCCCTTGCACCCCCGCGAACTGTCTTTGTGCCCCTTGTTTGTCCCCTGGTCTGTCTGTTTACCCCCCAGTCTACCCCCTCTCTCCTGGGTTCTTCATTCCTTTTTATTGTTTCTTTTGTTCATTTTAAGACCGTCTGGAATCCGGTCTTTTTGAGGGGGGATTATGTCACGGTTTCGTGTCACCCGCACCATGTTTCGTGTCACCTGCACTGTGTTTCGCGTCATCTGCACCATGTTTCGCGTCGTCTGCACCGTGTTTCGTGTTCTCCGCCCCGTGTTTTCTGTTTCACCCGTCACTAGTCACTTTCCATGTCACGCTCCCTTGTTGTCCGCCTGTGTTTTCTGTTTTACCGTTCACGCTCCCTGTCATGTCTTCCTTGTTGTCCACCCGTGTTTCACTGTCTCTGTGAAAACTACACTTCCATTCTTCCCGTCGTTTCCGGCCCTGTCTGCATGTTATTGTCCGCACCTGTCTGTCATTTTGTCATTACCGTGTCTCTTTATTTAAACCCCGCTGTTTTCCCTTCCCGTTGTCGTGCGTTAACGTTCCGTGTCTCCTCTGATGTCTGGTAAAACGCTCTCTGTTCGTGTTCCCTGTCATTCTGTCTACTCGTTCGTGGTTACCCAGCTATCTGTCAGTCCGTCCGAGATTACCCTGCTGTTCTCGCGCCCCTGCCTGTTTGACTTGTTCGAGGATTTCCTCTGCATTCTCTAGTGTTTAGTTCACCCTTTTTCCCATCGTGGATTTTTGCTTTGTTCCAGTGTTTTGTTTCTTTGTGTTTTTATTAATAAAGCCGCGCTTGGATCCACACCCCCGTCTGCATTCTCCTGTTTCCACACCACATCATTACAGTAACCCACTTTTAATCCTTCTCTAAAAGTACATTTTCCCCCCAAAAGTTACTAAAATAAATGTAACGGAGTAAATGTAATGCACTACTACCCACCTCTGCTCAGACAACATGACATATATAAACCGCCAAGGTGGAATTCAGGAGACGTCATCCTCAAACTGTATTGAGGATTTGCGAAATATTCGGCAAAGCAGAAATCAATCTATTTGCCTTAGTGGAGAATGCCCACTGTCCCCTCTGGTACACGAAGTCCCAAGCCCCACTGGGAGCAAGCGCAAAGGCACACAAATGGCCGGCGAAATCCAGGAGACGCCTCTACATGCTAAAATGGAAGGTGTTCACTGATTGGTGTCTCTCACATGGCAAAGACCCAGTAAACTGCCGCATACAGGAAATTTTCATATTTCATCAAGAGTGATTAGACGCAGGACTCAACTCGTCAACGTTTAAAGTGTATGTGGCAACTGTATCTGCGTATCACGCACATGAAGCCGGCGCCTCTATGGAAATGTATGATTAAATCATGCTTGCCTATAAAGGAGCAAGGCGGTTAAACCCACCTCGGCTGGCTACAGTCCCAACTTGGGACTTAACTTTAGTCCTAAAAGCTGTCATAGGGCCCCCCTTCGAACCTTTGTACTTTGTTGATTTGCGGATGCTCTCTGTTAAGACCGCAAGAAAAGACTTTCTCACTGGATCGTTGATGCGATTGCCCTGGCTTATGAGTCGCAGAGTAAGGCTTACCTAGTTGGTGTTAAAGCACACTCAACTAGAGGCATGGCCTCCTCAAGGGCATGGACAAATGGTGTGTCCTTACAGGACATATGTTTTTTAGCAGGATGGTCCTCTCAAAACACATTTGCAAGGTTTTAAAACCTAGACGTAACGTCTCTCTCTTCACAAGTGCTCTCGGTTTAGAGCGCTTGCTATCCATTGGCCAAATATATATACTTATGCTCCTCCCTTTTTGGACGAGCTCCCCATCTTTTACACAACCACCTGCATTAGGCTGTTGTAATTTACCATAAGTCACAAGAACTTACAATATAAATAAACTCCCTTCCCGACTTGGTTCGTGAAGGAGTTAATTCATACTATATAACAATAGTTCATACATTCGTCCTTAGAATGCAATTATTGTAGAGAGGTTTCAACTAGGTAGTGTAAGAAGGCACTCCCCATATGCATTAATAAACACAAAACTTTTGTCTCAGGGAACCACGGTTACATATGTAACCAATAAGTTTTTCTTTGCTCTTCACTTGTGCTTCCATATTTTGCAAGTAGAGTTTCATGCAAAACAGGGTGGGGTTTAGTGTCCCCATTGGTCCACTCATTCTACATTGACAGCTCTAATCTAGCCAATCAATCAAAGTGGGGAGTTGACATCACTCAAGTGCCACTCTGGCTTACTGCTCAAAAGTGAACAGGTGAAAACTGTTAAGACAGTCTAGAAAACATCAATGCAGTTCAAGGTTTGTCTCATTTTCTCTCATTTAATCTAAGAGCAGTTCGTTTCAAATGCTCTAAATTGAAATAACTATTTTAAAAGTGAAAGCCCTGATTACAGCACTTTGGTGAAAAGCCAGGTTTTAAAACACTTTTTAGCTGGTCAGGCTGGGCGACCAGCTAAAACCATCCAACCAGCTTAGGCTGGTTTTAGCTTGTCTTTACAGCAGGGAGCGTTCTATCTAAAATAAATAAATAAAAAAAAGACATCTGGCTCTGTTGTTTGATGTTCCAGGCATCAATCAGTCAGCTGTTTTAATCTTAACTAAGTTTCTTAACTGGGCTACATCATAAGAAATACCTGTTTGTGTCATAAAACCATAGATATTTAATGTTACAAACACCAGGCACTGTTGCATGCTGTCTAGAAGCTAGTGCCTGTATGAAACATGAATCACAAGTCCAAATGATCATCTGAAGAGCACATATCATGTATTAATACCTTAAATTTACAAATTACCTGCTATGGCAAGAATTGGTCTTCAAATTGTTTGTTATTGTAAAGATAATTTTCAATAAGGTAGTTATTAATTTCAAAGATATTTTTTGTTTTTTCCCTGTTGTGTGAATGTTATGGCAGGCCCTTAATGATATAATTTTAAGTTCAGACAATAATAATTGATGCAGTGTTTATTGCAATCTTTTTCAGATGTTTCACATGTACTGCCCATCAACCCAAAGCATTTGACTCACCTGCTCCCAAACTGACTTTCCAGCTCCAATACAGTATAATAATACAGTGTAATAATACAGCCATTATCTTCCTCTGATGTTATGTCAGACTTCGTTTTAGGAACATGTCCTTGTGTTTACATAAAAGTAAAATAAATAATTGACTAAATAATCATCAATGTCTTCTTTTAGTTCACCCTAAAATTTACATTTTTCTATAATTTACACAGTCTCACATCATTCAAAATCTGCGTGACTTTTTTGTGAATAAAATAAATTGTAAAAGTTTACACAGCTCTTTTTCTTTTCTTTTTTTTTTTTGCTCACAATTAAAGTAAATGGGGACTAAGGCTGTCAGTCCCTAACATTCTGCCTTACATCTCCTTTTGTGTTTAACAGAAGTAAATCATATGAAATTTGAACATGAGATTAGATTAGTTTCAACTGTATCATTGTGTGGAGTACAAGTAAAGAGCCATTGAAATACAGTTGCATCCAAATAGAAGTGCAAATAGCAATATGTATTTAAACTATGGTGCAAGTGTTGAGAATGGCAGGTAACTATTACAATGGAAAAATATAGCTGCAAGCAGCGATGACGGACCCAAGCACCATGGGTCCATTTCTACCCGTTGGCTTTCGGAAAACAATGCAAGGTATTCGTACATGTATTCAGCATATGCTATTAAACAATTTTGAAGCAGTTTTGGTAAATAAAAGAGGACTATTTTAAAGTCTATTTTAAGAGCCACACTTCCTGCTGCCAAGTAGTGGTGCTATGACCTTGACCCAAAATAGTCACATCCAATTGATTAGCCTCAAAGACTAAATATAAATCACACATTGCACACAGAAGTTATGAGACACTTCCTGTTTCCCAGTTTCACCATTAATTGAATGCCTTGCTATGGCAACACTGTTCGATATATTAAAAATCTGTTTGCAATTTAGCATCTTCAGTGTCTTGGCATAATATTTTTTAAATGTGGAGTATTTAAAATTTCAGAGACTGCAATATTTAAAAAAAATCCAAAATGACCAACTTAAGACAAAGTTGTCCAGCTTAATGAGAAATACATTTGCACCAATTTAGGTGACTGTAGGTAAAAATGGGGGGGTGCTACAGAGTCCGTCTTACACACCCATTTTAAACCTGTTGACTGTCACTGGCCAACAGGTGGGCCTTTGAGTGTGGCTATAAAACAAATGCTTTGTTTTATGTAAAAATCTTCATCAATGTTCACAAACTTATCAGAGAGATAAGTGGTAAACGTGTTCCACCTGTGTGCTACACCGATCTTGTGTTCCAAGGAGGAGCGGCGGGAGTATTTAAGGAGAGGAGACAGCGGCAGATGGAGAAAGATGTACTGAGCTGTGTATGTG
The DNA here is from genome assembly GCF_025860055.1 of Xyrauchen texanus. Lineage (NCBI taxonomy): Eukaryota > Metazoa > Chordata > Actinopteri > Cypriniformes > Catostomidae > Xyrauchen > Xyrauchen texanus. The sequence goes on from NC_068291.1 coordinate 21,372,963, forward strand.
CGCGTCTGTGTCACAGTGACTGCTGAAAAGCAAGGCTGTTGCATGTTGTTGAATGTGTTTGTTTATTGTGTCAAAAGCACGTTTATGTTTTGATGTGCACTGTAAAGTGTGGCATTAAAGTCTCACGTGGATTGTTCACCCGGCTCCCGCTTCCTCCTTCATAGGAAAGGCTTAGTTCTGCCATATATATATATATATATATATATATATATATATATATATATATATATATATTGTTTTTTTTTGCCTACTGATTCATTTAACATTTTTGCTATAGTTTAATATAATTATTTATTGAAAAAATATGTAGATCTGAAGATTATATTGTAATGAAGTCATTTACAATTTTGATTATGTTATTTTGTTGCAATAATGTGGCAATAGGTCTCAATTTCTTTTTTGTTACATTTTTCTGTCTGTTCTGTCAAAATAAATGAAGTACATTAACTTTGATTCTGCATTTGTTATTGAAACGCACAACTGTTTAAATAGCCTTTATATTATGTTGGGCAAATAAGGACATAAATTAGGTTAGACTACTGAATAATTATTAAAAGCAACAATTACCAACTGGTTACCAACAAACAACTATTTTTCCTTGATGTTGCCACAACGTCGTCATGATGGACTGGCACCATTCCGATGTTACGTTGTGGCTACGAATCCAGGAATTTCACTTTTCACAATCAGTTACATTGCCACGATGAAAGTTTGGTCATCAAATTATGGTGAAGTTCCTATAACAAAAAAAATTTGGTCTGATCTGGGCTCATACTTATTTGATCCTGCCAATACTAGGCTACATATTCTTTTAGCATGAAAGACATAATTATTTACTATAATAATTCCACAAACAGACCCTTTGAAAATATTGTCAATTTCATTATCCTGCAAGCCTAATTTTTTATTCATAAAGAAAAGTTTGCAAGCTGCCTTTCTTTCCCCCATTTTATTGTTGAATTAAGATCTCATCATCCCTCAGTTTTGTTAAAAAAAGGCTTTTGAAATATTTTAAAAAATATTTTAAAGGAAGATGCTAGATGCTTTCCTTTTATATACTGTACATTTATGTATATATATTAATCATCTGTTTCTCTGTCTTGTCCTTAATTCCTTAAATCCTTTTTTAAATTATTTTATTATTTATATATTTTGTAATTTTTTTATGTCCGTGCTTATGTTTGTTGAATATTCTCCTGTATCCTAATTTGGTTTAATAACTGTTTTATTTGTATGTATATCTGTTATTATTGATCCTGAAGTTGAAAAAACTCTCATTAAAAAAAAAAAAAAATGTATGGTGCCTTTAGGAAATGCAAGAAACGTTAAACGTTAAAATAGACGTACAATAAATCTGTAAACTAAAAACACAAATGAGGATTCAATAATTAGGCCTGTTGCCATTTTTGCATTGTCTGATATTTAAATCTGGTATATGGCCATATGGGGTTCACATACTTTTTCCTACCTACACTGTGAATATTTGAACAATGTGTTTAATATGTACAAGAACAATACAATAATTTGTGTGTTATTAGTTAAACAGATTGTCGTAGATTGTATTTGTTCATTATTGTAACGTAGATGAAGATCAAACCAGATTTTAAGACAAATTTATACATATATGCAGGTAATTCCAAAGGGTTCACATACTTTGTCTTGCCACTTTATTAACCTGGCATCAGTTTATAAATACTAGTCAAAACCGTTGCAATGTAGTTTCAAATACAACTTCTGGGGGTGTTGACAGTATATTTGACATCTTTTCCCCCTCTGTCTGTCAAAATACATCTCTATTTTTTCCTCATTTGGAAAGTCATGGAAACGTAATAGTGGATATTTGTTTTGCTGTTAGAACACATGCAAAAATTATTTTTGCTGTGGTGTCCCATTCACCACTATAGAAGCCACACTACCATTTACATCTGCATTCCAAATGGGGAAATATGAGAAAGCCAATTCTATTTAAATTCCAACTCATTAACTGAAATTAAGCCAATTCTTAAATTAAATTTTCCCCAACCAATGTATTTATGTATAATTTCTCTCTGTCTGCATGTGTTGTTCATATGGATACAGAGGAACCCCCTGACCCGTAACATCTGTCTGGGCGAGTCTTCGGTTATTGAAGATGGTTTTGACAGTGATGGTTCAGCTTTGGAGTGGGCAGGGGGTGGAGGTGGTGGTGGGGGAGCCACTCACATCTATCGGGTAAGTGCTGGGTTTCACGATAACACTGTGACTTATGCTTTAACGATCATCTTAACTAATGTTGCTCGTTATTTTATGATGGAGTAACACCTGTTTCCCAAACCAGGACTTAGATTGCTTATTATAAAGGTGAACTTAAGTGCTTCGTTACGGGAGCTGTCCAGTCTAAAGGTGCTGGTCACTTTGGCCAGTATGTTCAGGTGGTTGTCTTCTCAAAATGAAAATAAGATGGAAATACTGACAAACATGGAAGTTGTTTGTTACCTTGTTGAGGCACTGAATTTTATTACCTAACTATTACAGAATTTAATTAAATAACTAATTATGGCTTTGGTAAGACAGAGTTTTAGATATATTGATGCACAATTATAGAGATGAATGAAAGTGATGCAATAAATGCATGTAACGTGAATGTTCGATCTGTGAATCGTAAGGAGCTCTCACGTAGCCTAAAGTTTTGTTACATTGGCTGGAAACTCTTCAAAGAAGGCTAATATAATGTTATACTGTATTAAGTGTCTGGTAATTTAGACCTTTCATGGCGCCTTCGCAGACTGCGGAGACTGCCTATTGATTTCAGAAAAAAATTTTAAACACGTTTTTATCCTCTGAAATAGTTTACAATGGCTTTCCAATTATCAAAATATATTAATAAAATTTATTAAATGTCCCATTTTGTTTGATAACCTGTGAAAGATGCAAGAAATATACATTTAAGTTGCACTTAATGGACTTAGCAGTTCAAAGCACTTGTTAATTTACGAACGTTTTTACGAATTACTCAGGTTATGATGCTAATGTACTGCTAATGTTCTACTTAGTGCTTTAGGAAACCCAGCCAAGATCTTTGTTTTTTTCTCTGTTGTCTTTTCTCAAACACTTATTTAATCACCTCCATCACAGTCTTGTGAGTCCTCTTAAGGAGAGCCATGTGAATGGCAGTCCATCTGATAGTGCCTGTCTTGACGAGCATTTTTGAGACATCCTGAAATCATTTAGAGTTGTTCAAACTGAAACACAGATGGAAGCGAGGGCTTGACTAGAAAGATAATTTTTTTTTTTTATCTTTGGGGGAAGATGGAGAATGGGGAACCAGTTCCTTTGCTGATTGCAGCTGGAGGGGGAGGGAAGGCCTACCTGGAGGACCCTGAAAGCAGCCTGGACCAGATTTTCCTGGAACAGTATGAGAATGACACTGCAGCCTCTGGTGTCAATGGCAAATCGGGAGCAGCAGGTCTCTTTCAAGCATTTATCACTCCAATATGTGTTTAGAAATATTCTAGAAATGATCACTTTCTACCAATGACAAAGAAGCTAGTGTTTGAATTTTTTTGGCACACCATATGACACCAAAGTGGTGAAAAAGGCAAAACCCAGCTCTAGACCATTTTTCCTGGTCAAGCAAAGTCGCTTGTATGTTTCAACTTAAACATAGTATCAAATATTATGTCTCTGATAAAATCTGATAAATGTCTCTGATAAAATCTGTTGAACTTAAGATTTTTAAAGATAAACATTTTTGAATATTATAAGTGAGAAAAGAAAAGAAATCATAGCCCTTACATTCACTATTATGTTCATTCACAATGATGTACCAGGTCACATATTGTTAAGCAAAGAGTAAGATCAAATTCAATTTCAGCCCAAAAGATTTAATTTGACCTTACTCTTTGCTTAACAATATGTGACCTGGTACATCATTGTGAATCACTTTGACCTAGAAACACATTTTGAGCTTTATGCATTAAAGCAGGGGTTTAATGGCTTGCGAGCCACAAGTGGCTCTTTGTTATAAATCAATTGGCTCGCCGGGTGTCTCACAATTTACCAACAAATGATCTAAAGCTTTCTAGAAATAATTTTCCTGCAGAAAGTGTGGGTGCGATTGCAAAGCTTGAAGTCAATGACAGTGTTTTGATTTCCTTTCTCCATAATTTTCCATACAGCCTACTCCTGGTGAACAAGGTTTGAAATGAACACCGCCAAATGTGTATTTTTCATGCGGAGTATTTTGCTGATTTACCAGCCACTGTGGAAAGTGACCTGTAAGACTTCTCGGAGTGATATATTACAAAAAATTAGACACAAAGACGTGCGTTTGATGAAACGTGATTATATTTTGAACTCTGCTATTCATGAGTGCAATGAAAACACTTCTCCAAGACACGCATATGCATAGAGTTCTGGTCCTCGTTTCCCAATAACTATTGATCTTAGCGGTTAAGAGCATTTTCTATGAGCAGTTTTACGAACGTTCGTTATTTTTATGTGCGCCCAGGGTATGAAATATCACCCGCCACACTCCAAATGCAACGAGGTTCAATACAGTTCACAAGCTCCTTGTTCAAATGCAGGTATTTCATGTGTGAGTAATTTTGCTCCTCTACCCGCAAAAGGTGGGCGACCTGTGAGACGTCTCGGAGTGACACATGACAAGAAATACTGTAAGTCAAAAAGACACTTGCTTGAAGAAACTTTATTATATATGAACAGACAAATTAAAGCCATCAATGTTTGTGTCTGATTCGCTGTTTGTTCAGAGGAGTGCAACAGGAACCTGTCTCGTCGAACAAGTGCATGTAATGAATTTTCATTTTTTTCTCAGTTTCATTTGACTGAAAATGTTTTGCAAAAATAATGTCATCTATAAGAATGCTGCAAATGATCTCCGATCATCTCGTGAGGTGCTGTGAGTTTAGTTTGCTTTATTTCCATGGAGAAGTTTGCTCTTACACATTGGGAATGCAACTCTGCAGATTCAGTAATATGTATCATTGTATTAAAGAAACAAATACAAAAGTGATTAAATCATAAAGTAATATAAGACATGTTCTATTTTATTTTCTTTAGGCAGCATTAACTGTATTACCAAAATGCAATACAAACACATTCGATAAGAACACATTTGGCAGCATTATTTTGGGAACACAAGGGAATTTATTAGGCTTATTTATTATGATGATTATTATAATTATCTTTACATTTATAATTGTCTTTAGTTCTTAAGTTGTTGGCTATTAGTCATTTTTCACCTGGTGCTGTTGAGGATGTTTGCGTGATAGCAAATGGTGCCATTGGAGACAGTAAATGTTTGGATTTGGGGTGGTTATATAAAATATTTTTTTAATCACTTTGTTATTTTAATTGCTTTTTTTGTTTCGTTTAAAGTGCAGTTTGAATTTAGAAGTGTCTTTTGTTTAAGTTTTTATGTTTCAATAAATTAATTACATTTCAATGCTAAATCAATAAAGCAAGAATATTCACTGACCCTTGGCAGGGGGGTTGACCATATAATCGGATATTGTGATATTTTAAAGGCAATTATCGTTAAAATATTTTTTACGTATCGCCCAGCCCAAAAAGCAAGTAACATTTTTCATGAACGAAGTCATTTTATGGAGACCCACACAAACACGTGTACTCAATTCCACATTGCAACATGTTACCTATTTTCGCATATTTGCTTGTTTTTGTGTTTTTAAGTAGTCTATGGGCAATATGAACTTTTTGTTTTATTGAAAAACGTTGTTTTTGAAAATAGTAAATTATTAGTTTGTGCTATGGCTCTTTCAAAAAAATGCATCAACCAAAAATTTAAGAATTGGCTCCTTTGTGAAAAAAGGTTCCTGACACATGCCTTAAAGTAAAAGTATTATATCTCAGGAAATGTTTGGAGAAGAAACCTAATCATATAATTTAAAGTCTAGAACTTCTACTACCTTTTTACTTTAATGCATAAAGTTCAAAATATGTTTCTTGGTGGAAGTTACTAATGGAACAGGTCACATATATATATATATATATATATATATATTTGTATGAAACCTGGACCCATTTAAAGGCATGTTCTTTCAATCTGCAATATACAAGCACAAGGCCAGTGGTTGGTTATCGTGATTTGAAATTGAAATTGTTTTCTTTGAATGCAAACAATTAAACTGTTGTGTAGGTTTGTATGAAGGTCAACATTTTTCCCCCCAAATTGCAGCTAATGCCACATTTCTGTATGTTTTTTTTTGGGCTGCTTAATTGCATTAGCTACCAACCAGGTTTTCACAAAAATAAGAGCTTGCTGCTTTCTCAGTTCAACCATCAGGATCACATTATCTTGTGACAATCCTCTAAGTTATGAAGGTTGTTTTGTGGGTTAGACATCTGGGAGATGCTTTATATGCTAAGTAGCCATATGAAAGCAGTTCTGAGCTCTCAGTTTTAAAGACAAATACAATATAACCACCAATTATAATTACTCTTCAAACTTGCTGAATATTTCTTCCTCAAACCAAAGTTTTGTAAGAATTGTAAATGAACATCTTTAGACACATCAGTAATGTGCTTGTTTGTATTTTTGTGTGAGTGTTTAGGAGGCGGAGGTGGATGGAGCGACGACTCCTATCTCCCTTGGGCAGGGAAATCTCTGGTTGAAGGAGGACAGGGAGGCTCATCCTGTCCTCAAGCTCTGTCTAAGCTCGGATGGGCTACATTTGGGGGGTTTGGAGGGGGAGGGGGCGCTTGCACTGCCGGAGGGGGTGGTGGAGGATACAGAGGTGAATGGGATATTATAAGCACTTGGACAGACAGCCCCAAAATTATTTGGATATTTAAGGGGAACTTATGAGTTTCTATGCATTATACAGTATATATAAAAAAAATCTAACCAAATTGTTTTTATTTTAATTAAACAAAGCACAAAAACTCTTATCAAGCAACACATTTTGCTCTAAGCATCAAATAATAAATCAATAGATATAATTTTCAAACTTAAAACAGAATGTACAGTAAATTGTCACTTTCTCATTCTGTCACAGATGACTTTCTTTCTTCTGAACATGAACAAAGAATTTTAGAAGAATATTTCTGCTTTTTATGTCCTCACAATGGAAGTGAATGGGTACCAAAATGTTTAAGCTCCACAAAGACATAAAGGCAGCATAAAAATAATCCAAATGAATCCACTTGTTAAATCTATATCTTCAGAAGAGATATGATTGATATTGAAGTCCTTTTTTACTATCAATTTCCACTTTCACATTCTTCTTTTTTTGGTTTTGGATATTTGCATTCTTCATGCATATCGCCACCTACTGTGGAGGGAGGAGAATTTATGATAAAAACGGACTTAAATATGGATCTGTTTCTCACACACGCTTTTCATATCGCTTCTGAAGATATGGTGTCTTACGGATTACCTTTGTACTGCCTGTATGTGCATTTTGGTGCTTTAAGATTTTTGTACCCAATAACTTGCATTGTATGGACCTACAGAACTGAAATATTCTTCTAAAAATCTTCAAGTGTATTAGGCAGGAGAAAGTCATACACATCTGGGATAGCATGAGGCTGAGTTAAAAATGGAATCTTAATATTTCATATCACATCTGACCAGGTGGTGATGCACCCCTTTTTGATGGGATCACAGCAGATGGACAAGATGGAATCTCTTTTGTCCACCCAATGGGAAAGATATTTTTACAACCACTGGCAGGTGTGTCTTTACTTTATCTCAGCTGTCTAAGTCTCTAATACTTATGTGGGTACTGTTATAACACTGATATAAAATGTCCTTGCACTTTTCTTTTAATCAACATCAAGATTAAAATGTACATGTACGGAATACAGGTAAGTGTATATTTTAGGTGCTATGACGGGTCAACATTTCTCTTAAAGTCACTCGAAAATGTCTCAGTCACCATTCACTTTCATTGGATCTTTTCTCCATACACTGAAAGTGAATGGTGAAAGAGGATCACATTCTGCCTAACATCTCCTTTTGTTTTTCGTGAAGAAAGAATGTCACAAGGGTTTTGAACAACATGAGGTTGAGTAAACGATGACAGATATTAAGACTTTAAGTTCTCCACTATTTTTAATACCTTTTGTCTTTACTATTATTTTAAATGGTCATGATTGTTAAAAGTGCCAATATTACATATACAGTAGTTTCATATTGTCATAAAAACTGCATGCATAATAATTAGAAAATAATTAGCAAAACACCTTTTATAATAGTTATAGATGGATTTTAGTATGTCAAATCACAGGGCGTCAACTTCCAAAAAGTACTTAATGTCAACTACCCATGCACAGAATTGCAATGGCACAAACATGCATGTTGTTACTCTAGAATCAATTCTACAAAAGGTTTAAAATACTTTTTATTTTATTTAATACACAATACTGTAAATATGAGCTTGCAGTCTTTGTTTGTCTCAGAGAAGTTGGCTGTTTGAGAAAATAAGTCATACAAAAACATACACACAATGGCACACACTGATTTAATATTGGATGTGGAAATGAGAAATGCAGCTTGTGGTATATAATAGAAGAACTTACGTGACTTATTGAAGTTGGCGCTGCAGTCTATTACTGCAAGAGTGTTTGCAGTTAAAGGGCCAGAGTCCAGACTGACTGTCTCTTGTGCGACTAAGCACAGACAAATCTTTAGTAGTATTTTATGATAAATTGTATTAAAAAGACATTAACAAAAATATTAAATTCTTAACGTCAGTAGTGCATGTGCATTTAAATATTAATGTACTGTATATGAAAATATATTAATCAGAGTTTCTTGACATTTTAAACCATTTGAATGTACATTAACTATGGATCTGTTAATCGTTATATAATGCAACCATGTTTGTTGCTAATAAAGGTATTAATTTTAAAGGGGTAGTTCACCCAAAAATGAAAATTCTCTCACATTTATTTACCCTCGTGCCATCCCAGATGTGTATGACTTTCTTTCTTCTGCTGAACACCAATGAAGATTTTTAGAAGAATATTTCAGGTCTGTAGGTCCATACAATGCAAGTGAATGGTGATCAGCAATTTAAGCTCTAAAAAGCACAGACAATCATAATAAAAGTAATCCATACGTCTCCAGTGGTTAAATTAATGTGTTCTAAAGTGATAAGATCACTTTGGGTTAGAAACAGATTAATATTTCACCTTTTCACTATAATTGTTTACTTCCGGTAGCTCTCCAAAGCACGACCACAAGGGGACTCCATTCGTGCCGCCTCTCACGTGACGTAAGTGTATTGGCTTGTTCAAATTAAAGCAAAACCAATGAAGCTTGTGAACACCATTCTCTTTTAAACAAATCGAGCTGAACTTTGGGTGGTATCACACACAGCAGTTCTCGCATAAAAATGCATGCTTGCAGCATGCTTACATGAGTCCCTTTTTGGACACGCATCAGAGAGTGACCAGAAGTAAGCAGTTATAGTGAGAAGGACTTATATATTGATCTGTGTCTCACCCAAAGCGATTGTTTTGCTTTTGAGGACACTCGTTGATGAAATGATGAGAGAATCTTCATTTTTGCATGAACTAACCATTTAATCACAGATACAGGTTTTACTGTAACTTGAACAGATGCCAAATCAGTTATTATGATCCTTTATGGTCCCCCAGAATTTTTTGTTCAGTTTAAAGTTAGCAAGTACATAACGTGTAAAAGACAAGAAGACTTCCTAGTTTTTACACTGATCTGTACCAGCGCTGTGCTAGAGCTGTGCACATATTGATGTGTTGTTTTGTGCTGTGTTCTAGCCATGGAGAGTCACGGGGAAGCTGAGATCAAGGTGTTTCTGAATTGCAGCCACTGTCAGACCCAGAGCTGTAAGCGAGTTGAAGATACCAGGCTCATCTTCTGCTTGTGTGACAACAATGAGGTGCTTGCACCAGACAATGTCACCTGCACAGGTACAGTAGCTAAATAATCTATGCATTCCCTAGAGGAAAATGTATTGCTCAGAAATTGTCTTTCATAGCTCATGACAGTCTCAGATATGTTTCATTGAAATACAAATTGGTACAAATGAGACAGTTGTTGTCATAGAGTAAGAGTACACTGCCTGGCCAAAAAAAAAGTTTCATTTTGTAAAATTTTGTTGGACTGCATTTAGATTTGATTATGTGCACATTCATTGTGGCATTGTTTAAAAAGCCTTATGCAACCTCACAACATTTATTTCCATCCAGAGTTGCATTCATTTTTGGCCCGAGATCTTGTATTGATGATGGGAGAGCGAACCATTCCATAAAGTCTTCTCCAACACATCCCAAAGACATTTTGAGTTTAACATGTTGCAGCAACATTGATGTTTCATACCCCTTAACAAATGTGTAGTGTAATGTAAATGTAATTGTTGCAAACTTTTTTTATATTTCCAATGTAAAAAAATATTTATCAGTGTACATTGTATTATATTACCCTGGAATAAGTTTAAAAAAAAATCAGTTACCACAGCTGTGATGAGGCTTCTAACATAGCTGTTGAGGGAGTGGCAGAAAATGTGTCCATTGTCTCTCTTCTTACTGCTGTTATCCAGCGCTATGATTTTATATTCTTTTGCAAAGCTGTGAAAGTGTAATCGTTGATTTATTTCTTTTGCTGTTGGAGCAAATAGGTAAGCAAAAATTACATTTGCTGCGGTCCCCCATGTACTGCCATTAACCAACTATAATGGCTTTTGCTTCACGAACGCTTACGCATGAAAAGGGTCCATTGAAGCAACCCCTACATATAGGTATAACACTACCTCCATAGGCTTGTACAGTGGGCACTATGCATGACGGGTGCATTGCTTCATGCGCTTCCCTTCTTAACCTGATGTGCCCATCGCTTTGGAATATGGACTCATCAGACCACATGATCTTTTTCCATGGCTCCACAGTCCAATCTTTATGCTCCCTAGCAAATTGAAGTTGTTTTTTCCTGATTAGCCCCACTAACAAGTGGCTTTATTGTGGCCACACAGCTTTTTACAAAGACATTAAAACAAATTTAATGTCACAAATTTGCTTATTTGATGACTGATCATGAAATTGTGTGGAATCTTAAATATCTCTTATATCATGTCACTGTAATCATTAAATCACTGCACACAAGCAACAGCGAGAGAGAAGCAGGCTATTTTATTTATATGACGTTATTGCCACTCCCCTAACAAGCTATGATTGCTGCTGGGCAGCACCTGTGAGAATCAAGAGGGAGAACATTGACACACACAAACATGGTACACGGTACACTTGTCAGGCCAGAATGTGACAAAACGTAGTCCATGTGCCTCAAGCATTATATTTCAAGTCTTCTGGAGGCATTTTTACATGAGTACTACATGAGGGTGAATAAATTATGACAGAATTAAAACATTTTGGTGAACTATTCCTTTAAAGATATCTCATTTGTAATCTTTTCTACCAGTCTATAAATGTAATTGTTCTAAAGATGTTTCATATATCACTGTCCATCTCATCCCACAGTTGTTTCTCTGGGCTCCCTGGCAGATGGGCCCCCATCCCTTATTTTTATCCTGGCAGTGATTGCGTCCACGGTAATAACAGGTGTCGTTCTGATCTGCGCCAGCCTCACTCTCAGTAAGAGACTCTTCCAGTTCTTCCTCAACTCTGTGCCTTCAACCTTCCATCGGCTCTGACATGTTCCATTTATCTCTCTGTGACACTACAGCAAAGATTTTGCCATGTTAAATTGTACTTCCCTGAAAAGCAAGTTTAAGAGAGAGCAGCATCAGTGCTTTGAGAGCTGCTAGGAACAGTAATTTTGAGGAGGAAAGGAAAGACAACTAAACATTTTTTCCATTTTCATACCCCACAAATATTTTAGACAAAAAAAGATAAAGGGCTATTTCATGAGCCATTGGGCATTAGAGTTTGATCAGAAAGAAATAAGTTTAGAGTTATATGTGACATGAACAAAACTGTGATGTAAAAGAATTATTGGGACAATTATGTGAAACCAGGCCAAATTTCTTACTGCACTTTATTACTGTGAAAAATAATTGCTCAATAGGTGGGTCCCTGTACCGGGGTACGTGGGTCTTAAAATAGTGACAATTGACACACATACAGATTTATATGGATGATATGAACCCCTCTCAACCCATTTAAAACCCAATAATGCCAAATATTTGTCACCTGTAGTATTACAGAACCTTTATGCCAAACTAAATGAAATAACTGACAATTATATCTGCAGCAATTCATAATTATCCAAACTTGTTCCTTCTGTTTTTAATTTTGTCATTCTGTGTTTGCTGTTTAGTTTATTTAGTTCAGTTAAAATATAGGAAAATTAACAAAAAATACATTATACATTAAATACAAATAGCAAACATTTGCTAATCTTAAAGGAATATTCCAGGATTAATACAAGTTAAGCTCAATTGACAGCATTTGTAGTATAATGTTGATTACCACAAATATATATTTTATTTGTACTCGTCCCTCCTTTTCTTTAAAAAAGCAAAAATCTGGCTTTTACAATGGAAGTGAATGGGGCCAATCCGTAAACGTTAAAATATTCACTGATTCAAAAAATATATTTTTTAACTGACTATTTCATGTAAGTGCTTTTATAAATTTATAAGCTTGACATTTCTGCCTTAGACCCTCCAAACATTGGCCCTAGTCACTTCGATTGTAAGAGCCTCACTGTAACCTCGCCTTTTGCTTTTTTTTTTAAGAAAACAAGTTAGAAAATAATAAAAAATAATAATAATGAAAACAAAAAAAGGAGGTAATCATCCTTATATCTCAAATGCTGTCGATTGAGCTTAATTTGTATTCCAGTTTAATTGCTGCTATTTAACGTGTGTTTTGTATTTGCGACAACATTTAATTCAAGGGCAAAAATATATATATTTTCCAACATAGGACAGTGAGGGAATTTTGAGGGTGTCATGATACACTGTCCCTATAAATGTGGGCATCTTGTTGAATACATATTTTCTGTCCTGTCCTTTCCTGTCTTTTTTTTATTTTTTATAATTGTTCAGATCCATAATACCTTTGTGACACTGGTGGCTGTCAAACATACTCACTTTTGAAAAAAGGAAAAACTCCAACAATGCTGTAAAAGTATCTCTAGAAACAATGACGTCAAAAGAGATGAATTGACCAGGGATGCACTAATAAAGATTTAGGAGATAATACAAATAAAAAAACTGATAATTGCTTTAAGGACTATTCCTGGTTCAATACAATTTAAGCTCAATCGACAGCATTTGTGACAATGCTGATTACCACAAAAAATAATTATGAACTGTCCGTCCTTTTATTTAAAAAAAGCAATTACGGTGTTAGTTACGGTGTGGCACTTATAATGGAAGTCAATGGGACCCATTTTTGGAGGGCTTGAAGACAGAAACGTGCTGCTTGAAATTTTATAAAAGCACTTACATTAATTCTTCTGTTAAAACTCATGTATTATTTGAGCTGTAAAGTTGTTTAAATCATCGTTAAGTAGGGTTTTAGGGTTTGTTGGCATTTCATCATCATGGCAACAAAGTTGTAAAATTGGCTATAACTTTATAGAAGTTATAAAGGTTTAGTATGCGATTTTATCACACTAAACTCAAGTCAACACACATATTGTTAACGTCTTGTGGCTATATTTTTGAAACATTGTGTATTTAAATGTTTATGGATTGGCCCCCATTCACTTAAATATTTGTGATAGTAAATATTTTGCCACAAATGCTGTGGATTGAGCTTAACTTGTGTTAAACCTAGATTTTTTTTTTATTTAACAGCATTCACGCTAATGCTCCAATCTGGAATTTAACATTACAAATCAGATATTTGTAATTAATCAATTAATTATAATGTGCATGGCTGATGTAGATAATTATAAAACACTTATATATCCAATGCCGATATTGTTACCGACATATCATGCATACCTAGAAAATACTTTTTACAGTCATTCACAAGTAGGTTGGTTCTTTTCAATGGTGTGAAACATGTTATTGAAAATAGTTGGGTTGCTCAAATTCTCTATGAGTAGGTATTTTGTTGGAATGTAACATTTTAAATGTTACATATTCTAGCTTCTTTAGACAAAACATAAATGATTGATGTAGATAAATCATATCACAGATCTAGATTGTTGCCTTTTTGTCACAATCTTTTTATTCTCTTAAGCCACCAAATTTCCCAAACCCTTCAAATGTGACTAAGGTATGCCTTAAACCAATTGTTTATCAGGGTGCTCAATTGACAATTGCAGTAATAACTATAAATGCTTTATTTTTGTATGACCATGCTTAATATCAGGTATTCCCTTATGTCTAATGAACAAAATAAACAAACATATATTGTCTGTTTGACTTGTGCACTAACTATAGATATGCTGTGCCATGCCATGTCTTTGTATGTCTTTGTAAGATACAGTAAATAAAGACTTGCCATAACTCAAATACTTAAAGAAAAGTGAAACTTTTTTTTTTTTGTAAGGTTAATCCACCATGATCTGTCTTAATTGGGTTACTTAATAATTAAATTATCTACATACTCCCAACATTACTTAAACAAAGTTCTGTACCGTACATGCAAGACTGTTATAAAGGTACACTCCTATTAGGTCAATTTAAACAGCCGAGCAAGGTCTCTGAGTCCTCACTCTGAGCTCAAATGGACACTAACTGTGTCTCTTCCCCTGAGCTCTCCCCCATGCAGGTTGGTAGTCTTTGCTTGGGCCTTCCCTCCCTCACCCCTAATCCCTGGTCAACTTCCTGCCGGCTTCGCGCCACTGCGCCAGCAGCCTGATGGCAAAAGGGGACCTCTCACCTCCACGCAGCGCCCTCCCCAGCAGACTACCAACCTGCATCGGGGACATGGGCAGCCTCCGTTGAGGGTGAGTCCACCCTGCCCGATTGTCATCTAAAACGTCCAGAGCTTCACTCCTTACCTGAGGGTCTTTCTTTTATATTAAAATGCTAAAAGCAAAATTTTCTGATCTTTATAGAGTTCCCTAGGGAGAAATAAGTGCACTTGGTTGTTTTGGTTATTTGAGAGAATTGCCAATATGTTAAAAGCTTATTGAAACTTTTAGGATACAACATTTCTTATCCACATCAGAGACTTTCATCTACTCTGATACAAATAATCATGTAAATGAAAGAGTGCATTTCTCAAAAACACTCAACAATCACTCAACAATGATGTGTTTTGTCTCTTTGCAGTATATTATCGTAAGAAGAACCACTTGAATGCTGTCAGGATTCGTCTGCAGAGCCCAGAGTACAAGCTTAGCAAAATTCGTTCCTCCACCATAATGACTGACTACAACCCCAACTACTGCTTTGCCGGGAAGGCGGCTTCGCTAAGTGAGCTTAAGGAGGTGCCACGTAAGAATATCACACTTCTCAGGTACACCAAATCTATACTGTATGCCACTTCATACATAAAACAGTCATATAAATATGGTTTTTATGATATAATGTCTACAAAATTACAATGATATGTGGTGTGGTGTAGAGGTTAAAGGATAGTTCACCCAAAAATGAAAATTGTCTCATTATTTACTCAACCTCATTCCATCCCAGATGTGTACGATTTTATTTATTCTGCTGAAAGATTTTTAGAAGAATATTTCAGCTCTGAAATTCCATACAATGCAAGTGAATGGTGGCCAGAACTTTGAAGGTCCAAAAAGCACATAAAGGCAACAAATAGTAATCCAGTAGCTCCAGTGGTTAAATCCATGTCTTCAGAAGCGATATGATAAGTGTGGGTGAGAAGGAGATCAATATTTAAGTAATTTTTTACTATTTATCTCCACTTTCTAATGTTTTCTTTTGTTTCTGGTGATTCGCATTCTTTGTGCATATCGCCACCTACTGGGTAGGGAGGACAATTTATAGTAAAAAAGGACTTAAATATTGATCAGGGCTGTTTTTCCCAATAACAATTGAGCTTTGCATTTAAGAACGTGTTCTATGTCTTTATGAACGTTCGTTATTTTTAACGTGCATTTTCCAAAACTGCACTTAACATGAATGTGCGAGGACGTGATTTAAGTGCTACTTAAGAGAGACGTTGTCCACAAACATGAAGTGCTGAAATGTGACCAAATAGTGCTGCTTGTCATTGCAACATTATATTTGTTGCGCAATTTTAAAAACTTTTGTAATTTACCTAACTGGAAATATTTACAAATATTTTTTACATTTAATTCACTACATAATTGCATTTTGTTTGCAATCGTTTTGTGCAGAACAATATATTTCTTTTACACAATCATTGCTTCGTTCATCAGATGCGCATTTTAATATTTTGTTTTTAAAAATGGCTCTGTGGGTCGAGATTAAATCTTCCAGTATCAGTGAAGACAGTGGAGGCCCTGTTTATGGTCCTGCTTATAACAACAAGCATTTAATGAATATAACAAGGTTCACCGTATTATTGTGGAGCGCAAAATAAGGAGACGCAGGGAAGCTGCACTTTAGGGACATTCACCTATCAAAGGGAAAACTGCTCTTTACTCTTCAAAAGTGATAACAGTAACATTAATGCTACACAACATGTGAGGTACTACACAACATGTGGTGCATTTGAGAGTGCCCTTAGGTGTCAGAGAGGAAGAGGAGATGAAGATGAGGAGCCAATATACTGTACAGGCTATTTTCATTTAAGGCAGCAAGTTATTGAATTTTTTCCTTCCGTCTCACTGATTGTAAGTTTTACTGTTTTCTGCAACAATCATGCCACCACTTTGTTGTTACCAACTAGTCCACAAATAACTTTTATTTTTTACTTATAATTGATCTGTTCATCCAATATTGACTAACCATTTTTTTGTAGCTACAGATGTTTATATTGTATCAGGTGTAATTTTGCATTTGTCCTGCTGGTGTCTGCATAAGTCTGTGTGCCTACGGTGTTCTTAACACTGGATGACTACTCCAGAGCACTCGTTAATCTATGAGCATTTTCAAGTATTTAAATTACAATGCTTTTGGGAAAAGGGCTGCAAAACTAAGATGAATCATAAGATGAATTCTACGATCTACTTAAGCTTACAATGCTTTTGGGAAACAAGGCCCTGTTTCTCATCCACATTTATCATATCGCTTCTGAAGACATGGCTTAAACAACTGGGGTCATATGGATTATTTTTATGCTGCCTTTATTTGATTTTTGGACCTTCAAAGATCTGGCCACCATTTACTTGCATTTTATTGACCTACAAAGCTGAGATAATCATCTAAAAATCTTTGTGTTGTGCAGAAGAAAAAGTCACACAGATGGGATAGCATGAGGGTGAATAAATGATGAGATTTTCAGTCAGAAGGTTGCTTGTTTGATGCCAACCACAGGCGGGCTGACTCACACATTCTGTGTGTGCAAAACTTTGCAGAAAGTTCTGCGTATTTGTTTCAGGGTTTACACAGTCTTGGAAAACCTGAAAATAACAGTGAATTTTACTATAAAAGTGTGATTTCCAGTTCCAGAAATAATTCATGGAAATTAATACATTTTAAAAAAAGAGTTGTGATTTACAGGCCCAGAAAAAAAGAAGTCTTGAAAATGAATACAATCTTTAAAAGTAATGGAAAAAACGTCTTTAATAGAGTATTTATTATATTTATTATTATTTTTATGGCCTTTTGGCTTTAATAGGATAGGGAAAGTAGAGAGCCTGAATGTGATTGGGACAGCACTTCACAAGCCAGGATTCGAACTCGGGTCACCCGCAATGTCACCACGTCATGAGCGCAGCCCGCTCGGCTACAGATCTGCCTTTTTTTATGCACAGCTGTACAAAAATGTACATTAAAAAAATTATCTAGTAATCACGAAGACTGCAAAAATCTTGGATATTCATTGAGCAAAACGTGGGAACCCTGTTGATCATTACATTTTTGGGCTAATTGAATTATGCCTTTTAGCAACCAATAGGAATGTAGTTCTCTCAACTACATTTAACACATTTTAGCATGTTTACTAAATCCAGAGTTTCACCACAAAGCTAGGCATCTAACCCCAGGTTGCTCCAGGGAGACTCCCTGTTATAAATTAAACAAATATTCCTGATCAAACACAAGATAAACTCCTTCGACTGCATTTGTGGCATGCTGTCAATTACCAAAGAAAACTGTTTTGAATACCTCAGTTTGAAAAAACAAATATTTTTTTTTGACAGCTATGTACTTACAATGGAAGCAACTGTATAGCATATAACTTGTGTTTAATATTTCTTTAATCCACTGCTCCTTGATGACATCATGTGAAAGTTGTAGAAATTACTTGGAAATGGTTGTGTGACAATAAATTAAGATTTCATTCTTGTCTTGGCAACTGTCTGTCTGGGATCTATAACTATACTGTAGGGCATTGGGGCACGGTGCCTTTGGGGAAGTGTATGAAGGACAGGTTTTGGGTATGAATGGAGACGACACAGCCATGCAGGTCGCTATAAAGGTGAGAGTTCCCAGATCTGCCTTTGCCTTTTAATGCGCATGCGTTCCTTGTTACTGTACTCTTAAAGGAATAGTTCACAAAAACAAAAAGAATTCCCCTCATGTTGTTCCAAACCATATCATTTTCTGGTAACAATTTATTTTAAGGGTCCACATTAATGCACTAGTTAAGCATGAATAATACAGTAATTAATTAGTAACAGAATGTAGAGAAAGGATATATTTGCCATCATATCCAACTTATTAAACATCTTATTTTGTCTGAATGTAATGTAATAAATGCTAAATTTCAGAGATCATATATCAAGTTTACTAAACAATATTAAGTCAGTAATTAAAGCTATTACAAATCTGTTACTAGTAAATTAATAACAACCCTCATCTAACCATAACCCCTGTTCTAAAGTGAAAGTTTAACCTACTAAAGTTATGGGTTGTTTTGCACACATTTCAGTTACTGTAAATTAAGTTTACTGCAAATACTGTAATCACCTAATAAATGTCAAACAACTAAATAACTTTTGTAAGTAAATGATTCACTACAGAAAAAGAAGTCAAATTGTCTTCAAGATTGTTGCAATTCTATAGTAACAATTTAGTGACCCTTAAAATAAAATGTTACCAAAAGTGAATGTTAGGAAAATTGCAATGAAAGTAAAAAGTGACTGAGACTGTCAGTCACATTCTGAATAACATCTGCTTTTTTGTTCCATGGAAGCAAGAAAGTAATGCAGGTTTTGAACAACATGAGTTAAGTTGTTTTCTTTTTTTGGGAGAACTATCTTCAAAATGTTTTGTTTGTTTGTTTGTTTGTTTGTTTGTTGAGTTGTCTATCTCTTTATCTATGTCAGACTCTTCCAGAAATCTGTTCAGAACAGGATGAGATGGATTTCCTTATGGAGGCCTTGATTATGAGGTATGCTTGACAATAAAACACACGCCTCCCCCAAATGCACACACACACACACACACAATTGCTGTGCCTGTACATGTGTGCGACAGACAGCAAGTAGGGAAACAAAGATTGTCATTCCAATCCTCTGCTCTCAGTCAACTGACTTCAGGCTATGAAATCTTTTCCTTCCATTTTAAATGTTTGTTTTGATTGCCTGGTTCACATCTGTTTTTGTTTGTTTGTTTGTTTTTTGGATGGGCAAATGTCCTCCTTAGTCAGGCAGCAGATGTTCTGCAGAGATTCTCTTTCATAATCATTTATGTAAACTGAAAACTGTAGTTAGTGAAGTTAATGAACAACATGAACAACAACGTTCATACTTAATTTTCATTGGTCTAGATAATTTTCAACCCATACATAAACGATAAAAGATTTAGATTTTGCTTTGTTAGATCTAGAAAGCAGAAACTGCAGCTGAAAAATATTAGGCCTGACAAAATCATAAAAATAATTAAAGCAGAATTTTTTAAAGTCTTTCATTGTTAAAATACTTTATCCTATACCAGCTTAATACAGAGAGACAATTATAAGTAAGCCATTTATGGTTCATTTCCTCTAAAACCATAAACACTGTGTCTCTGTGGTGCTATGAAATGTCTTATCATACATAAGACAAAAAATGTTGGGGAAACACTGGCCTAGTTATACATAAGCTCTGAATAATATTATACAGAGAAAAGTGCATTAATTATTTCAATTAGCTGTTAACATGTTCCACCATGTGGACGACAATTGTTTTTTAATTTTTTCCAGAATTTGTTACAAAGCACCAAACTTTGTTATCCTTCAATGCAAAATGCCTCTCAGACTGCCCTTCACTTAAAGGTGTTATACGGTATAACTTTCAATATAATAGATATCTAATAAACTATAATATAGTATAATAGTAACAGCTTGACATGTATAGAGGTGTGTGACTGTTTGTGATCGAGTTGGAGTCAAGATGACCTGTATCTGCAGAACAAGTGTTCATGGTTCATTGAAGTCAAGTTCTCCACTCTTTTGTGTCTGCAGTAAGTTCAGCCATCAGAACATTGTGCGCTGTATTGGAGTCAGTCTGCAGATCCTGCCTCGCTTCATCTTACTGGAGCTCATGACGGGAGGAGACTTAAAGAGCTTCTTGAGACTAAACCGCCCCAGAACTGTAAGTGTGTTTGTTTTGTGTAGTAGTGTACATACTATACATAGTGTAACTTTGTTGACAAGTTTGTTCCCAGAAGTGAGCTGAAAAAAATGTCTTTGGGGACATTTCAGGATGTCCTCATTTTGAAAACCAACTCATAATTTTTTTTATTATTATTATTAAAATTCCAAAAGTTGTCTTTTAGGGTTAGGATTGAATTTAGTCTATGGTAATTATCTGGGCCATGCACAGACATTTTTAAGGGCAGTGGCTCAAACTGAGGAAAGGGCATATACTGTATATGACTGATATAGGCTTTATATACAGTATGTGTATACAGTATACTTTAAATACACAGTAATTTTAAGCAGACAGCTTGCATCATATATTCATTCAGCAACAGTTCAAGGGCACAATTATCTGAATTTTATGATTTAGCTGTGCAACAATTGTAGTAAGTTGACAGCCTATATTTAAGTTTAAATAACAACAAAATGAAAGAAAAGTATTAGAGATAAAATTTTGTATTACACGTTTTTATGCATTTGGGCCCACTCAAGCAATGTCAATACGCCTACTCTGGTTGGTCATAAATGGATATTTATGACAAATTTGGATGGACCCCTCTCCCCCTTCACTCCTGCAATACAGAGAAGACAGCCATCTATTGCATGTGTATATATACTAACATATATAAATTGCTTTGGTACTGTGAATAACAATCGTCTGCAAAACGTGAAATACAATATTTCATCCACTTTCTGATAAGAAAAATGATGTCTGTACCTCCAAGACACAAATGCCCTTCACTGTGAAAATGTAGCTACTAAGCATGGTTGTTTATGAATGTCTAGAAACTCATTATTTGATTATTTGAACTGCCAAAAATTAAGACTTTTTAAAATGGATAAGAAATGCAAATTAACCATATTTATTTTTTCGAGATGAAAACTGGACATCTGTTGCAGAACTAAACATGGAACATAGTGAGGTCATGTGACAACAGTGTACAGTAGGTACTCAACCAGAATAGGCTTATGCTGCCTTCAACATGGTAGAGGAGAGTACGGTTTCTGTAGAGAATGACAGGTTTTTATAAATTTAGCTAGATACTGCTAATTGTTAGCGTTTGCTGTTTCGGGCATATATATTTACGTATATGTAATTGAGCACTTATGAAGTGGGAAGTAGGATAATTCCAACTGAAGGCAGCATTATACAGCTGCAGTCACCACATGGATTAGTCATTAGCAGCTCTAAACCGCTAAGTGGCGCTGTAACCACAGAATTTCAACAGACCAGAGCTGAACACCTCAATTTTCTTAAAGCTCTTATTAGCAACTGTATATGAGTGATTTTAACTAGGCTTGCTTGCATATTTATTTATTTATGGTCTCTTTTATTACTTACACTTTTATGTTTTGGGTGCTTTTAATTATTTTACTCTTTGTGTTTTATATGTCGATTTTATATGTTTTTTTTAATCACTTGAGATTAAAAAAAAAAGTGAAATAGACTGTTAATATGATTAACATGCCTGTATGTTACTGAACTATCTGTACATATTTTTTACAAGATTATTAAATTTAATTAACAGTATTTACATTTATTTTCTGTCGCCGTTATGAACTCCTCTGATCAAAGTCCCTTTTCCTCTCCCAGTGCTTGCTGTCACAGTCTGGCCTGACTGTGCCTCCCCTGACTGTCTGTTTGTCTTGTCTGAGTGTTTTCCTGTGTTGGTTTTGTCTATCCCTCTTATGTTTTGCTGGTGCCACATAGAGAATGACAGTTCTGTTACCCGGACAACAACTCGTTCTCCAATTAACAATCATCGGCAGTGCCTGCTCCCTATCAACCCTTCCCTGCTCCCCTCGTGTTTAATTCTTTGTCGAGTAGTTGTTAGTAATGTTAGTAATGTTTGTGTGTATTCCCTGTTGGTCAGTTCCGAGGGTCCTTGCGGATCCTTAAAATGTTCCTTGTGTGTTTTCTTTAGACATATGTTTCATGTTTGTGTGATAAGTATTCGCGGAGTTTGAGTTCATTTTTGTGACGTGTTTCAGAAATATCCTTGTGGAGACAGAGACGTCTGATAGCTCACCCTTTTTATTTTCTTTATTTTACACAAATAAAAGTAGACCCTTTATAGTCTCTAATGATGTCTTTCACTTATCTGTATGCCAAAAATGACAATTTGATGTTGTTTCCGCTGTAATGACGAAAAAATCCAGCAGGACGCGCCAGTGCGTCCGTTGACCCCAGAGGGCTAAAGAAAAATTGATGCGGTGTAATATCAGGGTTTACATATCATCTAATCCAGCGTTTCTCAACGGGGGCGGTACCGCCCCCTAGGGGGCATTTGGACAGTGTTGGGGGGCGGTGTGAACGAGGCAGCAGAGAGGGGGGCGCTCAGGCACAAATGGGGGCGTTACTCAGAGGTACTCAACAGGCGGCCTGCGCAAAAATCTTTTCAGCTCTTCTCCTTAGCCTATGTCGTCGTCTTGCTCGGATTACTGCTGCCACTTCACCAGGAGGATATGCCAGGAGAGCCGCCTCCTAAGTTACACATGCTTTTAAGAGGCGGAGAATTTTCAGCGCAAAATAGAGGCGCGCTTTCACCGGCTTTTTCTGTACATAACGCGGATTACATAATTAGGCGCATAATTAGTGCTCAGGGCTCACACTAATGACCGTAATTAATTTTAAAAAAGTGGCTGTTTTTGATGTCGTTTTTTCTTTGGTTCAGTTCAGGTGGCCGAGCTGTTGTCGTCTTTGTTCGTCATTTGAAATCAAATGACTGTTTGTAGGCTATTCAAATTTGAAGCCTAGTATATATTGCCTAATTGAGTGCGCGAACGACCGCTGCTTTTTCATTGGCCATTTAGGTTAGTTACGTTATTGTTCACGTGATTGGTTCATCTTAAAAAATTTTGTGTGTGAGCCTGAATTTGTTTGAATTTCTAAAAACATTTGCAATACCTTTCCAAACAATCCATGTGTTTTTGCATTTTTTTCCAAACACAATATTACTCAACTTGAGGCTTTTACATGTAGTTTAAATACAATAAGAAACTTCTGTTTCAGTTTTTTTTTACCAAAAACTCAGGCTTCAGGTATCAGTGTTGCAATTGTTTGGCTGTAATAGTATTTCTGAAGTGTTTTTTTTTAGGGGGGGGCGTTAAGAGGATCATGAAGAGGTCAGGGGGGCGTTTGTTCAAAAAAGGTTGAGAACCACTGATCTAATCTAAAGCATCACCATCACAACTGCATTATGTCCCATAACATGTAACGACCAACTGAACTTGATTGTCATCTAAAACGTATTTTAGTATCACAATAAAATGTACATTTTCTGAAGAAGCTCAGCAAATACTATCCGAGGTATAGAGAGTTAGATTTAAAATATTCAAATATTTTTGGAGCTGGTCAGTGAGCATCACAGGTGGTGCTTTGAAGAGACCAAGTTGAAGCATCTATTCCTTTTGGGCTTGGAAAATCTGCTTAGCACGTTTCACTCTTTTGGGATCTGGTGGACCATGTCTGCCACCTTGCAAATGTTGAAACCCAGCTGCAGAGATGAAACGCCGTCTCAGCCCGTGCACTGTTACCCCCTGGGCACTTCTCGGGCTTCATGTCACCATAGGAGGAGGAAGATCACGGCTGACCATCAGGAGGCGGAGGAGCCCACTTCTGACCGCCAGGAGTTGGAGGAGCCTGCTGCTGACCACTAGGAAGTGGAGGAGCCCGTAGCAGACTACCAGGAGGTGTCGGCTGTTACCACTGTTGCACAGTCGCTACCAGTGCTCACGGCCATAGAGGCCATTGCCAGTCACTGCCCGCGCTCACGGCCTCAGAAGCCGTTCCCTAATCACTGCCAGCTCCCTCGGCCACAGAGGCCATTCCCCTGCCGCCTTCAGCATTCTCGGCCACGGTGGCCATTTTCCAGTCTCTGCCAGTGTTCTCGACCACAGTGGTCACCGCAAAGCCTGTCCAGTTCCCTGTGGTCATCAAACCTTACCAGTTCCCTGAGGCCATTGACGAGTCTGTTCTGTTCCCTGTGGCCATCAACAAGCTTGTCCAGTTCCCTGTGGCTGTCAACAACCCTTTCCTGTTCCCTGTGGCTGTCAACAAGCCTTTCCTGTTCCCTGTGGTCATCGACGAACCTGTCCATTTCCCTGTGCTCATCGAGTCCATCCAGTTCACTAAGCATGTCGATGAGTCTGTCCAGTTCCCTGTGGTCGTCAACGAGTCCATCCAGTTCCCTGAGGCTGTCAACGAGCCTGTCCAATTCCCCTTGACTGTTGACAAGTCTGTCCTGTTCCCTAGGGCTGTCGAAGAGCCTGTTCAGTTCCCCGTGGCTGTTGACAAGTCTGTCTAGTCCCCTGTAACCATCAACTATCCTGTCCAGTCCCTAGCGGCCGTTGACCGTTGTCAGACACCAGCCACCAGTTTGTTGCTCAGCCCAACCAGCACCCGGCTGACACCAGTTACCAATCTGTTGCCCACTCTGTCCAGTTCCCTGCATTATACAGCTGCAGTCACCACATGGATTAGTCATAGAACTCTGTCCAGTTCCCAGCAGTCGCCATCCAATCTGTTCAGTCCCAAGTCGCCGCCGCCCTGCCTGATCTTATACTGTTCCCAGCCCTGGCCGTCTGAGCCTGTCTTATTCCTCAGGCCTTCTCGCTGGCCACCGGTTGCATCTTCCCTCAGGCCTTCACCCTGGTCATCTGACAGTGAGTTCTACCTGAAGCCTCCTCCCAGGCCTCCAGACCCTGCCCCGTTCCTCGATCTTCCTCCCAGGCCTCTCAACCCCACCCCCTACCTGGTGCCACATCCCAGGCCTCTGGATCCTACCCCCTACCGGATCCACATCCCAGGCCTCCAGACTCCGCCCCCTACCTGGATCCACATCCCAGGCCACCGGACCTTGCCCTCTACCTTGACCTTCCTCCCAGGCCTCCAGAACCCGTCCCTTTCCTTAACCGTCCTCCAAGGCCTCTGGACCCCACCCCTAACTTAGAGCATCCTCCATGGTTTCCCCCTCTCTTCCTCCCTCCCTCCCTTGACTGGTTCTGTTTTCTGTGCCCTGGTCTATGTTTCCAGCCCTGTCTTAGTCCGTTTTTGTGTCTGTGTTTGGTCTTGTTTTGTTTTTAATATTCCCCTTTTGAGTCATCCCTTTGAGGGGGTAGTGTGAGGATCCTGTCACTTTGTCAGTCATGTTTATTGTGATAACAGCATCCTGACACTAATGTCCTGTGCCTGTGTTAAGCACATTATTCTCCTGGCCATGTGCTCTACCTGTCTTTGTTTTGTCTCTGTGTGGGCGCACTGCTTTGGTTTTGGTTTCCTTGCCCTGCATTCTTCGATCTATTTTGTGTTTTCATGTTCGAAGCATGGTGTCTGGATCCTGACTCTCCTGTCTAGTTTGGTTTCGTTCTGGTGTCTGGATCTGGACACTCATGCTCCATGTCTTGTCTTTCTTCCTACCCTTCCTCCCAGGTCAGTCCCTCTCATGTTGGTGTGTTTGCTGTTGATGCCAGGAGGTGTCCGTCAGTTAAGGGGTACTGTCACAGTCTGGCCTGACTGTGCCTCCCCTGACTGTATGTGTGTCTTACCTGAGTGTTTTCCTGTGTTGGTTTTGTCTCTCTCTCACCCTCTTGTGTTTTGTAGGTGCCATGTGGAGAACGCCAGCTACGTTGTTCAGACAACAGCTCGTTCTCCAATTAACAATCATCGGCAGCACCTTCTCCCTATCAACCCCTCCCTTCTTAAGCTCCTCTCGTGTTTAATTATTTGTCAGATCATTTATAATGTTAGTAATGTTTGTGTGTATTCTCAGTCGGTTGGTTCTAGTCTTGCTTCAGTTTGTTTTCTGGTATGCTTGTATTTTGAGAGTTTTTGTTTGTACTTTGATTTATTTTACATCAAAGCCTTTGAAATTTCCTCTTGCGTTTGGGTCCTGCCTTGCTCTCATACACTTGTGACAGTTTGCAGTTGTTTTTCCCATATTTAAATATTCATATTATTGTTGTTGTATAAAACTGCTGTTTCTCAATAGACCTTTATCCTCTGCAAGTTCTCGATGTGGATGTTACTAGAGCTGCCTTTACAAAATCAGCACGGAATCCGCTTATGTAGCTGTTTACACCTTTTTGTGAAACAAAATGGAATAATGTGTTTTTAAAGTAAAGTCATTTTATTTGATGTCAAATAAAATTATTTAAGTGAGTTTGATAATTGATCATTATTTTGTGCTGCATATTCTTTCTCATTCCAATGGGGACTTAATTTACTTTTTACAATGTTACAGTTTTAATTATCTGTTTCAACAGAACAAGTCCTCTTCTCTGACTATGCTGGAGCTGTTGCATATGGCCAGGGACATTGCACTTGGCTGTCGCTACCTAGAAGAGAACCAGTTCATCCACAGGTGAACTTTATAATTACAAATCACTTGATGTACTAAACATGTATGGTTATTGTAGATACCTGTATATACCATTAGCAAGCCAAACCTGTAATTCTGGTGCTCTGTTTCAGGGACATTGCAGCACGCAACTGCCTTTTGACCTGTCCTGGTCCAGATAGAGTGGCTAAAATTGGAGATTTTGGGATGGCTCGTGACATTTATAGGTGCTGTAATTGAACTGATGACCTCACCTCCTGTTCTGCCTTTCCATTTTTGTTATGTTGTACCTGTAATATTTATTAATCTATAATGAGTATGAATGAACACAGACATTCTGTTTTTGACAAAGGGATGCCTTTGCATTGCAGGGCAAGTTATTATAGGAAGGGTGGTCATGCCATGTTGCCAGTGAAATGGATGCCACCTGAAGCCTTCTTAGAGGGCATTTTTACCTGCAAGACTGACACATGGTAATAACAGTTGTGGTTCATGTAAATACTTTCTATTTGTTAACTATGGTTAAAAAAAATAAAATAAAAAAATTACATCGATTAATGCATTAGACTGTTATTTCTGATATTCAGATTAAATATGACACCGGAAAATATTTGATTGTTTGTGGTATTTAAATTTTTCAAAATTGCAATGGTATCACTTGTCACAAGGCCAACTGTTTAAGTCATTATATGTGATTTGTCTCCATCTGCAGGTCTTTTGGGGTGCTGCTGTGGGAGATATTCTCACTTGGATACATGCCTTATCCCTGCAAGACCAATCAAGATGTATTGGAATTTGTAACCAGCGGAGGTCGGATGGACCCTCCTAAAAGCTGCCCAGGGCCTGTGTAAGTCCTTCAACTGTGATTGTGGGATTTTTTATATTAAGAATACATTTTGAAAGGCTCTTGGGTCTAACTTTAACTCATGATTTACTTATAGGTGCAGTATAGTGATACTGGTCTTGTAAATTTTATCGCTAGTATTTCTAATTTGTCCTGTTTTAGTTATCGGATCATGACACAGTGTTGGCAACACTGTCCAAATCACCGACCAAACTTCACTACCATTTTAGAACGGATCAACTACTGTACACAGGTATAACAAATCTAATGGAATATAATACATAACACAAGATATCACTGTTAAAATTCAGGCAGTACATTAAAGGTATAGCCCCCTAAATTTTAAATGTTCTCATAATTTACTCCGCCCTCATGCCATCCCACATGTGTCTGACTTTCTTTTTTCTGCTAAACACAAACAAAGATGTTAAGAAGAATATTTCATCTCTGTTGGTCCTTACATTGCAAGTGAATGGTGACCAGGACTTTAAAGGTCCAAAAATCATATAAAGGCATATAAAATTATTCTATAAGACAGAAGAAGTGACATGATAAGTGTGGTTGAGAAACAGATAAATATTTAATCCTTTGTGCTATAAATCTCCACTTTCACTCTCACTTTTTCCTTTTGGTAGAATGCATATCACCCCCTACTGGGCAGTAAGTAGAATTCATAGTAAAAAAAGACTTGAATATTGATCTGTTTATCACCCACACCAATCAAATCGCATCTGAAGATACAGACTTTACCACTGGAGTTTTATGCTGCCTTTATTTGCTTTTTGGAACTTTAAGGTTCTGGCCACCATTCACTTGCATTGTATGGACCTACAGAGCTGAGATATTCTTCTAAAAATCTTAATTTGTGTTCATCAGAAGAAAGAAAGTCATACACATCTTTTCATTTTTGGGTGAACTATACCTTAACCATCCATATTCCCTTCTCACTCCAAAGGGCATAGCACTTGAAATTCATACACTGAAGGGAGCATGGCATTAATTTATGAATGTACCATTCACAAACGACCCTTTCACAAGTTGCTCACTTTTGCTTCACCCTTCAAGGGTGCAGAAACAGTTTGGAATTTGCTGTTCTTTTTTTAAACTAAGATGACTTAATTCAACTCTTTTTGCATTTTCTGCCCACATCCTCTTCATTTCAACTGTCCCCCATCTCTTGAACCATCAGGACCCTGATGTCATCAACACCCCTCTTCCAGTGGAGTATGGTCCCTCTATGGAGGAAGAAGGTGGTATTGTTATCCATCCAGAAGGATCTGGCAGTTTGACACCTCTTTTTGTGGCCCACTCTATGTCACAGGAAGCCTCCCTTCGACCTGAGAACTTCGGCTTGAATCCACAGGCCCACAAACCCCATTTGCAGCAACAAAGACCAGTCCAGCTTGCACAGCAGGTGGGCACATACCATGAAACATTGGAACCATGTTGGGCTGAGTCGATTCCAGCTCCAGGGGTTTGTCCTGGGCAATGGCTTCAAGTCCCAGACCACCAACCATGCTCTAGAACCAGCTCATTGTCAGGCAGCCAGAAGCTCAAGAACAAGACGAAAAACCTTTGGAACCCCACCTACGGTTCCTGGATTCTAGAGAGCTGTGGACGGGGAAAATCATCCCTGTGCCATACCCAATCCATGCCGCTGTCTTATAATTCCACTCCCCTGTCTGCATTAGCTTCTAACTCAGAGCGCATTGACCCTGTAATAGTAGATGCAAGTGCAACTGTTTCGACATCCACAAACCCACCTCCAACTACAACATCCTCCCAGAACACTGGCAGTCCCACTGGGCCTCTAAGTCATGTTTCTCGGAAGGATGCAACAACAGGTGCTGCAGGGGGCTCGCTCGCTGCTGTTATGGATTTGGCGAAACTTCAGAGCTTCCCATGTGGTAACGTAAACTATGCTTACGATGAGCAGAGCTGTGAGACAGAGAGCTTTCCTGTGGTTGTGGCCAAGTCTGTGGAGCCCTGCACCAGCACTGCAGCAACTTCTTCACTGGCTGCTCTTGGTCTGGCTACAACCATTACTCACAAACCTCTGGTCAAACGCCATGCTAGCTATGGACATGAGGATGTTAAGAGGTACACCCAGCCTGAGAAACCTGCAAAGGACAGGGATTCTGGTTTTTCGTTGTCAGAAGACCTTAGTATCACCCCTGTGTAGCATTGCAGAAAAATATAAGAGGCACTTAGATAGTAGTACAGTATATAGGGAAATACCCAGCATCTCATTATGTTTGGCTCCGAACATTGATTTTGATGTTAATTTAATTTTGGCACTAAGGTATTTTATTACGCTTTGACACTTGCAGTGTATGCTAGAGGCAGAATGTCAGGTTAGTTACTGCCGGCAGACTACTACAGTATAAGACTATAACTATAAAAGAGAGAATACATAATTATTGTGTGGTACCAAAAACACCAAAGACATGGAGAGTTGGAGTTGTAACTGATTTGCCATGAACTGGCAGCTCTCTTCTAAATGGCTGATGGTTTCTATTGAAACTTCCTGTTGGCTAATAGCAGCCCTTGAACACTTAATTCACTGGATTCTCATCTACTGTCAACACTGTGAAAACATATTATATTTACTTTAAGGACTACATGAAAGAAGTAGTGCACTACATGCATTTCAGGCTGGCATTAGAAATAAACAGTAGGATCTAAAGCACGTTCAGACCTAAAATGGGACACAAATGGTTAGTAGACTAAACAATACCACATAATGATCAGTCAGAAGTTGTTTTTTTTAGGTATTGATTATACAATTTAATCGATTTGTAAAATTAGTATTATTTTTGTTGTTGCTTTGTTTAGATCGTTGAGTAACTTGGTAAACTTTAAAGGTGCACACAGTATTGTTGCAAACTGGTAACAAAAATCAGGTTACTATTCCAAAATTTTTACAACATTATTTTTATGTGCCTCATATCACGGCCATTTCTTGGTGAAATGAACACTAGAGGTGCTACAACAATGAGTTTTTTTCACTTTCACACAAAATAGAAGTGAAATGGCAGACTATCAGTTCATAAACACTTTTCACCCTGTTCCTCACACAGTACAATTTTACTAAAGTGCATGACTTGTAAGGTGATACATTTTAATGTATGCATTACATAACCATCTACATTTATAATCTTTTTATTTTTGGGGGGGCTCATGCTACACTCCGCGGTCCACGCACAACTTACCACGCACCCCATTGAGAGCGAGAACCCCTAATCGTGACCACAAGGAGGTTACCCCATGTGACTCTACCCTTCCTAGCAACCGGGCCAATTTGGCTGCTTAAGAGACCTTGCTGGAGTCACTCAGCACACCCTGGATTCGAACTTGTGAGTCCAGGGGTGCTAGTCAGCATCAATACTCATTGAGCTACCCAGGCCCCCCTACATTTATAATCTTGTTCTAGTGCAATCAAATTGCGAAGTAGCTCAACTGATAGAGCTTTGCACTTGCGATGCAAAGAATCAGGTAAGAGCGCTGCAGAGCATACGAGTCGACACGTGAGCTGAACGTGTCATAGAAGCCCCACAAAATTACATGGTTGCAGTTGTCAAGCAATTGTATTTATATCTCAGATTTGTTTTTTATGACTGTAGAATAATTTTGAATAGTGCCTTGTTTACTGAAACTGTGTTTCACTTGGGGCCAGTGAATGATGCCAATCTATAAACGCATATATACACACAGTTTCAAAAGTATAGCCACAAGACATAAAAAAAATATGCATGTTAACATGATTTTAGGCTACTTCCATATTAATCAGAATTAGAAACAGAATGAGGTTTTTTGCCAAGTATGCTTACACATACATGGAATTTGTCTTGCCGACAGAAGCTTCCAGTACCCAAACAACACAGCAACAAGACAGAGATAATAATTTAAAAAATAAAATAAAAAAAGCCAATAGAAAATATAAATATAGAAATACAAGTCAAGTCACCGTTTTCAGATATCTCAGTTGTCCCTGTCCACACTACAACATGAATACAGCGTTTTCAAATGTATCCACTTTGGAGTGTTTTCAAAAAGCTCAGTTTTCACTGTCAAAAACGGCATCTCAGTGTGGACGGAAGGCCAAAACGTAGATAAAAACTACGTAAAAACATTACATGAGAACATTGTGCTACAAATGCTGTCGATTGAGCTTAACTTAAATTCCTTTAATTCTCTTTTAGTTCCACTCAGTGGACATTTCACCTCTGATCTGCCACCATATGTGTTATGAACCACATAATATGATTTTGTGAAAATGTCTCCACTGTCACGGCTGGGGGGGTCATAACACAGCTACCACGGGGTAGGCCTGATCAATATAAAATAAAACAGCTTAAACACTGCTATACAGAGAACACCTTTTCCTTTAAGCTTAGATTAAAAAATCAGGTTGACTTTACAGGGTGTTTTGACTGGAAAAAAATGGATCAAAGATCAATAGTTTAGACTAAGCTTGGTGTTTGTCATGTATTTTGTCTGGTGTTAGTTTTGAAAAACAACAATGTAACCGGTAAAGGATGGGCAAGGAGGAGGTGGGAACCAGCTGAACAATCAACATAAACTTTGAATGCATAAATTCACTTAAAAAAACATAAACAAACAGCGTGGCTGTGTGTCCCTCTCTCTCCCGAACTGGGGTCTCTGGCTCCCCTTTATCTCTCTCTCCCACTGATTAATTGACTCGTTGGCACCCTCACGGCCCAG
This sequence comes from Xyrauchen texanus, assembly GCF_025860055.1. NCBI lineage: Eukaryota > Metazoa > Chordata > Actinopteri > Cypriniformes > Catostomidae > Xyrauchen > Xyrauchen texanus. Next base: position 21,405,456 of record NC_068291.1, read on the forward strand.
CCATGCCTTCCTCCTCATCACACTCCTCCCCCTTCCGTTTCAGGCCGGGGCACCATCCATTGAAATCTCCTGAGTGTTATTAAGAAATGTATGTTTATTTTGGAAGTGACTTTAATTGAACTGAGCAAATGAAAAAGCACTGAGAAGAGTGCAACAGCTGTGCAGAGAGGCAGAGAAATAAAGAGAAAAAATAATCTCCTCCTTCCCATACCCGAACATTGACTGTTACAAACACATTTATAAACAGTGTGTTGCCTTTTCAAAGGGGGTGTGTTTTGTGTGTAAAACACTGAGATAATTGTGAACGCTTGAGAAAAGGTGTTGCACCAGAATTTGTTGAAAGTCAATGAGCCATGTAACACTGGGTGTGATTGTTGTGGCTGCTGCGGAGAATATTGATTTCCACTTCAATGGACTCTTTTAGAAAGCTGTTTAAGACACCCATCCCTTGTGATATTTTTTTGCGATCTCTTTTTTAAATAAGTGAATAAATAGAAGTTGTATTTTTATCCCCATATGTCCTCAAACTAAACTTTGAGCATTGTTTAGCTACCCTGTTTTGAATGTGTCTTTATGTTTCTGCAGATGACATATGTAGGCAATTGTAAAGTATATACTGTAGTGTTATGAAAGCATGAACATACACACAACACCTCAGTGTATGTAATATGATGCATGAGAAATTAAATGGTTTGCTTATTGTTTGAGGTTATTTTGAAATGCTAAATTTGTTAGTTATTGTACTTATTAGTTATCGACGATGAACAATGTTTTTATGAGCAAATAACTTTTTTTAAACTTATTTTATTCAGGATCTGCTGATAATCCGTTTTTATGCAAGTTTACAGACAGAAGAGAGTAAAGTCTATTAGCACAATTTGTTGGTGGTTTTTATTGTACATTGTCTTGTTTAACTTTTATTTAAAACATTTTATATTTTAACTGCCATTTTAAAGAGCTTAAAGTTTGTCATGTTTTTGTAGCCTTACAAATGTGGATAATAACTGGATAGAAGATTAGAAATAGTCTTGCTTTAGCCATGAAAATGAGTGCTGTATTCTTCACACTAAACTAACCCCTAAAATATGTAGCCATAATATGATTTAGTTTTTAATTTGTGTTAATTATTATTTGTTGGATTGTGTTGAGGTTATCACTGCCAATGTTCTGCATACACCTTGCTGTTTAAGCGGTATCACACAGGGGCTCATTTCTAACAAGCCAGATTAGAAATGTTCAATCACATAAAGTGAATTTTAATGTAACAATTTTTCATGTATTTATTTTTTTTTTTTTAGGATGTTGCTGAGTAATAGAAAACCTTAAATAAATTGATTTGGACTATAATCCTGGTATGAATTACCTTACTTAAATTACTTCAGAACTGCAAAAAAAGAGAATACAGAACGATTTTAAGCAGATGTTTTATTTGTCATGAACATACTGCACAGGGAACACTGTAAATCTCACCTGCCCTAAAAAAACAAAATAGTGTCACAAGGTTAAGTTTGTCTTATCCATAATGAAAACACTTGGCCTTATGTGCAGTATGGAAAATTGCAACCCAGATTCTTCAACCTAACACCAATAAAATATGCCGATGCAATCATCAAAAGAATAATATATAACACCACCTCTGATTGATCACTGCGGTCAATGAACAAAATATTACCAAATATATTGTACTAGTAATGCATGCGTGCATTATTCACACTATTCTTGCATACACGCTCCACGTAGCACACTAGAAAATTTGAGCTATATTTGCTTAAAGGGATAGTTTTACCTAAATAAAGAACATTTTTCCATTATTTACTCACCCTCATGTTGTTCCTAACTCATATGACTTTCTTCTGTGTTAGGCAGAATTTTAGAGACTGAAAGCCTCTTAACTTTCATATTATATAGAAAAAAGATGCAATGAAAGCGAATGGTGACTACGAGTCCCTAACATACTGCCTAATATCTCCTTTTGTGTTACATTAAAAAAAGAAAGAAAGTCATAAATGTTTGGAACAACGAATAAATGATGATTACATTTTTGGGTGAACTATTTCTTTAATTCTTGCAATGGGGTTCTACACATTAGTTTGATGGAACAATTTTAGAAAACAATAAGTTTTGTTAATTTTTGTTATTTGTTAAAATAAATGTTAATTGTTTGACTAGTGTTTGTTGGGCCTAGATATGTAACAATGTTGCTTACAACCAACTATTCATATGAGTGTGTCCTATATTAAGTATATAATGTGTACTGTATATACTGTCTTGTTGATATATATATATATATATATATATATATATATATATATATATATATATATATATATATATATATATATATATATCAACAAGATATTATGATAGGTGCCAGTATGTATATAAAGCCTTGGGGAGGATGAACTGTATGATGCACAATGACAGACACAATACAATATCCAAGATCAACGTGATATCACTTTGAATTTTTGAAACTACAATCATGGTGTTACAATAAAAACGTAATACTGTAAAGTAATGGAATCTTTCACTCAGATTTGTAAGTGTCTATCAGCATCCATCCTATTGCTGTCATTCGGGCAGTAAGTCAAAAGTTCTCTTTAAGATGTCAAAAGGTCACTCCCTGGAAAGTGAGGCAAGGGTCTGGAGCAGGTTGTCAAGGCCCAATAGGTATCCATCCTCTCGGTTGCCCTCCTCCCAGGGTCTGTAGTGATCCAAGGTCTGTCCATCCGGAAGAGTTGTGGTCTTGCCAAAATCAATGAGCCAGACTTCAGCTTTCTCTGTGTGATCGTGAATGAAGAGAAATGAACTCCCAATGACCTTTAATACATAAATAAAAGTTATAATGGTTTTTGAGATGGACCAAACCAATTGTTCAACATTAGTAAAACATATATAGTATACTATGTCACAGTATAGTTTATAAAAAATTAATAAATGCCATAATTCAAAAAATATATAACTGCAGAACTAAGATTAATATATATTATATATATTTCACAAAACTTTCAGTATTTTTATTTTTTTTACCTCGTGTTTCTTGAAGAACTCTGAATTCTTTAGAGCCTGTTTGATATCCTGAAGCCTTGTAATATATGAGCTCTGTTAGGTAGGTAAATGAGAAAAGCACAACATTAATCATAATCCAACTGAAGTTATTTTGTCAGTATTTATAAACTCGAAGCTCCAATTTAGGTACTTAATTTATTCATTAGACCTCGTGACCACCTCAGTCTGAACTGGCTACATCTGCTTTTCTAACTCAGTTCTAGTTCCTCAATTTCTTAAATGCACATTTCATGGGAAGTAACATATTGTCCCCAAAATGAAAATACTGTCATTACTTACTAACCCTCATGTTGTTCTAAACCCAAACTTCTTCTGTATACACTGCTATTATTTTGTATAACCAGGATTGTCAAGCTCTAAAAAAAGAAAGAACCCCCCCTCCCAAACAAACAAAAGTATTAGCAAACAAACAAACAAACATAAAAAGTAGTAAATTAATTATTAATGTCTTATTCAAAGTATTCCAAGTCTTCGGAAGCCATGTGATCCTGTGGCGATCCTGTGTGAGTAATAGACTGATGTTTACAGTAAGCTGTTATTCACTGAATATCTTGCCTTGACAGACTTCCTTAACAGCTGTGGTCACATATCACTTTCATTGTATGGAAAAGAGCAGCTTGTACATTCTACTATAAATACTGTAACTCCTAATACAGGTTTTAAAAAACATGAGCGGCAGTAAATGACAGAATTGTCATTTTAGGTGAACTATTCCTTTCATATGGGCTTTCATGATACTGTTTTAAAGGTGCTTTAAGTGATTTTAGCTGGTCTAACGTCCACGTGACTGAGCCGTTGATTTAGCCAGGCCCCCTCTTTCCAAAACACTGCATTGATGCCCAGTGACGTGCACAGACGTTAGCAGTGGCAGGGGCAAAAGGACGTGGACAGAGTGTGAAGCGAAATGCAGCAATAGTTGTTGAGCCCGCGCTCTGTGCATGTCAGTGCCGATACCGTTGAAATCGACACAAAGCATATTCCCACGGTTGTCAAACACAACAGTATTGAAATAGTGCCCTCAACTGACAAATTATAAATCTGAATATTGCATTAAAGACCCTGTGAAATCAAAATGAAAGTTTTGCTGCTTTTAGTCTATATCTGTTATCTTTAGTGTAATAAATATCCCAGTGTATCTAAAGGTTGACAAAATACATTTTCTTTAAAGTTATACGTGATGAAAGTTTCTGGAGTGTATATTTAATGCAGCTGTTTTTCAGGGGTTTCTTGGGATGTACATCACGAGTTGTTTCTGTAAAGTTTCACTCTCTAACAGCAGCACGGTGAACAGAGGAATGTGTGTGTGTCTGTACAACTGCGCTTATTGCCTGTTTTTATTTTTATCCCTTTTTCTCCCCAATTTGGAATGTCCAATTCCCACTTCTTAGTAGGTCCTCTTGGTAGTGTGGTTACTCACCTCACTCCGGGTGCTGGAGGACAAGTCTCAGTTGTCTCCGCTTCTGAGACCGTCAATCCGTGCATCTTATCATGTGGCTCGTTGTGCATGACACTGCGGAGACTCCACATGTGGAGTCTCAAGCTACTCAATGCGATCCACACACAATTTACCACATGTCCCAATGAGATCCCTAATCGCGACCACAAGGAGGTTACCCCATGTGACTCTACCCTCCCTAGCAACCGGGCCAATTTGGCTGCTTCAGAGACCTGGCTGGAGTCACTCAGCACACCCTGGATTCGAATTTGCAACTCCAGGGGTGGTAGGTGGAGCTACCCAGGCCCCTGCTTATTGGCAATTTTTTAATGGCACGAGCCGTTCGTCAACGGTGTAAAGTAAGCTGTGATTTTCAAGGCACTTCACATGAACTTTAAGCCTCAACAATTCGCTACTATGAGAATGAGCTAAATAATTGACAGGTCGAAAGTGTAAGAGACCGCGGCCGCCTGACACATTTTTTGATATCTCATGACACCTATTTCAGTGATATCTTGCATGGAGTAGGAAACATTTTTGCATACCTTTCCTTGAAAAAAATCACTTACAGCACCTTTAACTGCCATGGTGTGTCACTGTGAGGAAACCATATATGGCCTACAAACATCTGTCTTTTTTTGTCAGTGTAATATATCCTGGATAGAAATACTCAAGGTCTAGTTAGTTGCTTATGACTGATATTGTTATATGCAAATATTGGGGTGTATTTGCAATAGGTAACCTAACAGGTTGACCTAGTTCTCAAGAAGTCACGCACAAGTATGTTTTTATTGCATCCGATGAAATCCTTGAAGACCTGAATGACATCTTCCTTTGAGCGGGTCCTTTTAAAATCCGTGTTGCAGGTTTCACCTCTCTGAGAAAATAAAACAAAGCATTGCTAATTGATATGCAATCAAACAAAATCATAGGCCAAGACATTAAGTTTCTTCTGTTACAAGAAACCCCTTAAAGGAATATTCCAGGTTCAATACAAGTTAAGTTCAATCGACATTATTTGTGGCATAATATTGATAACAACAAAAAAATTATTTTGACTTGTCCGTCCTTTTCTTTAAAAAAATCAAAAGTCTGGGTTATAGTGAGGCACTTACAATGAAAGTGATTGGGACCAATCCATGAACGTTAAAATACTCACTGTTTCAAAAGTAAAGCATCAAGACAATATGCATGTAAACGTCTCGGGTTACATGTGTAACCCTTGTTCCCTGAAAAAGGCGGAACAAGATGTTGTGCTGCTAAGCGCTACGGGGAACAGCTTTCGCTGTGAGCCGAGCTGAAATATTGTGTGAAACACGTCAATGAACATTGACCGGTATTTATAGCCTCGGCTGATGTAATCATTAGATGCACCTGATGCCAGGCTATAAATGGATACGTCACCAGGTGTCGTCAGATACTTCTTTTTGAAGAGCAGTCCTGGGACGTCCCAGTGCGGCAAAGCAGCGCAACATCTCGTTCCGCCTTTTTCAGGGAACAAGGGTTACACATGTAACCCGAGACGTTCCCTTTACAAAAGGCTTCACTACGATGTTGCGCTGCTAAGCGCTACGGGAACGTAATACCCACGCCGCCACGACTTGGGGCTGTCTGGACCCCTACGGTTGTGCAGTGTACTCACAAAAACGCGAGAGGTCTCAGACATGAGCTTGAGATGTCGACTCAAGGGCATAAGAGCCCGGAGTAGCATAAACATCTAAACCATACATTTTTTGATGAATGTGTGCGGAGAGGACCAGTCTGCCGCATCACAAACCTGTTCAGGCATGAGCTGAGATGTCGACTCAAGGGCATAAGAGCCCAGAGTAGCAAAGCATCTAACCCATAAAGTTCGATGAATGTGTGCGAAGAGAACCCTATCGCAACACAAACTTGTCATAAAAACTGATGAATGTGAGCGGAGAGGACCAGCCTGCCGCATCACAAACTTGTTTAGGCATGGGCTGAGATGTCGACTCAAGGACATAAGAGTCCGGAATAGCAAAGCATCTAAACCATAAAATGTGATTAGTGTGTGCGGAGAGTGCCAACCTGCCGCACCACAAACTTGTTCGGTGTCAACTCAAGGGCGTAAGAGCCAAGAGTGGCAAGAACATCCAAACTATAAAAGTTTAATGAATGTGCGCGGAGAGGACCAACCTGCCGCACCACAAACTTGCTGCAGAGGGAGACCTCTAGCCAAGGCTTTAGAGGAGGAGAGCCCTCTGGAAGAGTGCGCCCTAAAACCTACTGGCAAAGCTTGAACGCGCCTCGTGAGGCCCGGGCAGTAAGGTCCCTCACCCAAAATGACAACCCGGTCACGGCTCGAGTGAAGAACTGCTGCCCTGACTTTACGCCACTAGCAAATGCGGTGGACATAATTCTGAAGGGCACAGACTGGACAAAGTCTGAGTAGTCTTTAGCTGCTCCGGCATTACAAACGGCAGGGAGCAGAAGGCTTAGAGAATGACTGGCCAAGGGTCGAGAAAGGCACCTTGGGCAGGTAGTCAGGGTGAGGGTGCAAAGAATGCTCTTGGTCCTACCTGGGGCAACTCAAAACAGGCCGGCAAAAGAGACAGAGCCTGTAGGTACCCAAGTCTCCTTAGAGACGTATTGCCATATGAAAAACCATCTTGAGAGTCAGAAGTCTAACAAACGCTGACTCTAGAGGTTTTAAAAAGGGGGGTCTTACCCTATGAAGAGGTCCTAGCAAGGATGCCTCTTAGAGGGCACCCCGCCCACCAAGGCGTGGCAAGCCTAAGTGGGAGCCACATAGAACCTGGCAGTGGCGAGGCAAGTGCCCGCTGACAGTTCTTTCCACAGAAAATCCAGAACTGAAGCAAACTGGCAGTTAGCTGGTTCTGTAATTTGAACTTATTAGAAGGAAACGCATGCAGGAGCATTTGTGCCATGTATGCGCCACCACGATCAGCACCCCGAGGGGGGACTGGGTGACTCGGGAGAAGTAGAGGAGACATTGCGCTATCAACAGAGGCGAAGAGGTCCTCTTCTGCCCTGTAAAATCTACCCAGATCAGTTCCAAGGGAGGGAGCCCTAGCACTTGAAATGGTCTCGATAACTTCAGGAGAAAGCCCTGTGAACCTCAGTTGGTACCCTACAGTGGCCAAGCATGAAAGGTTTCACAATTCGGGCCGGGGATGAATATGTCCCCGAGCCTGAGAAAGAAGGTCCTACCTGTTCGAATCGCCCAAGGCGAGCCGTCGAGGAGAGATATTAACTCCGAGAACCATATCCTGTTCAGCCAGCGTAGCTCATTAATAGGAGGCAAGACTCTTGCTGGTGAACATTGCCAAGACTCCGGGAGCAGAGAAACCGGGAAAGAAACGCATATAGACGCATTCTGGGTCATGTATGTGTCTTAACGTCCAGACCCAAGGGGCTGGGTGATTTCAGGGAGAAGTAGAGGAGACATTGCGCTATTCATAGAGGCTAAGAGGTCCTCTTCTGCCCTAAGATCTCACCCAAACTTGTTCCAAGTGGAAAAAGCCCGGCATTTAAAAAGGTCTCGATAACCTCAGGAGAGAGCCCTGTGTCCTTCAGTTGGTACCCTTAGGGGCCAAACATGAAAGATTCCACAATTTGGGGCAGGGATGAAATATTGCCCTGTGCCTGAGACAGAAGATCCTTCCTGTTCGGCATCGCCAAAGGCGAGCCGTCGAGGGAAGAGATTAGCTCCGAGAACCAAGCCCTGTTCGGCCAGCTGGTGCTATCAGTAAGAGGCAAAAACCCTTGCTGGCTGAACTCTGGGCAACTAATACCTTAGGGTGGAGTTCTTAACTCCCCGTTGGTATTTTCTGTCTGGACCGTAAATCTGCTCCCATATCACGGGCATCCAGGGATATAACTGACCTGAGTGACAGGAGCTTGCCCTGGGCCCTAAGGAGAACCCAACGTGTCAGAAATACAGCTGACAAGAAAGTGGGTCTCCTTGATGATTTATGTAAGAGGCTACCGCTGCATTGTCCACCAAGCACCAAGACATGGCAGCCTCAGGAGGAGGTATTTCAGGGCCAGAAATACAGCCATCAACCCGAGACAGTGACTGTGACAACCGAGCTGACGACCCTCCTATCCCCTTAAGCTGGACGACCACTTAAGGCCGCTACCCCGCCCATCAGGGAGGCGTCTGTCGTTAGCAGCCTGCGACAACAAGACGCACATAGAGTGGGACCCAAGGCAGAAAACCGGGGTCTGAACCACATAGAAAGGGAACGAAGCCTGAGGCGCAGTAACCCTATTTAGCCTAGGGGTTTTGGCCCTTGGAAGAATACCCTGGCTTTTGGCCACAACAAAAGCGGTCTCATGAGCAGAAGGTCCAGAGGGATCACTGTGGACGCATTCAGCCCTGAGACCTGGAAATCATTGATACTGATAACAGTGCAACCTTGACCTAGCCTGACTTTGCTCAGGGTGATCTAAATGGACTCAATCCTAGCGGGAGACAGTTGTGCCCGCATTGAGATTGAACTTCATACGATGCCCCGATAGACAGTGTTCTGAGTGGGAGAGAGGACGCTTTCTTGGCGTTGAGCCTCAACCCCAGAGAAACAGATGAGCTAAGACGATGTCCCTGTGCTGAACTGCCAGTTCCTGGAACTGCGCTAGGATCAGCCAGTCGTCTACATAATTCAGAATGCAGATGCCCCGAGTCGCAAGGAGCCAGCGCTACATCATGCATTGTGAATGTGCGGGTAAAAATGGCTAGGCTGAGTGAAAGAACCTGACCCTGGAAGACTTAGCCCCGGAAGTGAACCTCAGGAACTTTCCATGTTGTGGCAGAACTTCTAAATGAAGTACAGAAGTGCGTCATAAGATCGATGGTGACCAGCCAAACGAGTTGTAGGGCTTGAGACACGACCATCTTGACAGGCATCATCTTGGACTTGAACACCCACGGGTAGTTCAAGCTTTAAGATCTAAGCCAGACGCCACCCCTCACCCTCCATGGGTAACGGGAAGTATTTAGTGTAATAACCTAACTCTCTCTCTGGAAGGGGAACACATACCATGGCCCCTTTAACCAGGAGAATGAGTTTTCGTTTTTACAAAAAAAAGAAATCCGGTTTACGGTAGTGAGAACACGCCGTTGAAACACGGAAAAACGGCGAGTGAATTAAATCCTGACGCCCTTATAAGACCCACAAAAAGAATATATCCGGCAGGAGTTTCCACGCTGCCAGGATCTCTGAGATGGGTATTATATTTTAACACTTCCTGTTGAGGGGTTGTCGGGTGCTTCGCGTCCTGAATAAGATGCAGGAACAGCGAAAACACCCAATTTTGGTGGAAGCCTCTGCAACCCGAAACACCAAGAGGTGGTGGGAATGGGGGGCTTCGAGGGGGTACCGGGAGGGGTGAAGTGAAGCACGTGCCCCGTCCCGAGGGGAGCTACCCCCTAATCTAGGTGCAAGACCGTCAGGGTTTTCTCTTGGGTCTTGCTTCGGGGCTGGCGAGGGCAGCGAGACTGTCCCCAATCCCTGGGAGGAGGAGCACGACTCGCCACGCTTTGTTTTTGAGCCTCCCTTCAATCAGGACCGAGGCGGGTCTGCGGCTTGCTCGTCAAGCGCAGAACCCACACTCAGGTCGCCCAGGGGGTCAGCCTGGTACGCCTGTAAAACAGCATAGTGTGCAGAGCAGCACCAGCCTGACCTGCTGCTTGATAAGCCCTTCCCACTAAAGTGGAGGTTGTCCTACAAGGCTTTGAGGGGAGAGAGGGCTACTTAAGTGACGATGCCGAGCCCGGCGAGAGATAGCCCGCAAGCGTCTCTTCGACCGGCGGCATCACTGAATACCGCCGTGCCTCAGCACCCACGACAGTTGAATATAATGACGTCGAGGGTATGTGAACACGGGAAGAAAATGTATATTTTATTTATTTTTTTTTTTAGGGGTTCTCCATGGCGAAAAAGCTCTTAATGGAGGTTTATCAAAGAAGGGAAGGAACCCATGAGGCGTTCCCTGTCTTAGACTGGAAGATAAAATCTATCCCCTAATTTGGAGCGTTTGGGGGTCTCTTTTCGCGTGGCCAGACCAATCTGGCAACCGCACGAGTAACAACATCGAGCAATTCCTCCGTAGATTTTTTTATCGCGGACGGAAAGCTCGGAGGCGGAAGAGAATAGCGATCCACCTCATGATCCGAGAAGCGTCGAGATCATGTGAAGAAACAGCTGGGTTTGGGGAGAGAGTGAGAAAGGGATCAATCCGTCTCTTGCTCCTCAGCCAAAACCATGCAAGAGCCCCACGAACGATCTTCTTTTCGAGAGTGCTGACTCCGGAAGCAAGCGAGGCGAGCACGACGCACTCTGCCTGTTAAAGCAAATCGCAGTGCTCGCACCGCCCCTGCTGCAACGCGAGAGAGCGTGCTCCCAAACAAACAGCAAAAACTGATGTGTGTCGTCTTCAGCTATAGAGCGAGAAGAGGGAACACGCACCGTTTGCGACTTTCAGTCATTCTCTCTTTTTAGAAATATATATATATATAATATTTTCTAAACAGAAGAGAAAAGAGAACAAAGAACAAAGTTCACTGCACACTGTTTAACTGATTCTAACTCCTAACAGAGGAAAGAAAGTTTTGACAGGGTGTGTGAAACACACAGAAACAGAATCGCTCTGAAAAAAGAGTTTCTGACGACACCTGGTGACGTATCCATTTATAGCCTGGCCTCAGGTGCATCTAATGATTACATCAGCCGAGGCTATAAATACCGGTCAATGTTCATTGACGTGTTTCACACAATATTTCAGCTCGGCTCACAGCGAAAGCTGTTCCCCGTAGCGCTTAGCAGCGCAACATCGTAGTGAAGCCTTTTGTAAAGGGAACATGACTTTAGTGTGATAAAATAAAATCACTTACTAACCTTTTCTGTGAAAAGTTATGGCCAATTTCGCAGCTTCATTGCCATGACAATGTAATGTCAACAAAACCTAAAACCCTAAAATGACTGTAACATTTAAGATTTAATCAACTTTACAGCTCAAATAATACATGATTTTTAACAGAAGAATTAATGTGTGTTTTTATAAAATTATAAGCTACAATTTATTTGCCTTTAAACCCTCCAAAAATTGTACATTGACACTTACATTGTAAGTGTCACACTGTGACCCAGATTAAAAAAATTTTTTAAAGAAAAGGAGAGACAAGTCAAAATTATTTTGTGGTAATTAACATTGTGCCATAGATGCTGTCGATTGAGCTCAACTTGTATTGAACCCAGACTATTCCTTTAAGTTAAGAAAACCCTTAGTAGCAATAGCTTGTTTATTTTTATAAATTTTCCTTCAGTCATTTCAGGACTTAAAAACATAAACCTTGACAAATATATAACATAACCTACATAACCATAATAGCTTAATATTTGTTATGTGTTGGTATCTTTACAACTGAAAATTATGCTGAATTGGTCCATTTCTTTCATTAATATGTCCCACATTTTAATTACTGATGTACGTTGTTTTAGTGATAAACAAAAGTGCCAAAATTCTCCTCATGATCATGTTCTCATTAGGCATTAAAATGGTCGTTTAATTCCAAAGAGGAAAGCTCTGGGCCCCATTACCCCTAAAAGGGATAGTTCACCCAAAAATGGAAATTCTCTCATCATCTACTCACCCTCATACCATCCCAGATGTGTATGACATTATTTCTTCTGTGGAACACAAACGAAGACTTTAGAAGAATATCTCACCTCTATAGGTCAATGCAAGTGAATGGGGTCCACAATTTTGAAGCTCCAAAAAGCACAAAAAGGATATTGATATGTTTCCCACCCACACTTATCATATAATTTCTGAAGACATGTATTTAACTACTGGAATCATCTGGATTACTTTTTTGCTGCTTTATATGCTTAAATTTTTGGCATCCATTGACTTGCATTGTGAGGACCTACAGAGCTGAAACATTCTTCTAAAAAAATAAAAAAAACCTGTAGAAGAAAGAAAGTCATACACATCTGGGAAGGCATCAGGGTGAGTAAATTATGAGAGAATTTACATTTTTGGGTGAATTATCCCTTAAGAAACCCATGGTAACCATACACTTAAAAAATATAACTGTTACAATTATAAACTTGTTTTCTTGACTTAAATGGTTTCTTTCAACTGGGCCCTGAATTTTAAGCACTGCGTATACCTTGATTCCCTCGATGCGGAAGCCCAGAGAGTTAGTAGAGCTGAGACTTTCCCTCCACTGCATGTAGCGTGGTTTAGTAACAGCCTGCTGCTTCTGTTCCTCAGCTGTTGGAGCCTCACTGTCCACCTCCAGCATCTTATTATACAAGTCTCTGCGTGGCTTAGGCTTCACCCTCGCACGCACCAGCTCGTCCTCCAGATATGTCCTGCAAGAAAGAAAGAAGGAAAGAAAGATTATGGTATTAGCTAAAAAAAATTATTAAATCACTATAAATCAATATTAAAATATAAACTCTATGACCAAAGTATGTGGACACCCAGATACCACACTTCTCCTCTTCTGGGAAAGATTTCCACAAGAACTGGAACATGACTGCCGGGATTTGCAGGATCTCAAATGTGTTTAATGGGGTTCAGATCTGGGCTTTGTGCAGACCAGTCAAATTCTTCCACATCAGACTCAGTTTTCTTTAAGGGCCTTGCTTTATGCACTGGGGCATTGTCATGCTGGAGCAGAAGAGGCCTGTTGCCACAAAGTTGGAAGCACATAATTCTCTAGAATGTCATTGCATGCCAAACCTTTTTTTCCTCATACTTTGATATAAACTATTCTAAGTCCAGAAACATACTTTATGCAAGCACACTTAAGCTGATTTGACCGCTTGGCCGATGGACTGCCAAGGCATGTTCCACTTGAACATACATAACACTATTAGAGATAACGTGAAAAATATATTAGAGAAATATATTATAATATATATAAATGCTGTATATAGAGAAAGATGGGTTTTTTATGTTTTGTCAGTAAAACGACCAAAAAAACACTTTAAACAACTGTGCAATCAATTGAAGACACTGTATGTCTTTCCCTCAAAGCTTCGTTGTCATTCCCGTTAAAAATAAAAAATGGCATGTGTAAGTTAAATGAAATTGGATTTATTATTATTCAGTTAAGTTATATTGACTTTAACTTACTTGCTCATCAATATTCACTTCAAACTCTTGCTGTGACAGTTGTTGACTTGAAAGAGAAAACTCACTGTAGAAGCGGACAGTTTACTCAATTGTCTGCTATAACGACAACGCTAAGAATGCAATGCGCACTTGCATTATGTTGTGAATTGCGGTCTTACACATTTTGTGATGCAAATAGGCAAGAAATTGAGCTTTTGTAGCTAGAAGCGTATGTTTCGGCAAGGGCTGGGGAGTAACAGAATACTATATTTGATTACTGAGAAGGATACTTTGCATTTTATTATCATTTGTTTAATTTCATATTTAGTCTGTTAAGTTGGAAAACATTTAATTTATTTAAATTATGTGATTTCATAAGCATTTGAAGTTTGAACAGCAGATTTTTTGCACGTTATTCTAGGTCTCCTAGGATCATCTTGGCTTGATTTTTTTTTTGCGGTAGCACGCGCCGGCCACTCCGGATCCAAAATGGTGCTATTTTTGTTACTTAGCCCGACTTTTACGGCACATGGACATCGGAGCAACCAGTGTTCGTGTTTACCATCACCAGACACTGCTCAAATATAAGACTCACGCAACAACCAAGCTGTATGATGATCTGCAGGAGAAGCTACGCGATCTCGGCTTGCTGCGGAGACCAGGCCTTTTTATTTACCACGGGATTTCACCACTGTCATTATAACCGGAGTTTACATTCCCCCAGCGCTAATGTTAAGGACGCACTCTGTGAACTGTATGGGGCTATTAGCTCACCCTGACGGACTGTTTATTGTCGCCGGAGATTTCAACCATGCGAATCTCAAGACAGTGCTCCCTAAATTCCATCAGTATGTGGACTTTGCAACGTGAGGGGCAAACACGCTTGATCTTGTTTACACAAACATTCCAGGTGCGTACCAGGCGGAGCCCTGCACCCACCTTGGCTACTCAGACCACATCTCTGTTATGCTAATCTCAGCATACAGACTGCTCATCAGGGGCACAAAACAGCTTCAGAAGCAGATGAAAACTTGGCCAGCAGGAGTCATCTCTGCTCTTCAGGACTGTTTTGAGTGTACTAACTGGCACATGTTCAGGGAGGCTGCAACATATGGCGACTCTACCAACTTTGAGGAATACACAGCATCAGTGATCAGCTACATCAACAAGTGCATTGATGATGTCACTTTCTCCAAGACCATCACCACACGCTCCAACCAGAAGCCCTGGATGACTGCGAAGGTGCGTGCGTGGCTGAGGACCCGAGACTCCGTCTTCAGAGCAGGCGACAAGGCGGCCCTAAGAACAGCGAGGGCCAAATTGTCCGGGGCCATCAGAGAGGCAAAACGCACACATGCCCAGAGTATACACAGTCACTTCCAGGACAGCGGCGACACACGGCGCATGTGGCAGGGCACCCAGGCCATCACCAACTACAGGACAACATCAGTTGCCTGTGACAAAGATCCCTCCCTTTCAGTTGCGCTGAATGACTTCTACGCTCGGTTTGAGGCACAGAACGATGTGGTGGAGAGGAAGACCACCGCTCCTCCCAACGACCAGGTGCGCTGTCTTACCATGGCTGATGTGAGGAAAACTCTCTTGACATAGAGTCAACCAACGGAAGGCTGCTGGACCAGACAACATTCCTGGCAGAGTGCTCAGAGGATGTGCAGACCAGCTAGCAGATGTTCTTACCGACATCTTCAACATCTCTCAAGGCCACCACCATCGTCTCCATACCAAAGAAGTCTACAGTGTCCTGCCTCAACGACTACCATCCCATTGCACTCACACCCATCATCATGAAGTGCTTCGAGATGCTCGTCATGAAGCACATTAAGACCCAGCTTAGGGGTCTTAGCAGAGGGGGGCCCCTCACTAGAACCACTGCAGTTCGCGTATCGTCCCAAATGTTAAACAGACGACGCCATCGCCACCACCCTCCACCTGGCCCTCACCCACCTAGATAAAAAGGACTCATACGTTCGAATGCTGTTCATAAACTTCAGCTCAGCATTCAACACAATCATTCCTCAGCACCTGATTGGAAAGCTGAACCTGCTGGTCCAGGACACCTCCCTCTGCATCTGGATCCTGGACTTCCTGACTGGGAGACCTCAGTCAATCCGGATCGGGAACTGCATCTCCACCACCACCACACTGAGCACTGGGGCCACCCAGGGCTGTGTGCTCAGTCCACTGCTGTTCACTCTGCTGACTCACGACTGTGCAGCAAAGCACAGCTCCAACCACATCATCAAGTTCGCCGATGACACGACCGTGGTGGGTCTCATCAGCAAGAACGATGAATCAGCATACAGAGAGGAGGTGCAGCGGGTAACGTGTAGAGCCAACAACCTGTCTCTGAATGTGGACAAAACAAAAGAGATGGTTGTTGAATTTAGGAGAGCACAAAGTGACCACTTTCCGCTGAACATCGACGGCTTCTCTGTGTAGATCGTCAAGAGCACCAAATTCATTGGTGTTCACCTGGTGGAAAACCTCACCTTGTCCCTCAGCACCAGCTCTATTACCAAGAAAGCCCAGCAGCATCTCTACTTTCTTCGAAGGCTGAGAAAGCACATCTCCCACCCCCCATCCTCACTACATTCTATAGAGGGACTATTGAGAGCATCCTGAGCAGCTGCATCACTGCCTGGTTTGGGACATGTATCGTTTCGGGACGCCAAGCCCTGCAGAGGATAGTGAGGACAGCTGAGAAGATCATTGGGGTCTCTCTTCCCTCCATCAAAGACATTTACACAAACGCTGCATCCGCAAAGCAACCAGCATTGTGGATGACCCCACACACCCCTCACACAAATGCTTCACCTTCCTGCCCTCTGGCAAGAGGTACCGAAGCATTCTGGCCCTCACAGCCAGACTGTGTAACAGCTTCTTCCCCCAAGCCATCAGACTCCTCAATACTCAGAGACTGGACTGACACACACACACCTGTACAACATCCAACTTTTGCACATGTCCAGAGTTGCACTTTAATTTATTGTCACTTATACCTGGCTGCTACCTCAATAGCTGCTATGTCCATAGAACACTATTTCATAGTATGTTGTGTTTACATTTAGCATTTTAGAAAGTGTCAACTTTTTGCACTATTCAGATTACAAGTGTGTATTGCTCATTGCTGCACTGTCTCTTACTGTGCCCATTGTCCTGTTCCTTTTAGTAATTTATTGTACTGTCCTGTACTTTTTTGCACACGTTTGCATGTGCACTTTATGTTGAAATGTTATTTAGTCTGTGTAGTCTCATGTTGTTTTGTGTTTGTCCTATGTTGTTTTAATGTAGCACCATGGTCCTGGAGGAACGTTGACTCGTTTCGATGTGTACTGTACTAACTGTATATGGTTGAACGACAATAAAAACCACTTGACTTGAAAAAAACGGGAGCCAGCTGGTATGTGCAAACCTCACTCTCTTGGCCTCAAGAGGTGCACTAGCGACGGATGCTAGATGTTGTAGCCTTTAGCCTCATCGTTAGTGCACCCACTTCCCATGCCGGCTGATGCTGGTTTGAATTCTGCTTGGAGCGGGTCGAGAAGGACCGGTTACTGTGGTGCCGTGACCAGGATGGGAGTGAGATTTAGGGGGGTGAGTGTAACGAGAAACAGCTGGTACGTGATAGCTGTGCGTTATGTGTAATCTCACTCACCTGGCTTCAACAGGCATACTAGTGACTGACGCTAGGGAATGTTGCCTTTAGCCTCCTTGTTAGCATGCCTGCCTTGATTCAAATCCAATTACACACGCATCCCGTCCCCCACACTCCAATCACCGTACAACACCGTTCACCAGCGGTAGTTGACCCTTAACAACCATGTGGTTAAAAAAATTCCTACATTTAAAAAATTTACATTATAAAAATCCTTTATAGTCAAAAACAAGTGAAAAGAAATCTGCTAGTGCTGAAAAGTATTTAGATTACATCTAAAATTACATTTTACAGAATGTATTCTGTAATCTGTAGTGGAGTGCATTTGAAAAGTAACACTCCCAACCCTGGTTTCAGCTGTAATAGTTGTAATATCAGCACAGCAGTGATTCGACATAATAAAAATACAAAAAATAAATAGTTCCAAACCAAGCCAAAGCAGAAATAACCACTGCGTGTCAACGAGCGAGCATCGCACAGACTGACAGCCTGTCTGGAATGCTGTGGACACAGACAAGTGGAGTGATTCAAACAGCAAAGTGTCTCAGTGCTATTACGCCACTTGTCCAATCAGATTAGAGGATCAGATTAAAACCCTTTTACTAAAACTGTTGCCTTATTTTTAAGGTGAAGTGTGCCCATTCTGTGGATAATTAATAGTCTAGTTGAGGTAGTTTGTGTTGATAAATATGAATTCAGTCATGTACTGATTTCAGTTTCAGTCTTGAACTTGACATCCTGTGTGTGAGAAGAGGAAGCCACCAAGGGACTCGCACAAAACCTCACTCAGTGTGTAGAAAGAATTTGTAAAGTGAATGTGTGAAGGAAGTCCTCAGGGACGCCCTGTGTCTACCTCTGCAAGTGTATGTGTAGTTTTCACTGCATATGCACAGGAAGTGGTAATTATTGTTGTTCACTGTGAGAGGGCCTCTCTCTACATAAGACTCAGCTCAACCCATTGCCCAGACAGGAAGCAGACCAAGAACAGGTGTTTTAGCAGGCCTAGCTTAATGAGTGTTATATTTGCCTTTAGTGGAAATCAGTTTCTAGAGTCTGTGAGCTGCTCTTGTGGAATATGCTACACACTAAATAACTGTAATTAAAGTTTAAAGTGATTTGCATCATTAATGTGGTCTCACTGATTCTGCTTTTTAGAACTGTAACTATGTAACGCTTGAGCAACAAGGCAGACGAGGAGATGCGGATCCAAACGCAGCTTAAACTTTATTTAATTAACAAAACAGGTAAACACAAAGGAACAACCCACAATGGGGAAATCAAACATAAAAACTGCTAACTAAACACGACGTAAACAAACAGCGGACTCGGGAAGGAAACACACACCAGGCTGACATCTAACAACGATAGACAAGGACTGAACAAAGAAACAGGGTATAAATACATAAACATGGGAAAAAGGGGCCAATGAACGAACAGAACTCAAACAAGATAACAAGGTGATTAACAGAAGCAAAAGGCAAACTAATGAGGACAGGTGAAAACAATGACAGAAAACACGAACGCTAACAAAGAGACTATGGAGTTACATAAGGGACTAAAGTGAAAACTAAGAAATGCAAAAGTGACAAAAAAGGCAAACAAAAGGGCAACAGTGAAACAAGACAGGGTATACATAACAAACTACAACTCTTTTGAAATTTTCTTCTTTACCTCATCCAAATGAATGTATCAAGAGAGCAAGCCAGCAATATAAAACTCATAACGCATTCAATGTTTTTTCTAGGGCTGGGTATCGGCAGCCACCTGATATTTCACAACATCATGATTTGATTCTGATTCATAGTCTTTCAATTCCAATTCATATGGGTATATTTCAGTTATAATGTACATTTTGCTTACATACAGTATGAAATAAATTCTTTAAATAAAATCTTTCATCTAATGCTTTTATTAATTATACGGTGGACCTTCTAACTTGTTAATTATGTAAATATTCATTTTAAAACATTTATTCATTCAGTTTTCATAATTTTAGTCACATTATATCTTTTAAAAAATTATACAAAGTCCATGTATTACATCAATAAATAATATGTCTTGAAACGACATATAATATATTGAATATATATATTGTTTAACGTTTGTTGTTTACATACCTAATTTGTGTATTTACATCGAAATGTAGAACAAGTGCTAAAACGGTACTGTCTCTTTAAGGCCAGTGGCAGAGACTTTGTCAGACGTATTTGATTTGGTCGAAAGGGTTCTTCACAGAATCTGTGCAATGTGTGATTAGAATAAAAAGTTTCTTCTGTTGTTTTTGATCCGTAACTGACTGTAGAGAACAGACAGGATATTAAAAGAGACATTATTCAATGACAAATGGATTATGAGGGTCTCATCTTTCAACACAGATTACACATAAAGACTCAAAACTTTTATTCACAGCACGCCGTGAAGACCACAATTAGGCGGAAAATAAAGAATTTGCCCAGCCCTAGATCCAAATGTGTCAGAGAAGCCAATTTATAGTCGATTAATAAAAAATATTGGCATCCGTTGCATGTTCAGGAGTGCATAAGTTCACGTGTTCACAGAAAAATTACTATTTTGGATTTTGTTATTAAAACCTATCATATGCCTTCATAAGACTTGTAATATGATGCATAAGTCGCATAAACAACTTTTATGAAACTTAGGGGTCCTTTTGTAAGCTTTAAAATGAGGCACTATTCACTCAGTCATTGTATGAAAAGACTCCACTGAAAAGAGTGAAGAAAGAAAGTCATATGAGTTTGGAATGACAATTCAGTATGTTCATTTTTAGGGTGAACTATTCCTTTAAATCATAATATATGCAACATGTGGCCCAAGAAAACACCCATCTGTCTTCTTATTACTCTACCTCACTCCCATTTTGCAGTCCATGACATTCGGCATATCAAAGCTGGCCAATAAGTCTTTCATTTTCAGAAATAGTTCTCCGTCTCTCTCTACCACTCCATGGTAGCCTGGCACGAAAGAATTTAAAGCATCCTCTTTTAGCCTCTCAAAACACTGCTTCTCATTCTCTGAGAACTTCTTCAGTATGGAGCCCTCATCTCCTGCTTTGAAGCTGCCTGGACAGAAACACAAACACAAAGGATGACTGGAGTCACTGGAGCACAAATAATCAACACTGAACGGCCCAGGGTGTTGTCAGTCCTTAACTTTACACTCGAGGCAATAAACCTGATCTTTATTTGCTGTAGTCATCTATTTGTAAATATCAGAACATGTTTGATACCTACATGCATTTACTAAAGCTTAAAGAAATTGTTCACCCAAAAATGAAGCCTCATGTTGTTACAGACCTGTATGAGTTTCTTTCTTCCATAGAACACAAAAGGTGAATTTTGATGAATATCCCGGCCACTCTTTTCTATATAATGAAAGTGAATGGGGACTAGCGGTTGGAAAGTTCCAAAAATACAAAAAAAGCACCATGAAAGTATCATAAAAGTGGCTCATACAACTTGTGCACTATATTTCAAATCTTCTGAAGCCAAACGATAGCTTTGTGTGACAACATCCCAAAATTTTGGTCACTATTCACAAAAAATCTTCCCCTTCGCTGTAGATCTCCAATCAAATATAGCACCATTAAGACATGCTGTGTCAGATGTCTATGATGTTTGTTCATGAGACATGTGGGAAATAACATGTCAGTGTTGTCCAATGGCATTAACGGCACACTATTTTTGTAGTCCATGTGACTTTTGTAAACCATTTCAGAACCTCAATGGAGGGGAAGATTATCAGTGAATAATGACTTACATTTCAGTCTATGCATCACACAAAGCTATAGTATTTCTTCAGGAGACTTGCTTATGGTGTTTTTCTTTTCTGCTATTTTAGAGCTTGACAGCCCCAGATTCCATTCATTCCCATTATATGTCCCAGTGAACAGGATATTCTTCAAAAATTCACATTATGTGTTTCAGTGACATGGGTTTGGAACAACATGAGGGAAAATGATGACATTTACATTTTTGGGGGGTTAACTAATTTCTTTAAGATGTGATAAGATAAAATCATAAGATCATTGTGATGGTCATAGCCATGTGCTTATGAGTCAAATGTCACATAACACTGCACATTACCACTTCCCTAAAAAAAAGGTATCAAATGACTGTACTTACCCATGTATTTAGAGAGAAAAATAAAACAGTCAGAAAACATGGACAAAATATTGTGTGCAGTTTATGTCTTACCTTTATGGCCTGCTAACTGAACCCAGGATAGTCGTTTTCGTTGTGAGGCTACCAAAGGACAATGGACAATAGTCTTCAGTTTCCACCAGGCATTGTTTTGCTGAGACACATTGAAACATAGTCAGTCATAATTGACCATCAACTTTGAATGAAACACAATAAATATTTTGAACATTCTGTTTAAGGCAGTATTTGTATAATTGATAATATATAAAATTGCATTCTGACATTCTATTGCACTTGGAACAAAGTTTCATAAAAAGATATCTAATATTAATAAACGTATAGGAAAAAGCTTTACATAAGCCTGAAAATGACTCTCTGTGCCCAGCAATAAGCTACAAGAAATGAGACTGGGTCTCTTAAAAGTACAAGAACCAGTGACCAAAACCAACTGACAGTGTTTTTGAACACTGCACAATACGGCTGCTCTATTATGGCAAAAATCATAATCACGATTATGTTGGTCAATGTTGAGATCACGCTTATTTAACATGATTACTCATTGAAAAAAAAAAAAAATAGAATATTTTTAACAGTGGATTTCCTTGAACTTGAAATGTAAACTGAACTGCGTAATGGAGGAGGCTGTTGTCATATGTTCATTATTTAATGTCAGATATGGTAGTCAAATAAAGGAAAGCCTTCATCGCCATCATTTACAGCAGGATGTGCTCACAATTCTATGGAATGAGATCTAATTTTTCATCATGTTATTGCAGCAAGATCTACCATGTACAATAAAGGCTATACATGATCACAATAACACAATTTCGGTAGTGAAATTTGATGATTCTCAACACCAGCTTCAATACCACAACAAATAATAACACTAACTAATTTATTAATTATGGTTTCAGGTTCTTACATAATTATTCAAGACTAGTAAACAGTCAGTAATAAATCAAAATTTATATCAGTGCAGTTTTTAACAGTGGTAGGCTATCAAGTATTCAAGAAAATATTCAGAATGAAATGCAACATAAAACTACTACTGGTCTTCATTGTATGATTATAATCCTTATAATCTCAGTAATACTTTGGAAAGCTACTAATGTTACCCAGTCAAGAGCAGTGAGTTTTTTTCTCATTTTCTTGTTATAGTTGTTTGATTATTAATGACACACTATACTAAACAGCAGCAGGTCTATTAGCAAACATTTATAATTACAAGTCTGACATTTTAATACAAATCTACTTTTTATCTGCTGTTTACATTCACTTTAGACATTACTCTCTATTACTCACCTAGACGGGCATTTTGGCAGAATTTTGAAATGTATTTGACCGTTCAGGTGCGCATGAGCATTTTCAGAACATGCGGATGTTCAGCACAAAAACACATATGCGCCTGTCAATCAAACAGCTGTTACTAGATAGCTAGTGAATTATAAAATTACATGCTCTGGATTAGTTTCAACAGCAGAATAAGAATATGATCTTTCTAATAAGTGACACAGGCCAAGCCTATCACAAATATAGCTGGTTATTTTTTCATTATTGACGTTATAAGGCTGAAACATACTTTACGAAAGTATGCAAAAGCAGACATGAGAGCTTGGCTGATGTATGGCCAACGCGCGGTCCCATTGTACATACATTAAGTGCGCTCTTGCATTGCTCTGGCGGTTGCACACCTCAGACC
The DNA here is from genome assembly GCF_025860055.1 of Xyrauchen texanus. Taxonomy (NCBI): domain Eukaryota; kingdom Metazoa; phylum Chordata; class Actinopteri; order Cypriniformes; family Catostomidae; genus Xyrauchen; species Xyrauchen texanus. The sequence goes on from NC_068291.1 coordinate 21,428,609, forward strand.
ACAAGAGGGCAATAGATTTTTTAGGTTTGACAACGAAACCGTTGCTGCATACGAAACCAGGGAAATGCTGCCTTTGGAGGCTGTATACAGAGGCAGGATGAAAGTAAGGTGCTTTTCAAACTGTTCGGAGACCAGTTCCTTAAGAGTTTCATTCATTAAAAACAGCTGTCAGTTAAGCCATTAACTGATTAAGCAGCAATTCAGCTGCCTAAATTTTCGTACGCAGCCCAGATGTGATAGATGAGTCGATAGTTGAGTAGTGGGGAGAGACATGGAGAAAAAACAAGTTCTTTTGAATGGACTGGGGACAAAAAGTTGTATTTATTTTTCAGAAAGTTTCACCTCAAATTGCTGCACGGGTCCACAACAACAATCGTTGATTGAAAAAAGAAAATCCGCACTAGCGCCCCTTGCGGCAACGCTGAGAATGCAGCAGGTACTTGCATTGTTTTATGAATTGAGTGCTGACACATTTCAGAATGCAATGATGTGTGAAATTGAGGTTGCGTAGCAAGTTGTGTCAGCATTCTCTTTCACTTGCCACTTGTCCTTGACAAGCGTTAATGTCGAGCACTGATTACATTTTGTATTTAACATTCTCAGATAACAATCTTTTCTTCTGCAGTATAGCTCCTAAAGTAAATGTACATTGTTTGAAAGGAGTTTTAGATATTATTTTGGAAAATAAGCCAAATAAAGACTAATCAAAAACGTATTTTGTTCCAGTGTATAATGGGCTAGGACTACACTCTCTCACCTTTATGCTCATTTTGATCCATCTTTAACTCACAAACTTTATCTTCTTAGTAGAGCTTTCTTCACAAGAAGCTACACACAGTGAACTTGACACATATATTATGATTCACTACGTTACGAGCATCACGTTATAATCTAGCTGCAGCAAACTCACACGAGTAACGAGCCTTTCCGCGCCAGAGTGTTCATCAAATGGGAGAAGATTCAATCTCATCCCTGGTCACTTTACAAAACTCATAGACACGGTGCTGACCGCACAGAGAAATGCCAGTTTTGGAGTTTATTTTCATAACCCGCTTCCTTATTATTTGAACTTTAATAAAGGATGCTTTAAAGATATACTGGCGGGGTGTTTAATTGCAAAACGGAATGTGGCACAATAATCATTTTATCTCGATTATCTTGTTTTCATAATCGTTGGAAGCCAAATTTATAACTGAAAATAAAATCTGATAAATCGCCCAGCCCTACTGCACAATGTTCTTAAACTGTGTGAGTCTAACTCACACACACACATGGTTTCAGTTTGAGCTGTGAAGCTCAAAAAGCTTTAGCATTTCAGCCCATAACACTGAGATGCTTGATATACTCCCCATTACAAATCAGGAATCTAGAATCAATTTCTATTCATTCTGGGAATAACATTTGCATAGCTCTGCTGTCTTTTGCCGAAGAAAGTCAGGATATGGTAAAATTCCTGGCGGGTTCTTTCCGGGTCTGCTCGACATAACAGGCCATAAGCTGGAAATCGAGCAAGCTCACAGGGTTCCGGCTTGGCGATCCACTGAGAGAGACAGGCCTGATCAATTATGGCCAAATTTCTGAGATCATCTGATACATTTCGCGTGTTACGCAAGGCGAGGAGTAAAGGAAGGCTTTCTTGGAAGAACCACAGCATTTTCTTGTCCCCAGACTATGCAAATTCAACAAGAGTTAAACGTGATCGATTCAATTAATGCTACATCAATGGAAGTTTGCTTTTGCACTGATGTTCCCAGCCAAATTGAGAATAGATGCTAAGGATGACCGTAAAATATTCACATGTCCCCAGCAAGCAATGTCCTTCATAAAGTCAATGGAGTACGTTATTTTGTGGTACTCACGTTGCACAGCTGAGTGGATCGACTCACTGAACATTCATTTGACTGTCTGAGGAAACTGAGAGCCTTTTTGTTCTTTTTGTGCTGGTTCCGCCTAGTGGCTGGATTTTGTTTTGTGGAGGAACACATCCTCAGGGAGTTTGTTTTATAGATTATCTTTTGTTGTGTAATTCTGTCTCACAAAATTTGTATAGTAACACCGGACTTGAGCAATCTGACGGCAAAGTTGTCACGGGGGCTCTCGTAGGCGTACTACATGGACTGTTTGAGTTTAGAGGGATGGACACCAGATGAAGCTGTCATGCACACATTTTTCTTTTTCTGTTTGTTTGGTTCGGGGGAAGTTTGGGGTTTGATTGTTGCACTAATGTTGGAATGTAGTCTTTCTAATTTAATTTTTGACACACAATCTATTGTTTCTCTTATGTCGAAATGTCAAATGCTAAAATGAATGGATTGTCTCTCTCCACATGGAATGTGAATGGGTTGGGGCACCCCATAAAAAGAATGAAGGTTATTTATCTGAAATATTTGGGAAGATATGGGGTGGACATATTTTCTTTAGTGCTGGCTCAAGTAAGAGCAGGGGAGTCATTACACTGATCAGTAAGTATCTACAATTCAAATGTCTCAGATTAACAACAGATTAAAGATGAATTAGGAAGACTCATTATTCTTTTAGCAGAAATTCAGGGGCAGAGTCTTAATTTGGCTAATATTTATGCACCTAACGTTGACGATCAGGGATTTTTTATAGATCTTGAAGGGATGTTACAAGCCACCAGACCCCCTAATGATATAATATTGGGAGGAGATTTTAATCTCTTGATGGACAAAAGTGTGCAAGCCCCCTAGAGCAACATTGATGCTTCACATGGTGTGTAAAAATCTTAGTTTTACAGATATTTGGAGACTTTTGAACCCTGGTAGGGACTATAATTTTTTTCATCAGCCCATAAGATTTATTCTAGAATACAGATTTTTTTTTTATATCTAAGTCCCTCATTTCATCTGTTGTTGATTGCTCAATGGGAAACATTTTAGTCTCATATCATGCCCTGGTGTATTTAGAGGTGTTGCCACATATGGAGAAAAGGAAATCATGTAGTTGCCACTTTAATGTATCCCTTTTGCAAAGTCCTGAATTCCAACAAATGTTAAAGGCTGAAAACAATGTTTATATGGAGACCAACTGGTCCTCAGTATCCTCTGTAGGCGTGACTTGGGAGGCACTTAAGGCGGTTCTTAGGTGCCGGATCATAGAGTATGCCTCATTCACTAAAAATCCAAAGCACAAGCTCTCATGGAGTTGGAAGGGAATATTAAAAGTGCAGAGGCAGAGCTGAAGCTCCAAATGTCATCTGATGGCCTGAATTGTCCCAATTGAAATACAGATATAATGCTATTTTGTTGCAAAAGTTGGATTTTTGGCTTTTCAGGGCAAGAGTTGGGGGACAAGGCAGGAAAACTTCTGGCTAGATATATAAAACAGAGAGTGTCTTTTTCTACCATTCGCTCAGTGAAATCTGCTGGTGGTGAAATATTTACCTTAGCCATTGATAAAAATAATACTTTTATAGAATTATATCTTGATCTCTATATTTCCATGTCTCTGTCTACTGATGAGGTTATTAGAAATTTTGTGGACCCATTAGAACTTCATAAACTGATGGATGAGAAAAACAATTCTCTTGATTCTGAGATAACCTTGGAGGAGCTTGGTGAGGTAATTAAGGCCTTGAGGTAAGATTTGCCTCTGAGTTTTTTTTACATCTTATGCTGCAGAATTGGCTCCACTTTTGCTAGAAATGTATATAGAATCATTAAAGAATGGAAACCTTCCACCAATCATGATGCAAGCCTGGATCAGACTGATTCTTAAAAAGGACAATGATCCAAGCGAGTGTAAGAGTCCAATTTCCCTGATCCAGCTAGACATTCAAATATTGTCAAACATTTTGGCTACCCAGTTAAGTTATGTCATCTCTTATACAAATAGATCAGGTGGGGTTTATTCAAGGCCGAAGCTCTTCTGATAACATTAGGCGTTTCATCAATATCAAGTGGTCAGTGTCGAATGATCAGACTCTGGTCGCTGCCATTTCACTTGACACCGAAAAGATGTTTGATATCGTAGAATGGGATTATCTTGAATGTTTTTTGGAAATGTATGGGTTTGGTTTTTATTTGTTGGATTAAGTTACTTTATAGACACCCGGTAGTGGCAGTTGAAACGAATTGATTAGTTTCAGATTATTTTACTCTGGTCTTTCCCCATTATTGTTCTGTCTTGCCCTGGAACCATTAGCAGCCATGATAAGAATGAAGGATTATTTTCCAGGGGATGTGGCAGGAGGTGTGGTGCATAAGCTTTTGCTTTATGCAGATGATATTTTATTATTCGTCTCTGACCCTACTAGATCTATGCTTTGCCACAACAGAATTATTAATTCCATTTCTACGGTCTCAGGATACAGAGTTAATTGGTTAACGTACTGCCCAGAAATGGCTTTTCAGCCGGGCACCTTCCAGTGACCAAACAGGGCATTATTTGTATTTGTGTATTTTATTCCCAGCAAATTTGTATGATTTAGTTAGAGTTGGACCTTTTTAATAAAAAGGTTTTCGAGTGATGTGGGCAAGTCAGCATCATTATATTTATCTATGATTGGGAAGGTTAATGTTATTGTATTCCAAAATTCAACTACCTACTACAGTCTCTCCCTATAGATTTCCCCCTCTCTTATTTCAAGCAATTTGATAGCATAGCAAAGTCCTTCATTTGGAATAGTAAACGTACCAGATTACATTTCAGTATGTTTCCCCAATTTGGAATACCCAGTTCTCAATGCGCTCTAAGTCTTTGTGGAGGTGTAGTGCCTTGCATCAATCCGGGTGGCGGAGAATGAATCTCAGTTGCCTCCACGTCTGAAACTGTCAATCCAGGCTTTTTATCATGTGGATTGTTGTGCACGTTACCATGGAGACATAGCACGTGGGGAGGCTTCACGCTAGTCTCACAACTGGAATCCACGCACAACTCACCATGAACCACATTATAGCGACCACAAGGAAGTTACACCATGTGGCTCTACCCTCCCTATCAACCGAACCAACTTGGTTGCTTAGGAGACCTGGCAGGAGTCACTCAGCACAAACTCATGACTCTAGAAGTGGTAGTCGGTGTCTTTACTCGCTGAGCTACCAAGGCCACCTCAAGATTTTGTTTTATGCATTCAGTGCATTGGTTCCACCTGAGAGAGACCAAATCCCCCCCGGTTTTGTATTGAAAAGGTTAATGCCCCTATTTCGCCATTGCAAAGCCTTTCTATCAAACTAATCTGAGAAGTTAAGTTACACCCTGTTATCTTGCATTTGCAACAATGTTACACTTACAAACAATACCTGACAATGGCAAACATGAGGCCTAAATACATGGACAAGGATAACAAGACAAACAAGTTAACCAATGAAAAGACAGAACAGATAACAAGGTAACTAAACAATAAACAAATGAAAACAAGACACATGAACATGGAGGGAAACATAAAATCACATGACCAGGTGACCACATGACATGAAACACATGAACAAAAACATTCAACATTACCATATGCTGAACTAAAGTATTGGGGTTATTGCTTGAACAAACAAGTATTTTATGAGTACAAGAGTTCAAGGCACCTAAATAAAATATAATTTCTGATATTTTGTCACATAAAAAAAAGAAATTCTAAATGCTACACCCTTAATTATTAACTCTGAGACTAAATGTTTTACTGAATTATAATGAAAACTTGGTGTTGAAATCAACAGTGTCTATCTGAACTGCAGTGTAGTGTTTGTTCTTTTAGCTGATATGGACAAAAACACTGCAGCCTAATTTGAGTTTGGTACTTGCCCTCAGGTAAAAAAGCAGATTTCAGCTTTCTTTAAAATACCATGTATTTAGCAATGTCATTTAATTACAACTCAACTATTGAGTCTTTCAAATGGAAGTATGGTAGCACTTGAAACTGTTTTGAGGTTGGACAAGATCCAGAGAGTACATCATATTTAAAGTGAAGGAGACTGAGTACAAACCTGTATAAATACTGAGAAAAAAGCCATAAACCAAAGGCTATATCCTGCACTTTATGGAGCTGTGCACACACACACATTTCTAACACGCCCATAACTAAATATTGAACTGGACGGTCATGCAGACAATACAAACATTATGGTGCCAACTTTTAAACAACTACCTACCAGGTTTTAAAAATGTCATGTTTCTACTTAACAACTAAAAGCTTTATCTTCAATAAATGTAAACACGAATCATAATAAAAACTGTTAAACAACTACAGTTTCACTAAGTTCACTGTAAGGCAAGTATTTATTCAAAGTCATCAGTTTTCTTTTTAAAAGATACTGCAAGTCTCGAAAAAGAAAACATATCAAGTTAACGCTTTACAATAAGGTTCCATTTGTTAACATTAGTTAATGCATTAGGTATCATGACCAAACAATGAACAATATATTTTTTACAGCAATTGATATTCTTTGTTAATGTTAGTTAAAAATACAGTTGTTCATTGTTAGTTCATGTTAGTTTATTGTGCATTAATTAATGTTAACATATGCATCTTTTGATTATAAAAAATAATATTACTATCTGTTTAAATTAACATTAACCAGTATTAATAAATGCTGTATTGTTCATTGTTAGTTCATGTTAACTAATGTTAATAAATGGAACCTTGATGTAAAGTGTTACCCATTTCACAAATGACTTTATACAAAATATCTCAAGCTAAAAAATAACATATTTTGTATTTCTGTTATGATAGTTAGACAAGCAGAAATTGCAAAAATTCCATTACTATCTATCTTGTGTTGTGGGCTCCTAAATGTCTAAATTACACTTTAATATGGCAGAAAACACCAAAGGAGGAGATCTTAGTTTCACCGTTTGCATTAAAAATCTGTATTGTAAATAAATGTGACACTCCAGTGAGTTCGACATTTACAAAACTGACTTGAAGTTGCTCTGCCGTCAAACAGTGGATGGAAACTAGTTTGTGGCACAGTGTGGCTTCAGCTTAAATGTCAAATGGCATTGTGTTTTGATATCAGTAGGCTGATGAAATGAAGTGTTTATGTATATGGTTCACTTTACTTTTCAGAATAGATGTCTGGAACCAGCCTGCTCAAACCTTCTTTAAAAGCTCTGAATGCATTTTTCCATGGAGTGTGAATCTTATTGTGACTAAAAAGATCAACATAGATCAGTCCATTCAGGGCAAGGTGTGTAACTTTCCAAATAGTAAAGGGTAGATACTATGCAGACATGCCCTCCAGACTTACGTAGGCAGAGTGTGTTTAAAGTACAGTGACAGTGAAAGCCTTCTATGGCTGTGAATGAGTCTGAGCATATAATATATAACACGTCCATTTAAAATAATCACAGACATGACAGAAGTGAGAAGCAAAAACTTTAGAGAATGCAGATAAAAACTAATGAATAATTTTACAGTATTTAGCCAGAATGTATCAATCATTTTGTCAAATCCTCAGTAAGGGCCCATTTATTTGTACATGAGTTTTGTAGTCTGTGTATAATTCTTCTTTTATCTTCTTTAAGACTTTTATGGTCCTTTAATGTCACATGAGAAGAGCTAGCTACATTTGTGTGTGTATATGTGTGTGTGTTTAAGTGTGTACAAGAAATAGACCGATATGTAATTTTTACTGATTAATCTTAGTTGCTTTTTGAAACTAATGGTTATCTGCATAAATCTATACCGATAGTTGCCAATAAATGTTTATCTTATTATTCCTATGTGTTTATTTTGTAACTGAAGCTGGAGGACTTTGCAATTAGAATGGTTTGGTAGAATGGATTATAATTCCCGCTTTATAATCTTAATTTTTTCCCCTGTTTATTCTTGGGATTTTGGTTGAAAAATAAAATGTATCTGGGATTTTACTCATTTTGGATCTTGTAACCTCTATGTCTGTACCTGTCATAGTAAGGAAAGACACATTTTTATTTTAAACTATCAGCCTTTTCCACCACCTTATTTATCAGTATTGGTAAAATCCACAGTCGACCTCTAGTGTGTACCACTAACTTTAAAACATTATCTCTAAATTATGAGTAATTCAGAAAATGTCCACTTTGGCCCATCCACAAACAGGCGTATTTTCAAAACAATATGCAAAGGTCATCACTAGGCATTGAGAGTATCTTAAGAGAGAAAAACATTATTTTATCTAATGCAACAAGTCTCTAGCCACTTCTGAATTTAATAACATGTTGAAATAGCTGAATGCAAATAAAAAATATAAAATTCAGATGAAAAAACCTAGGAACAGCCTACTTTGTAAACAATTATGGAGAAACATTTCAAAGTGAAAAGTGGTGTACTATTTGCAATTTTATGCTTTGACCTCCATTAATGCAAATATTAGATAAGAAGGAACATACAATAAGGATACATAGATACTTATAAGGATCTATGCCCCTAATGACATGTGTCATGGCAAATACTTTATATTTTTAAACTGGCAACATGGTGAAAAAACCATGTGTGTTAACCAGTACAGGCAGAAAGACACCCACACACAAACATATCATTATGATGATCTAGCCTGAACTCTTTACAAATGTCAATACAATAACACCATAGCTTGCATAATGTGTTAGTTGTTTCAACTGCCATGAGAAACATGCAGATCTCGACTAGATCGTTTTCTGATGACTTATCAGTATGGAGACAAATGCATTCATCAGTCAAGATACATTTACAGGTATCAAATAAAAGCCTCATCAGCAACATTTGGTTGCATAACTTTCCAAAACAACAGTTCCTCGTTATTGGTCTCAGGTTAGATTAAAAAAATATATATTTTAGAAAGAACCTACATATGTCCATTATTGAACTTACATAGGACCCCCTCCTTTATATTTAAAATTCACAGTGCATTACAAAAAATATTATTATTTATATAGGTATACAGTAGCTAGTTCGTGTATGTTACATACTTTATATGTAGTGCATATAAGGAAAAAACATACTAACAATAGGTATATATGTTGTGTATGTTGCATACTTAATATAGCCTGTAGTGCATATAAATGTATATAAGGAAAAAACATTAACAATAGGTATATAGCTATTTCGTGTGTGTTACATACTTTATATATAGTGAAAGGTATAAAAAGGAAAAATATATCAACAATTCTTTTTTTTTTTTTTTTTAAATGGGGATGCCAAATGAACTGATCTGTAAGTCCTTGTTTTATGGATTATAGAAAGTGAACCACTACTGTACATTTAACATACCTCTCCTGTGTCTACTGAGTCCCTCAAATGCTCCAGAGTCACGATGCCTTTGCTCTTGGTCTCGTTGTCACTAAGGATGTCATCCTCCGACTCGTCAAACGCCGTGGAAGAGCCATTAGAAGAGAGGGATGAGTTGGAGAGTTTACGGCACAGCCAACCATTCACCTCCTCCTCCAGATCGTCCTGCGTGATCTCTCGGGAGTCCCCATCAGATGTGATGGTCACCTGCGGCACCATGTACCCTCTCACCGGGCTATTGACTGGAAGAAAGCCTGCTTGCCCACTATACTGTTCCGCCATCTGTGTTGGATCATCACAAATCTCAGTGGGCGAAAAGTTTCCTTCGCGTTCTCCTCCTCCTCCTCCTCTCCCTGATCCGTCGCAAATAGGAGACAAACGGGAGAACACCGCCCCTCGGAGCGACCTCCGCCTCTCTTTGGGCATGGAGCCGACTGTTGGGTTTATTTCCCCAGTCCCAGGGGTCACATGCTGCGATAGTGGGGGCCCCCGAAATTGAATCCGTGTGTATAGCCACACGCAATTGATTCAGTTTCACTTCAGTGCATTTATTTCCAGTACATTATGTAACATATAATCTCCATCGAGATCATTTCGTTTGGCCCAGTGTAGGTCAGTGTGTGAATTGACACTCAGGGAACCCATGTAAACACCTCTGTGTAGCTGCTACTGCTGATCTTCCGCATTTCAACGTCTCACCGCTCTTCCTGATTTTTTTATTTGTTTGACTTTTGCTTGATATTTTATTTCCTTATTCAGTGTAGTGTTCAGCCTTGCTTGTGTTTGTTGTTTTGAGCCGGTTTCACGTTAGTTAAACCTTCACTTTGTCAAACATATATAGCCTTTATATAAAATAACGGTTTAAAATACGTGGGGTGATATAATTGTCACTAGTTTAGTGAAAGTCATCCAAAGTCACCTTAATGTCATTTCGTGCAATTTGAAAAGTCTTGACTACAAAAGAAAGATTTTTGCTGGTCAGACATCACATTACCTAGCCTATGTCAAGGCTATGCAAATATAGTTTTCAAAATCGAATAGAAAAATACATAATCTATAATAATAATAATAATAATAATAATAATACAAACAAAAACAAAGAAAGTGGTTCGGTCATTCTTAAAAGAAAAATGAATATCCGACTAAAATATTGAAATTTTCAATTCAGTTAAAAGTTGAGGATAAATATTTTTTTAACATCTTGACATTATTTATATTCATAATGGACTTGACAGTTGTTCTTAATGTTATTATTTTATTTAGTTTCACAAATGAAGCATGGGTTGTATCCAGGGGCGTCGGACTGGGGGGGTAAAGGGTACCGAGTACCCAGGGCCCGAGGCAGGGGGGGGGCCCTTAGAAGTCAGTTTTCTATACATACATATTTGGTACGGGGGCCCAGCAAGATGGTTTGTACCCAGGGCCCAAAATTTGGTGCTACGCCCCTGGTTGTATCACAAGTGATGATAACACTAGTGACAAATTCTCTCAAAAGATAAATATTCTAAGATGGTGTCAATAGCATAAAAAATACACCGAGGATCAGACTGAAATCATTAAATGATACCATTAAATCTTTCACATGAACATTATACAATGGAACACCACTGACATATTTATCCATCCATCCATCCATCCATCTTCAACCGCTTATCCGAAGTCGGGTCGCGGGGGCAGCTGCTCCAGCAGGGGGCCCCAAACTTCCCTATCCCGAGCCACATTAACCAGCTCTGACTGGGCGACCCCGAGGCATTCCCAGGCCAGTGTGGAGATGTAATCTCTCCACCTAGTCCTGGGTCTTCCCCGAGGCCTCCTCCCAGCTGGACATGCCTGAAACACCTCCCTAGGGAGGCTGGCCAGGGGCATCCTTACCAGATGCCCAAACCACCTCAACTGACTCCTTTCAACGCAAAGGATCAGCGGCTCTACTCCGAGCTCCTCACGGATGACTGAGCTCCTCACCCTATCTCTAAGGGAGAAGCCCGCCACCCTTCTGAGGAAGCCCATTTCGGCCGCTTGTACTCGTGACCTAGTTCTTTCGGTCATGACCCAACCTTCATGACCATAGGTGAGGGTAGGAACAAAAATTGACCGGTAGATCGAGAGCTTTGCCTTTCGGCTCAGCTCTCTTTTACGTGACTAACGGTGCGATAGAGCGAGTGCAATACCGCCCCTGCTGCCCCGACTCTCCGGCCAACCTCCCGCTCCATTGTCCCCTCACTCGTGAACAAGACCCCGAGGTACTTGAACTCCTTCACTTGGGGCAAAACCTCCAGTAACAGATGTTCACAGTATTTTATTTTCATGTGTTAGAATGGTACATTCTGTACTGATGATTTGTATAAGTTATAGTGGCATAATGCTTTTGTGATCATATGGCTACAGTATTATTTACAGCAGTGTGAAAATTTAGGAAACTTAGGGGCCGTTCAGACTGAACGCTTTGTTGCACTCAACCACTGACATATTTAAATGTGAAAAAAATTACAGTTAAAATGTGAATGAATAACTTTTTCAGCATGGTGGGAAAATCACTATATGCACATTTGAGCAGTATATTCTTCTGAACTTTGACCTTGGATGTTCTTTTCCAAACACTTTTGTATTTTCAAAATACAAGTTTTTAACATTGATAGTACTAATGCCATTAAATCAAGAGACAAACATTCTTTTTAAATATTTTAAATGACTATTACTTATTTTGTTTTTTCACACTTGTTAGGCCTTGCACTAATGCTTGACCTGAAAAAAAAAATGAATAAAGCATAAACACATATATCACTTTAAATGTCATAGAAGTAGTGTGCCAGATGAAGGGGACAAGGTTTTTATATATATATATATATATATATATATATATATATATATATATATATATATATATATATCTTTTTTTTTAAATGTGTAAAACAATATACTGTCAAACGATTTCATATTATTTAATAAAATGTTAGGTTATAATGATGCCTTTTAAATGGGGTTTCTTGACTATTTGAAAACTATTTCATGACTGAAATATTCAAGGGACATGTTTGTCACCATATTTTGCTAATGATACAATAACGCACTTACAATGGAAGCGAATGGGGTATAAACATTGATATACGTATTTTAGCCATGAGAGGTAAACAAGATATGGCAGGGGCGGGCTGGCCATTGGGAGAACCAGCCCAGCCGTGAAATGGGGAGGAATGGGCCTCGATAAGCTGAAATGGGCTGCCCAGGGGTGGACTGTGAAGAGAAATGAGCTCAGGATTTTAAATAGAAACTGGCCCTAAAGTTGTCGGGGGTCGATGAAAAGGACAGAGACAACACCCCCACCCACCCCTTGGGCCAGTTATGTAACATCCCAGGCCGATTTCTCTTCCCAGTCCATCACTGACTATCTGTGTTAACATGATTTTACTGTGAAATTCCCCATATGTCGGTTGAGTTATAGCCAATATTACAACTTCATTGTCATGACAACATAATGTCAACCATGTAATCTAGTAAATGCCATAACATACAAAATCACCTAGTGTCTTGGATGCAGCATCATTTAAAATCAATAGTTTTCAGTTTCAGATGCCATTGTAGAAATGTAGTATTCACAGTCAGTCATGATTACTTTAATCAATGAGTGAAAGTGTCAAATAACAAGATGGTTACTGAGATTAAGCGAGTAGTATTCGGCTGGTCATGTGATTCTAACATGGCAGCCCCCATATGCATAAAACAGATTTTATAAGGTTACTGATATAACTGGATACAACTTAAAGATAGTGCACAAGTAAAAGTGTATACACATCCATATAAGTGTACACATTAGAAACATAAATACAAAATTGTGTACAAAAGAAAGTGTGTACGTGCATTGTAAACATGGAGACGGCCATGTGCAAAGGCCTGTGGAGTAGTGGTCCATAATGTTGTTACATTCATAAATACAGTATGTGTGTGTAGGCAGGGTGTGTTAAAGCTTGACACCTCTTACAAACGGAGGAAAACTGTGTCAGCAGTGTTGGGGAAGTGGCAGTGGATGAGAGTCATTCACAAGCCTGATGGCTTGCAGGTAGGAACTGTTTCTCAGCCTGGCTGTTATTGCTTTTGCACTTTTGTAGCGTCTACCTGATGGTAGGAGTGTGAATAGGCTGTGTTAGGGGTGGCTATTATCCTTAATGATGTTGTGGGCCCTCCTTATGGCCCTGGCCTGGTAGAAGCTCTCTAGCGATGGTAGGACTGTTCCAGTGATGGTTTGGGCAGCTCTTACCACCCGCTGTAGAGCCTTGTATTCCTGAGCTGTGATGAAAGCTGGTTCCAAACCAGACTGTGATGGAGCTGGTGAGAATGATCTCAATTGTGCAATCTCAATTTCTTCACCAGGTATGTAGTAGGGATGCACCGATACCGATACCAGTATCAGGCCCGATACTGAGCTCATGTACTTGTACTCGTACTCATAAAAATACTCCGATACCAAAGACCGATACCTCTCGAGACGTAATTGACAACTTTCAGTGCACAGAAACACCGGTGGCAGCAGTAGAGAAAATGTCTGTCTCAGCAGTGTGGAAATATTTCAAAATTAATGATGACAACCCACGCATGGCAGACTGCAAACTATGTTCTTCAAAAGTATCAAGAGGAGGAACAAAAACTAGCTCATATAATATGAGTAATATGATAAAACATCTTTAATTGAACCACAAAAATGAGCACAGATTATTTGCTGCTAGCGGTAGCACTCAGCAACAAACACTGCAGCAAACAATAGCAAGACGAAAGAAAATGCCAAGAGATAACCCAAGAGCTATAAAAATAACAGAGATGCTTACCCAATTCATCATTCTTGATGATCAACCACTGTCAGTTATTGAACCACTGTCTTTTAGAATTTTCATCTTCAAAAATCTACTGTACATATGCTGTGAGGAACATCCTTAGCTTATATAGCTTAATTCTTAAGAACACTACTCCTACGGTTATAGTGTTGCTCACTTGCTCACCATGATTAAACAGTACACTGTTGTATTTAATTTTACTAAACTCTTGGTTGTGATTACATTATTACACAGTGTTATGTTATAAACATTTGTTCTGTGATATTTGTTTGGAGCTTTTGGACAACTTTGTGACAGAAAGATAAAAAAAAATGACGATGTTTTTATTTCATTTTTTTATTATGCCCTTGGTTTAGTAGAGGAGGTTATTGGACACTGAAATTTGTTTGTGATTTGACAACTTTGTGACAAGCAGATCATGTTTTTTTTTTTTCATAATGTATTTGAGTTACAGTTGTTTATAATTATAAAGAAGCTGTCCTAAAATCATTAGTCTCATTGTGTTGTACTTCGGAAAACTGCCACTTCACAAAAAAAGTACAGGTATCGGTATCGGTATCTGTGAGCACCAGAAAAAAAATACCGGTACTCGTACTCGGTCTTTAAAAAATGGTATCGGTGCATCCCTAGTAGTGTTGTGAGACCATGTGAGATCTTCAGTGATGTGAACACCAAGGAATTTTAAAGTGCTCACTCTCTCCACCTCTGTCTCGCCAATGTGCAGTGCTGAGTGCTGCCCCCTTCTCCTTCGTGGATCAATAATCATCTCCTTTGTTTTTTTAACATTTAGGCAGAGAGTTTTGTCCTGATACCACTTCACTAGGTCAGCCACTTCCCTCCTATCCACTGACGCATCACCCTCAGTTATCAGTACAATGACGGTCGTGCCATCAGCGAATTTGATGATGTTGGTGTTGTTCTGGGAGGCTACAAAGTCATAAGTGAAGAGAGTGTAGAGCAGTGGTTCCCAACCAGGGGGTCGGGACCCACTAGAGTGCCTCAGCACACTTCCAGGGGGGCCTCAAGATGTCTTAAAATTATTTAAAATATGATAGATCATTATAATTTTAATATAATTATTAGAATTCAACTTACTGAAAATGCTAAAAGTGTAATAACTACCTTTGACAGCTTTCTTTTTATGAAGAATATAGAGTTCTAGACATTTCTTGAAGGAAATATCTCATAATAGATATATTTTATAATATAAATATCTAATAGCCTACATGAGGTGGCCTTTGAAAATATTCTTCGAAAATGGGGGGCCTTGGAGTCAAAAAGGTTGAGAACCACTGGTGTAGAGCATGGGGCTCAGCACGCAGCCCTGAGGAGTTCCTGTGTTTACTGTTATTGTCCCAGGTGTATGGTTCCCTATTCTAACAGACTGGGGTCTGCCATTAGAAAATCTAGAACCCAGTTGCAGAGGATGGGTGGCACACCAATGTTGGAAAGCTTGTTGATGAGCTTAGATGGTATCTCTGTGTTGAATGCTGAGCAATAGTCAATAAACAGCATTCAAACATAGCTATCCTTGCTTTTTAAATGTGTGAGGGCAGTGTGTATTGTTGTGCTGACAACGTCCTCTGTGGACCTGTTTGGTCTGTATGCAAAATGGAGAGGGTCCTGAGTGTGATGGTCTGGCTGGATGTAACTCATGACGATTCTATTGAAGCACTTCATCACTATTGTTTTGCTGGTCTTCTCGTCACGTTGTACTGTGGGTTTTACTTCCTAGCAGTAGATGTCAGTAAAGCTTTAGTGGTCTGTTGAGGTTACTTTCAAAACAGAAGGAGAGCAGAATTCTTTCCAGTACAGGATTTTTAAAGTTCGTATGTGCCTCTGGAGTCTCCACCTGTTCTAGTGCGATTGCACATATTTTTTTATTTATTGCTCTGTCGTTCTCTGGCTGTCACTGATATATCCCAAAATGTTCGCTGTCAGGAGAGCTTTGTGTGTTTGAGTCTCGCGACGAGGATGCGCTGGGGCTATTCCAGTAGACGTCATCGTGAACTGTCTCACCGAAGAGCAGATGCAGGTATCCGACACACCGGGTTACGTAACCGTTAGCCAAACGTTCGTAAAATGACACCGTTTCTTGTTTAAGTCACATGAACCCACAAAGTGTTGAAGGGAAAAGCCGGACCGGGGGCTAGATTACGTGATAAACTTTGACACGTTTCTAGAGACATAAGATAACTTGATTCGTTTAGTCGCCAGTCATTGATCTGTAGCGCATCATACACATTGTCTGAGAAACTGTCACACAGAGACACTGTTCCCTTTCGAGAGGTCTCTCCTATTGCTTAAGTAGCTTACGCTATGGGAAAACTCCGTTTCTCGAGAAATATTGAAGTCTTTATGTCAAACGCATTGCAGCTGCACAGCAGACAGCAATGAGCGAGGCAGCTCGGTCATTGGCTGTGCTGCGGCAACTTGCTCGAACCAATGACGGGCGACTCTGAGCAGCGACCAATGAGCGCTTCACGCCCAGCGCAGCTCAGAGCCCGCCAAGATTGGCTTGGCTAAGGCTATATATTAGAGCCCGTCATGAGAGTTCTTTAGATTTAATCTCCTTCAGCAAAGACCTTCTCTTCGTTGGATCCTCTGGATTATTGGAGTCTTTTAGCCGCCGTCGTCAAGCCTACAGCAGGACTGCTACTGAGGACGCCGGCGCCTTCAGCCGCCTTCAAAGCCTTCTGCTTACGCCATCCGGCAGCGCATCACCTTATATCCTTTACTAAGTAATAACTTTTCAAGTGTTAGCCTCTGCAACGCTTTTTGTCCTTAGTAAAGAGCAAATTCAGGCGTTGTTGAAAATGCCTTTGACCTGCGCCTCGTGCAGAGGCCCTCTTCCTGGCGGGGACCGTCACATTATCTCGTTCGCTGCCTGGGACCTGACCACGCAGAAGCTGCTCTCACTCGAGGCGGATGCCCGAATGTGACTCCCTGGGCCTCACCGAGCTGGCGCTTCGCTTTGCTGCCTTCGCCGTGAGCGAGCCTGCTACCACCGTGCTGCCATCCCCTCTGTTCGAGCAGCGCAAAAAAGCGCCGCTCACGGAGGCCGCTAAAGCACGCGGACTTCAGTGGCGTCACGCCGGGCCAGTCCCGAGGACTCCCTGCCGCCAGTTCTATTCACGCAGGCAGACCAGCCCCTCGGGCGCTGGGTCTCGTCTCGTTCGGGCGTCAGGGGCGGCGGTGAAAAGGATGACAGCCTTTCCATTGATGCTGCATCCGACGACTGGCCGGGCTAGGCCTTCGACCCCGCGCCGTCGACACTAGCGGACACGAGCAGGGGCACCAGCATGGACTCAGAAATCGTCCGCATACTGTCCAAAGCCGTGGAAGACCTTGGGCTCGACTGGTCTTCTCTGGAAGAACCCGCCCGCAGCCGGCTGGACGAGTGGTTCCTGCAAGGGCGCCGGCAGGCCCCTCGACAGAGATCCTCCCCTTTCTTCCCCGAAGTTCACGACGAACTCACAAAGTCGTGGAAAGCCCTGCACTCTGCTCGCCTGAAGCCTTCTTTCTCTTCCTCGATCTCCGCGGTGGACGGCGCGAGAGAAAGAGGCTATGAGGGAACCCCGCCCCTCAAGGAGGCTATGGCCAACCATCTGTGCCCACCCTCCACCGCTGGATGGAAAGCCAAAGCTTCTCATCCCTCGAAGCCCTGCAGATCTACCTCAGCTCTTGCCGGTCGCGCATATGCCACCGCCGGCCAAGCTGCGTCAGCGCTTCATTCCATGGCTGTTCTGCAGGTCTATCAGGCCAAACTTCTCCGCACCATGGACGAATCTGGACCTGAACCTGAGGCTTTCAAGGACCTGCGTGGCGCCACTGATGTAGCCCTC
The DNA here is from genome assembly GCF_025860055.1 of Xyrauchen texanus. Taxonomy (NCBI): domain Eukaryota; kingdom Metazoa; phylum Chordata; class Actinopteri; order Cypriniformes; family Catostomidae; genus Xyrauchen; species Xyrauchen texanus. The sequence continues at coordinate 21,446,479 of NC_068291.1, forward strand.
GCGAGCCACAAAGGCCACCGCCCAATCCATCGGCCGGGCCATGGCTAACCTGACTGTCCTTGAGCGCCATCTGTGGCTGATGCTAACAGAAATGAAGGGCGCGGATAAGGCGCCATTCCTCGGCGCGCCTATCAGCCCCAAGTGGCCTGTTCGGACCGGCGGTAAAAGAGTTCGCTGAACGCTTCACTGAAGCCCAGAAGAATTCGCAGGCTATGCGTCACTTCCTGCCTAAGCGCTCCAGCTCGTCACAGAGCCGCCAGAGACCGCCTCAGCTGCAGCAGCGAGCCAGGGCGGTGCCTCCCGTCTCCCAGCTCGACGCCACTCGCGTTCCGCTAACCGAAAGCAGCCGCCTGAGCGACGGGGACCTCGGCCCAAGATCGTGCTGAACCCGGAGCCTCGTAAGCCTTCCTAGCCATAGGAAGAAAGAGAGAGAGTGCGCGTCTCGCAAAAGCCGGACCACTCTCTCCAAACCGTGTAAGACATTACCCAGTCCCCTTACAAGCGGCTGGAAATGTCTGTACAGCAGTCAATGGGCCAGTCACAGAACTCGCTCACCTGCAATCAAACGCCGTTTTAACGGCAACACGCAGAAATCACAAAAAGAGTCATTTTCTGCCTGTGTCACTAAGGGGTCACGTGTCCACACTAAAGTGCGCATTCCCACATATCAATACTGTCCAAACAGTGCCGAATACTTCCCCAGCTCAAGCTGGACGCCCCATAAATGTAGATCGTGTGCCTATTGTCATGTATGCACCACTACACACAAGCACTGTTCCCACAGTTATAAACACTTCCCCAGTAAAAGCGGAAATACTATAAAGGTAATGCTGCGTGCCTGCTGTCATGCATGCACCCCTACACACAAACACTGTATGCATGCCCAAAAACCCCGCTGCTGGCGGGAGGCTTTATGAAAATGGCGCAGCGTGCCGACTCACGGTATATGCACCCCCACCCATAAGCGCTGCCCATACAGTTTCAAACAGTTCTCTGGCCCATGCCGCGAGCATCACAGATCGCGGCGCGAGACAAAAACTCCCGCTAAGAACGGGAAGCTTTATGAAAGTGGCGCAATCACAATGTATGCACCCCCACCCGTAAACACTGTCTATGCAGTTTCAAACATTTCTCCAGCTCATGCTGCGAGCATTACGGAGATAGCGTGCGTGCCTGTAATCTCACACGCACCCCTGCACTCGGCACTCAACAAAGCTGCTCAGCGCGCTCCCGCGCCTCTGAGAGCTGTAAGCTCAGTGTTAGCACAAGGCAATTCGGCGGCAGGGTCCATACGTCACTGCGACACGCCCCCAGCCAGCATTCAGCCCATATCTGTGCGAGCAAAAGCCTGAGAAAAAATCCCCGACATGACGAAATGGGTTTTGAACATAATAGGAACAAAATAAGAAAGTTACTCGCTTCAATTCGCTCGCAGACCACCCCGCTTTTCAGCGGTGGTCGAGACGAAAGTGAGGAAAGATGTTTCACATGTTCTACGCACCGAGGTGCTCAAACTGATAGAGAAGAGCGCTATAGAAACTGTTCCTCCCTCTATGAGCGAGGCGGGTTTTTACAGCATGTTAACGACCAAACATATCCTCGCTCAAGTTCGCCCCGGGGATTGGTTTCTATCAGTGGATTTGAAAGACGCTTACTTTCACATTCCGATAGCGCCTCATCACAGGCCATTTCTGAGATTAAGCTTTGAGGGACAGTCATACCAGTACACAGTACTACCATTCGACCTATCATTGGCCCCCGTACATTCACGAAATGTATGGACGCAGCACTTTCGCCCCTGAGACAGCGGGAGTCGCGAATGCTGAATTACCTCGACGATTGGCTAATCCTAGCACAATCAGAGAGTCAGTTAACGACGCACAGATCTTGGATTATCAGTCATCTAGAATGTCTGGGTCTGAGAATCAATTTTGCAAAGCGCGTGCTATCCCCCAGCCAGAATATCTCTTTTCTGGGAATAGTGCTAGACTCAGTGCAGATGACGGCGCGCCTCTCATCAGAGCGCGCGCTCGCTATTCGGCGCCTTGCTACATCATTCAGAGCGGGCTCGCACGCCCCCATCAAACGATTTCAAAGGATGCTCGGTCTCATGGCCTCGGCATCAGCTGTACTCCAGCTAGGATTGTTGCACATGCGTCCTCTCCAACGCTGGCTCAAGAGCCGTGTCCTTACTCACGCGTGGCGCTCGGGCCACTTTTTAATCAGAGCGAATCACGGCTGTATAAAAGCCCTGACGCCCTGGAAGGCCGTCGACTGGTATCAAACCGGCGTGAGTCTGGGCGTGAACACGCGGAGAAAAATGATCACGACAGATGCCTCCAAAATAGGATGGGGGGCCCTTTACGAGGGCAGGCCTGTCTCCGGTTTTTGGTCAAACCGGAAAAGCGCCTACATATAAACTGTCTGGAAATGAAGCGGTCGCCTTGGCTCTCAGAGCCCTGCTTCCGTACCTGAAATACTGAACACGTCCTGGTCGAGCGGACAACATGGCCGGTAGTGTCGTATATAAATCGCCAGGGTGGACTCAGGTCGAGCTCCCTGCACTCTATGGCCAGGGAGCTCATCTTATGGTCACAGCACAACCTGCGCTCGCTGAGAGCAGCGCATGTGCCAGGCATCCTGAACCAGGGAGCGGACATGCTGTCCAGAGACAAGGTTCTCCCAGGAGAATGGTCTCTCCACCCGCTGACGGTCCAGTGGTTATGACAAACCTTGGGTGAAGCAGAGGTCGACCTCTTCGCCTCCAGGGAAAATGCGCACTGCCCTCTTTTCTTCTCAAAAAGCACGGACGCGCTTGCCCAAGTCTGGCCGAGCCGCCCCTTGTATGCTTTTCCCCCGATCGCGATGCTACCTCAGGTCATCAGTCGGATCAGGGAGGTGAAATGTGCAGTGCTCCTGGTAGCCCCACTCTGGAAGAACCAGACGTGGTTTCCAGAACTGATGCAGATGATGCAATCTGCCCCATGGCCGATTCCGTTGAGGCTGGACCTCCTCAGGCAGGCCAACGGGATGATTCTTCATCCCCGCCCCGATCTGTGGGCCCTTCATGCATGGCCCCTCAACGGGTTCCAGAGAACCTCCCCAGCGGAGTGTTGAGAACCATCACTGAGGAGCGAGCGTGCCTTAGCCTTAGCCACGCCAATCTTGGCGGGCTCTGAGCGCGTGGGCGTGAAGCGCGCTCATTGGTCGCGCGTTCAGAGTCGCCCCATCATTGGTTCGAGCAAGTTGCCGCAGCACAGCCAATGACCGAGCTGCCTCGCTCATTGCTGTCTGCTGTGCAGCTGCAATGCGTTTTACATAAAGACTTCAATATTTCTCGAGAAACGGAGTTTTCCCATAGCGTAAGCTACTCACACAATACTCGTTCCCTCCTCTCAGGGAACCGAGGTTACGTTAGTAACCAAGTCGTTTCCGTTACCTTGCATTACAAACACAACACATGAACTGCAAGAAACAATTTTACACGTAAAATTGCATATTGCCTGTCAATGATTTAATGCAAGGTAGTCTGGTATTTTGTTCTCTGATTCAAATGCAAAATAAATCAATATAATTAGCATACTTGATGAAAGGGGTGTGAACGGATGGCGTCTTTTAATTGGTCAGGATATATTCTGATGCCATATTCAATTTTATTTTTTTATTTTAGTAAGTCTGTGAGAAAATAATTTGGGTCCAGCATACACTTCCCTGCTTGGAAACAAAACAAACCCAGTCTAAGTTGGTAGGCTGGTCTTAGCTGGTTGTAAATAGGGGATTTTGTGCACTTTTTTGCTGGGAGACCAGCTTGCCTTCCAGCTAAACTAGCCATCAACAGCTTGGCCAGGCTGGAAGACCTTCTTAAACCAGCTTGGACCAGCCAAACAGCTTAGGCTGGTTTTAGATGTTTTGTTCAGCAGTGTTAAACAGGAGGTCTACAACACATAATGCTCCAAACATACATTCAACATCCAAGTAATTTTTGTTAAGATTTTGGCAGCTCCCATTCTGTTTGTGGACTGGCTGACTTGTGTTTGTCATATACAATTATTTTTAACTCCAGCTTAGACAGACAGTCCAGAGATTCTTCCAAGAGAAGCTCACTCCACATGCAGATGAAATTGACAAGAAAAACGAGTTTCCTTGCATGAGGGAAAATTCCTGTATATGTCAACTATTTATTACAAAATAATCTCAGTAGATTCTCTTTTAATAATTATGAGTGTGTTGTAATTCAAAAGAATGCTTTTTTTTCACTCTAGGAATTTTGGAAGGAGATGGGTGATCTTGGACTGCTTGAAATCACTGCTCCAGTTTAGACCATTTATTGGCCCAAGTTGTCTTTAGATAGACTCTTGCTTCAAACTGTTATTCAGGCAGTATTGCAGCCGATAACAGAATAGGGCAGAATAACAGCAGACTTTCCACTGTCGTGCTGAACGGTTTTTATTGCAGACCCATGCCGTTCCTTTTCCACTGTGGTGCTGCAAAATCAGGTTTAGAATGGAATGGCTGGGCAAGTGACTGATCACTATAGGAACAGGTCTCTGTACAGAATACAGTTAGCTACCCATGCTTAGAAACAGGGACTAATGCTGCCTTCATATGCTATGGGAATAATGCTAATTTCCACTTCTGAAGTGGTAGATACGGAAATTTGGAGGCCAGGGCAACACCTTGAACTCTTCATCATGATTTTCAAACCATTCCGAACAATGTGTGCAGTGTGGCAGGTCACTTCATCTTGCTGAAAGAGGCCACTGCCATCAGGGAATACCATTGCCATGAAGGGGTGTACCTGGTCTGCAACGATGTTTAGTTATGCCGATTTTACACTACACGATTTTAAGCCCAATTTTCGCTCCACAGTTTTGTGGAGATTGCCGACAAAAGCCAGAAATTGTAGGCAAATTGGAGCTCGCTCCCGTGAGCAAAGATCGCAATGTATGAACTATCAAAGACACAATTTGAGAGAAGCGCTGACTCATCGACGATGTCAGCGAGATATATAGGATGTTAAATATCTGGTCCTATCTGCGATTCCAAATTGTGCAATGTGAAATATGTTTTGAATGAATACAACTGCAGCGTTGACCTACAGCCAACAAGAGAGCAAGAAATGGGGCACGGGAAGTTTCAGTGGGAGGAGTCCTGATGTACCTGCAACAGAACATCAACTAGCATGGCTGCGATATCAAGAAAGTCTCATTGGACCGAAGAAATGGAGGAAAGATTAGTGGAACATTGGCAGGAGCACCAGTGCCTATTTGATGTTTCCTCTGAACTGTACCACGTGTTGGATAAATATAAAAAGACTAAACTGTGAATTGCACATAATTATTACTCAATGGTGCAGTTTTAACTGTTTATGAGATGGATAGCCTGAGGGAAAAACTGTTCTTGTGCTTGACGGTTCTGGTGCTCAGAGCTCTGAAACGTCGGCCAAAGTGCAACAGTTCAGAAAGGTAGAGGGCAGGGTGAATGGTGTCCAGATTGATTTTTACAGCCTTTTTCCTCAATCTGGAAGTGTACAGTTCTTGAAGGGAGGGCAGAGGGCAACCAATAATCCTCTCAGCAGTCCAAACTGTCTTTTGTAGTCTTCTGATATCCAATTTTGTAGCTGAACCAAACCAGACAGTTATTGAAGTGCAGAGGACAGACTCAATGACTGCTGAGTGAAATTGTGTCAGCAGCTCCTGTGGCAGGTTGAACTTCCTCAACTGGCAAAGAAAGTACAACCTCTGCTGAGCCTTTTTCACAATCTGGGTCTCCCACTTCATGGTAGTGCCCAGGAATGTCCTGTTACTTCCGTAACCTCCGTTCCCTAATGGAGGGAATGAGATGATGTGTCGATGAAGTGACACTAGGGGTCCCTATGCAAAACCCCACAACTAGCTGAACTGTGTTACGTGAACTGGCGGTGCGAGACGGGCAGACTACTGTGTGCCTCGTAGCCAGCACACCAGGCCAACACGTAACCTTCCCCAATGCTGTAAAGAGCATCTAACGGCCCCTCAGGTACAAGACGACTGCCCAAAAAGAGTGAAAATGTGTCAACTGACTGGGACCACCAGTGTCCACGTCGGGGGGTGTCAACACTCCCAAGAGGAAGACTCAGTGTATAGACTGCCCAAGGAAGACACAGTTTAGCAACAAGGAAATGATTTATCGGAATATATAAGTTGTATGGGGATACCTATGGGGAACCAGCACATGCAGAGCACCTACCCCAGTACAGGGCTTAGTTATGGTGCCAGATGGTGCCCTGTCCCTGAGAAAGAAGGTCCTTCCTCAGGGGAACTCGCTAGGGGGGCTGACTCGAGGAGCATGAGGTTCGAGAACTAAGTCTGGGAGGGCCAGTAAGGTGCTACTAGGAAGGCTCCTTGTCCTCCCTGACCTTGCACAGGGTCTATGCAAGTAGGCTCACTGGGGGAAATGCATATTTGCGTAGTCCAGGGGGCCAGCTGTGTGCCACCTATACCGAGAAGTGCCTCGGTCAGGGTGTACCAGAGCAGGCAATGGGAGGATTCTGGGGAAGCGAACAGGTCTACCCATGCCTCACCGAATCGACTCCAAATCAGCTGGACCACCTGAGGTGGAGTCTCCACTCTCCCTTGCGGGTAACCTGTCGTGACAGCGCATCCGCTGTAGTGTTGAGGTCGCCCGGGATGCGAGTGGCTCGCAGCGACTTGAGGTGCTGCTGACTCCAGAGGAGGAGACGGTCAGCAGTGAAAATGTGTCAACTGACTAAACCAGGAGGAGTTGTGACATACAACAGGAGCGTAAACCATCTTGAAGGTTGATATATGCCAGCGTTGCCGTGTTTTCTGTCCGAACCAACACATGCTTGCCCTGGATCATTGGCCGGAACCTCCGCAGGACAGTTGATGTGCCAACATTGCTGCGGGCCTGTGCAGGAGCCGGTGGCTACATTCCCGTTGTATACAGCACCCCAGCCCGCGATGTGTCCCGTGGTGCCATGCCCATCCCGGGACTCCAGTCTGGAGCCAGTGCTGAAGCGATCTCATATGTATCAACCCGAGCAGTGGGGCCACTGCTGAGAACATCATATGCCCTAGGAGCCTCTGAAACAGTTTCAGTGGAACCGCTGTTTTCTGTCTGAACACCTTCAAACATGTCAGCACCGACTGTGCACAGATGTTTGTGAGCGGCACCGTCCACTCCAGTCCAGCTCCAAGCCGAGAAAAAAGACTCTCTAAACCAGGAGGAGCTTGCTCTTTTCCTAGTTGACCCGAAGCCCTAGCCGGCTGAGGTGCGTGAGCACCAGGTCCCTGTGCGCACGCAACACATCCCGAGAGTGAGTTAGGATTAGCCAGTTGTCAAGACAGTTGAGGAAGGGCTGCCTCTGCCTCTGAACAGGGACAGGCCAAAAGGGAGGACTTTGTACTGGTATGCCCGTCCCCCGAACGCAAATGGGAAGGGTCTGTGTCAAGGTGGAATTGAGATGTAGAAGTACGCGTCTTTCTGCGGGCATAGGTGCACCGCAAGCGCCTCATCCACTGTGGGCATCACCGAGTACCCTTTGGCCACCCCACCATCGATGGTAGTGAGGGCAGGGTAGCTGAAAGTTCGGGACGGCCAGTAAAAGGTTCCTCCCACGACTTTGTCAGCTCCTTGTGCACTTCCGGGAAGAAAGGACTGGGCTGGGGCATGGCTGTGAGCGGCGCCGCGGGCCAAGGAACAAATCATCACTCTGCAAGGGTTCAGGGGAGAGCAGAGGGTTCCACTCTAGCCCGACGCTCGCGGCTGCCCGGGAAAACATGTCCATCATTTCCGCGTCAGCCTGTGACTGGGCGACCGTACCAGAGGGGGAAGCCCATCTGAGGCTTCCGTGTCCGACTGGACGAGCCCGCTCTCCGATGCTGCGCTCGAGATCTCATCACCTTCGCGGGCCCCGAACAAGAGGTCTAAACCCTCTTTTTTCCTCTTTTAGAATATACTCTTTTAGTTTGTTCTGCCGAAGTGCCCAGGGGTGCAGAGGGGGGAGAAGCCGCTGTAATGCCCTGTAAGAATCCAGTAGAAGTGAATAGAAGCCATGGGAATTCAGCTCATTGAATAGCGACCGCTTGGCTCCCAAGAGTGACCCCTAGTGCCACTTCATCGGCACAACGTCAAGTGAGTGACAGATAAGGAACCTGAATTTCTGCACTGGGGGGGGCTCAGTGTCGGGGTGTCCCTCCTAAAGTCCACAATTATCTCCACCATTTTGAGCATGTTCAGCTCCAGGTTGTTTTCACTCCATCAGATAGCCAGCTGTTCAACCTCCCTTCTGTATGCAGACTCATCATTATGCTGGATCAGGCAGATGACAGTGGTGTCGTTTGCAAACATTAGGAGCTTGACAGAGGGTCCTTAGCGATGTAGTCATTTGTGTACAGAGAGAAGTGTATTGGGGAGAGCACACATCCCTGGAGGGCACCTGTGCTGACTGCACAGGTGTTGGAAGTTAATTCCCCTGTCTCATTAGCTGGTGCCTCTCTGTCAGAAAGCTGGTAATCCACTGACAGATAGACGTGGGAACAGAGAGTTGGTGTAATTTAGTCTGGGGAATAGCTGGGATGAATTTGTTGAAAGCCAAACTGAAGTCCACTTAAAGGATCCTTGCATATGTCCTTGGTTTGTCCAGATGTTGCAGGATATGATGCAACAGTCCTGTGATTTTTGGTTTCTTTGGGACAGGAATGATGATTGAGCGTTTGAAGCAGCATGGAACTTCATACTGCTCCAGTGATCTATTGAAGATCTGTGTGAAGATGGGGGCCAGCTGGTCAGCACAGGATCTAAGACAAGCGGGTGAAATGCCATCTGGGCCCTGTGCTTTCCTTTTGTTTTCGGAAGACAAGGCACACCTCTTCTTCACAGATCTTAAGTGCACGTTGAGTATCATGAGGGGGAGGAGGGGGGTTGCATGAGGGGTTAGTATTTGTGTGAAGTGAAAGTCAAAGCGGGTGTGGGGTGTGAGATTGGGCCTTTCAAATCTACAGTAGAACACAATCAAGTCGTCAGCCAGTTGTTGGTTCTGTACAGTGTTGGGGAAGGTCTCTTGAAGTTAGTAATGTCCTTCAGGCCGTTCCACACTGATGCAGGGTCGTTAGCTGAAAACTAGTTTTTTTTGTGAAACTTGTTTTTCAGCTTCACAGAGTATCTTCTTTTAGCCACTCTGATTTCCTTATTCAGTGTGTTCCTGGCCTGACAGTGTTGGGGAAGGTCTCTTGAAGTTAGTAATGTCTTTCATGCTGCTCCACACTGATGCAGAGTCGTTAGCTGAAAACTAGTTTTTTTTGTGAAACTTGTTTTTCAGCTTCTCAGAATATCTTCTTTTAGCCACTCTAATTTCCTTATTCAGTGTGTTCCTGGCCTGATTGTGCAATCATTTATTACCACCTCTGTTAGCATCCTCTTTGGCCTGTATTTTTCTAAATAAAGCTAATTGTTAATGCTTGCCGTTTTGGGCATATTCATTTATGTACACCGATGAGCCAAAACATTATGACCACTCACAGGTGAAGCTAATAACATTGTGAATGACATAGTAAATGATAGGTTTTAACACTTTTCTTAATAGTCTCCTTTGCCATGACTCCCATCTCGGAAACCCTTGTATCAAAATTATCTCACAGTTTCCAAGTCGTAATTACAATTGGGGTGTCGTTCATGTGCAACTTCCAAGTGTGAACTATTTAAGAGTTATTTAATTATTTTGTTTTAATTACAGATCTGGTTCTCAGTCAGAATCCGGCAGCATCAAATATGTATCAATGCTTCTTATCTAACAATAATTCAGTGAAGACTTGGAAACAATTGAGAAATGTAATTTTTACTTAATAAAAATGTTTACTTAATTGTTCAAGGACTCTTAATTTGAAGCTTTCTCCTGCACTACATTTCCCAGTATCCACTGCCCTAATCACTTCTTGTTATCCCCACCTGTATGCCATTCCCTCATTAAGTTTCCAAGTGTATATATGCCAGCTAGTTTCGTTTAGTAGCTGTCAGTCCTTGAACGGTAATGTTTGAATTGTTGATGTTAGGCTTTAGTGTTTGGTTCCACTCCTGTTTATATGATTAAAGGATTTAAAGTTCCTACTCCTGCGTCTCCTTGGGCACCAAGCGTTACACATGAAGTGGTGTAATTCTTAAACTTTACTAAAATAAACCATTTAGACTTTGGTTTCATAAAAAACAATTATCAGAATGAAATTAATCATATAATAAAATGGTAATTATAATAATAATCATTTAATTAAACATTTTAAAAACAAAGTTTGCTTTGTGAAACAATTGAAAGGGACTTGGTTTTCAGTTTCTGTTTTCATTCCTTGCTTAGAAGTCCCAAGTAGGTATAGCTGCTGGTTGGAGACCTCCAATTGGGGGCAGAATCTCCAAAAGATGGTGGGGTTTCTCCAAAAGGGAGTGGAGTTACTCCAAAAGGGTTTAGGTTAGGGAAAGGGTTAGGTTAGGGGGTCCCTATATTATCTTTTATGGCGATTTGGAGCTCACGCACCTTTTTGGAGCTATGCCTGCAGCTATTTCCTTCACAGAAATCAGGGCTGGAAACAATTAGTTATCAAACTGTACTGGGGTGCATTTCCCAGAAGCATTGTTAGCCAACTATGATCACAAATTCCAGCATAGGTCAACGATTTGGTGTTTCCTGAAATGCTAGTTCCAACGAACACAGCTCTTTACCTGTGGTTAGAAGCACAGTTCCCTTGTTAGTTTGCCGTGTCATTATTCCACTTCGCTGAGGCTTCTATATATTCTATATTTTATATATACAGTATCTTTCATTCTGTCAACACTTTGACCAAGTTTTCACGTATTTAAGAAAACGGTTTACTCCGGGGTTTTGCAGAAAGTGGCGCTCTGAAACATCACGTATGCGAGTGCAGCCGTTTAAGGGATTAAAGGCTGTTAAGTGAAAGTGCTTTATCTCACATGGTTTCTGTTGAAGATACACATGTGTGTATGTGCTCAAGTGCGTCGGGGGAACCCCAAGGTTAATGTAGAGGGAAACCAATCTATTGCAGTGTATTTATATACACAGTGCATGCAGATTTTCTTCAGAAGCTTTCTCACATTAAATGACTTTCTGGTG